>NC_084821.1:30025158-30380158 GCF_958449725.1 Rosa rugosa | reverse complement strand
AACTCTTGAAGCAAGAGTATCCAACGAATTAGCCTTGGTTTTGCCTCCTTCTTTGACATTAGGTACCTTAAAGCTGCATGATCAGAATAAATAATAACTTTAGTACCTAATAAATAAGATTGAAATTTTTCTAAGGCAAAAACAACAGCTAAAAGTTCTTTTTCAGTTGTAGAGTAATTGAGTTGAGCATCATTGAGTGTCCTTGACGCATAGTAGATGGCATAAGGCTTCTTGTCCTTCCTTTGGCCTAGCACAGCCCCAATAGCATAGTCTGAGGCGTCACACATGATCTCAAAGGGAAGAGACCAATCTGGAGGAAGCATGATGGGAGCAGACGTCAGAAGCTCCTTTAAAGCATTGAATGCATCCTTGCAATCCTCTTTGAACTCAAACGCCACTTCCTTCTGTAGAAGACGACATAGCGGCCTAGAAATCTTGGAAAAGTCCTTGATGAAGCGCCTGTAGAAACCTGCATGTCCAAGAAAAGAGCGGACCTCCCTCACACTTGTGGGGTATGGTAAGTACTTAACAAGATCTACTTTAGCTTTATCAACTTCTATTCCACGTTTTGTAACAATATGCCCTAAGACTATCCCTTGTTTAACCATAAAATGACATTTTTCCCAATTTAGAACAAGGTTAGTCTCTTCACAACGCCTAAGTATTAATTCTAAGTTATTTAAGCAATCATCAAAGTCTTTACCAAAAACCGAAAAGTCATCCATAAATACTTCAATAATTTTCTCAATAAAATCAGAAAATATACTTACCATGCACCTTTGAAACGTACCTGGAGCATTGCAAAGTCCAAAGGGCATCCTTCTGTAGGCAAACGTCCCAAAGGGGCATGTGAATGTCGTTTTCTCTTGATCCTCATTAGCAATGGCGATTTGGTTGTAACCAGAATACCCATCCAAGAAGCAGTAGAACTCATGGCCAGCTAACCTCTCAAGCATCTGATCAATGAATGGCAAAGGGAAGTGATCCTTCCTAGTGGTGGCGTTGAGCTTCCTATAGTCTATGCAAACTCTATGTCCAGTCACAGTCCTCTGAGGCACTAACTCATTCTCTGCATTCTTCACAACAGTGATCCCAGACTTCTTTGGCACAACTTGAACTGGTGAAACCCACTTGGAGTCTGAGATAGGGTAAATGACGCCACAATCAAGGAGTTTGATGACCTCCTTCTTCACAACCTCCATCATAGGTGGATTCAAGCGTCTCTGAGCTTCCCTAGTTGGCTTAGCTCCCTCCTCAAGCAAAATTCGATGCACACAAGTGGTAGGGCTAATTCCCTTGATATCCGCTAAAGTCCAACCAATTGCAGTCTTGTGTTCCTTAAGCATCTCCACTAATCTATCCTGTTGAGTAGACGTCAATGATGAAGATATGATCACAGGTAACGTCTCCTTGTCTCCCAAGTAGGCATACTTCAAGTGATCCGGTAATTGCTTAAGTTCTAGAGTAGGTGCCTGAATCACTGAAGGTAAAGGTTTATTAGTAGATGGGGGAGATAAACAAAGAAGGACTTGACCTACTCACAAAGGGTGTTGCCTCAAGGGAGGCAACGTTTTCAAGGTGAATGTTCCCATAAGAAACCGTGAGTTCTTCCATAGGTATGGTGGCGCCATTCTCCATGTATCCAATGCCATTTGCAATGGTAGAATCCATGGTATCCTCTTCCATAATCTCCATGAATTTCTGCGCAAGATCATCAAGTACATCAATAGAAAAACATGATTGAAAATCAACTAAGGGATACCTCATAGCTTCAAAAATGTTGAAGCCAACGACTTCTCCATCAAATTCCAGTGTTAAAGTGCCAGAGTACACATCAATTTTGGTCCTAGCTGTTCTCATAAAGGGACGACCTAGCAAAAGTGGCGTTGACTTGGGAGATGGCTCCTCCATCTCTAGGACATAAAAATCAGCTGGGAAGATTAGGTCACCAACCTGCACAAGCACATCCTCTACTAACCCCTTAGGGTATGCATTAGAACGATCAGCCAATTGAATAATAACATTATCATGCTTAAGTTCACCTAGATTTAGAGTTTCATAAACAGAATAAGGCATGACATTTATAGAAGCTCCTAAATCTAGCATGGCATTTTCGAATCTAGTAGTTCCAATAACACAAGGGACAGAAAAACTCCCTGGATCCTTACACTTTTCTGGCATTCTGCGTTGAAGCACAGCTGAGACATTCTCACTTACCTTAACCACTTCTTTCTCACGGGTTTGCCTCCTTGTGGTACAAAGCTCCTTCAAGAATTTGGCATACTTAGGAATTTGTTTTATGGCCTCAAGGAGGGGGATGTTGATTTGCACCTTCTTAAAAGTTTCCAAGATGGCCTTTTCGGTCTCATCCTTCTTGGACTTAGCATATCTGCTTGGGAAAGGCAAAGGAGAAGAAGATGGATTAGCAATAACCGAATTGAAAGAGTTAGAAACATGTCCTTGAGTATTCGGTTTTGCATTGAAAGGTGGAAACGTCACTTGAGCCTTGGA
The DNA here is from genome assembly GCF_958449725.1 of Rosa rugosa. Classification (NCBI taxonomy): domain Eukaryota; kingdom Viridiplantae; phylum Streptophyta; class Magnoliopsida; order Rosales; family Rosaceae; genus Rosa; species Rosa rugosa. The sequence continues at coordinate 30,377,647 of NC_084821.1, read as the reverse complement.
CGTTGCAGGGTCCTCTTCCTCCTCTATAATGGACGTTAAGTTCTTCTTGGGAGGCTTAGGAAGGTCTACAAGGGTCTTACCACTCCTTGTAGTAACGGCTTTGGCTTGCTCAAAGTGAGGATTTGGAATGGTACCACTTGGTAGCTTCCCTTGCTCATGAAACTTACCCATAAACTCCACAACTTGACTCATTTGTTTCTTTATCTCATTCACATCCGTGGATATGGCATTGATCTGATTCCCATGATGAGTTTGACCTGCAATCAAAGCTTGAGTAGATTTAGTTAGAGTTCGGATCAATTCATCATTAGAAGAAGAAGAAGCATTGGAATTAAAGTTCGAATTAAAAGGAGTAGGGTTAGGAGGTTGAGGCTTTTGATAAAAGCCTTGAGGACGAGGTTGGAACCCTTGAGGTGCACTTTGAACGTTCTCATTGTCCTTCCAACGAAAATTGGGGTGATCTCTCCATCCAGGATTGTAAGTGTTCGAGTATGGATCATTCCTAGGACGTTGAAACCCTTGTTGGAAACCTATGGCGTTGACACCTTCTTGTCCTCCACTTTCCATGAGTTGAGGGCATTGGTCAGACACGTGCCCTTGCATAGAACATACTCCACACACCATGACTTGTCCTTGTGCTCCCTGAGACACAAGAGTAGTAAGTTTGTTAATTTTTTCTTCCAATTGAGCTAAAGTACTTACTTCATGAACCCTTTCACGTGTGGTGGTGATCTTGGACCTAGAGGTCCCATATTGTTGTTGATTCAAGGCCCTATTCTCAATAAGGATCATTCCAGCCGCAGGCTCCTTGTCAACAAAAGATCCACCAGAAGCTGCATCTAGCATGTCCCTTTCCAAAGGGGTGAGACCATCATAAAAGCAAGTGAGCAAGGTCTCATCCTTCATGCCATGTTGAGGGCATTGAGTGATAAGAGACTTGAACCTCTCATAGTATTCTGCGTAGGACTCATCTTGCCCTTGTTGGATGCCACTTATCTTCTTCCTTAACATGATGATGCGAGATGTAGGAAAGTACTTCTCAAGAAACGCCTTCATCATGTCTCCCCAAGATGTAATTCGTCCACTAGGCAACTCGTAGAGCCACTGTTTTGCCTTGTCAGCCAACGAAAATGGGAAGGCCTTCAACTTCAAAATATGCTCATCAGCTCCTTGAGGCTTCATGCTAGTGCAGATGAACTGAAATTCCATCAAGTGGTTGTTGGGATCTTCCATAGGGAGTCCATGGAACGTAGGAAGACGATGAAGCAACCCAGACTTCAACTCAAAATCAGCTGTTAATCCCTCAGCTGCAGCAGGGTAGGTTATGCAGGTTGGCACTCCCCCAGGTGGGATGACGGATGTAGAGAGTTGCCTTATGGTGAGAGCCATTGGTGGTGGTGGTGGTGGTATAATCAAAGGGAGAGGGGCGTTGGGTGGTTCTTGATGTGGTGAATGTGGGGTATGTGGTGGTGATTGATCAGATGAAGTGATTGAAGCTGCTGATCCTCCTTCTATTCTGTTCCCTTCACTATCCAATTCAAGCTCACGAATTTGAAGTGGAGTGGAGACTTGAACGTCAAAGATATCCGAGTTTTGCTTTAGCCTTGCAATTCGTTCTTGAATGACGTGAAGGGGCGTTTTGGTATACTTGGGTGGTTCAGACGATCCAGACATTCATTGATTTGTAGTAAAACAAAAGAATAAAGTTAGTAAGGTATAAACAAGACGTGGACCAAGGTGCACACATTAAAAACGTCACATATATAAGCATACACATGGCCAACGAAAATTATAGTGGTTAGTTACAATCTTTTACAACTTTCGAAATAATCAACTTTAATAAGAGAATTGCAAGTCAAAGTTTAGACGTGCGGCCCAGAGATTCTAATGTTAATACAAGTCTCCCCTCCTTAATCTTTTGGTAACTCTTTTCACACAGAGCCAGGTAGTAGAGGAACGATTTTGGCGGAGCTCAGCTCACTTGATTGACAGGGGACGAGACCCTTTGTCAGCACTTCTCGTATCCAATCAACCTAGACACTCTGGCTACTAAGGTGCGCCTACTTGATAAAGAAGGTTGCTTGACAAGTATTAATAAAAGAACTCTCACCTATTCCGTTATGACTCACTTTCTTCTTACCAAAACCAATTTTCTCGAAAATTGTCTAAGTATATGATTTTAATAAAACATCATGGACTATTGTTTTGGACGTGCGGCCCAAGTCCTTGTCTTTGCACATATTTTTTCGCAAATCCTTTGGGCAACCTTACTGAAAATGGCCAGTGCGGGGGAGGACGAGCACGAGAGGTAGAAACCATTTTGGCATTGCCTTTCTAATTTCAAAACCCGTCATGAACGTTGTCCCCTTCCTAGTCACCATCTCACATAGGCTATACTTACTAGGATAAGGGAAAATTTAAGTGCAAGACATTTTTCAAGTGTTAACAAAAGCCGCCCTCAACCTTAAGAGACCTAAATTAGGTACTAATAAGGGGTTAAGGCTAATGTCAACAAAAGAGACTTCACCTATTCCATAATAGTTCATAATCCCTTACCAAAATCATACCTTAGTGGCGTTTTTCATCACATGAAGACTTTTCAATCCCCGGCAACGGCGCCAAAAATTGATACGCACAAAAGCATCGCCAATTTAAACCCTGAAAATGTCGAGCGTTAGTATAGAGTAAGCAGGGATCGTTCTAAACCGGGGATTGAGGGTGCTAACATGTGAGAAACAAATTAAAAGAAAGGATATACAAATTTACGAAATCAAAGATAAAGAATTTACAAGTTACACGAAAATATTTTACAAGTTTACAAGCATGCATAAAATTAGAACAAACAAAGAATCAAAAAGAGTTAGAGAGAGAGCACATACATTTAACATACGAATTTAGAAGACAATGAATAAAGAAAGCAACGAAATCACATATATATACTCACATAAATCGAAACAAACAAAGAAAACCAAGTTAGAATGGGTTTTGGAAATCCTACTCCTATTTATACACAATTACAAATCCATATCACATAGGGAATCCATATACAACAAGGAAACAAATTATCCCTAAAGAACACCACCAAAAATCCCTAAGAAACACAATTCCTAAAAAACACCAAAGAAATCCCTATTTTTAAGCAATCCCTAAAAAACACAAAACAATTTCCTAAAAACCACTAAATTAATTCCTAGAAAACACCAACACATATTTACTATTCACGGAGACACTATTCACGAATTTAAAAACATTTTTTTATTTCATTATTTTATTTATTTTCTAAGTTAACATGCTACCTAAAAATCTAAGTTAATTTTAATTATTTACACAAACAAGAAAACATAAAGATGGGGGGGGGGGGGGGGGGGGGTTTTTGAAGATTGAAAACTAAAATTTTCGAAAACAAATAAAAGATTAAAAACAAGAAAACATTCTATTTACAAAGGTGGGAAAAGAAGGATTTTTCGAAAACAATTCATCAAGAACCTTTCAAGAACAACATATTTCATGCATCCCTTAATCTTGTTAATTACCATGGAACATCATCAACCAAGAAACAAAGATCAACGCAACCAATGTCCCTTATTTTACTTTCAACTTAGTCAATTAAGCAACGCACTTAATCCAACATATTTCAAACGCAGGTATCACACAATCAACGCAACTCATGATCTCATGCATTCAAATCATTAAGAACAAGTGAAAGTTTGGTCAATGAACATGCAAGTCCAAGTACTCAACGCAAGTCAATTCATCACATGCATAATCTGATTTCGACCTTTGTCCAAAGCCTTTACTACTTAAGTGAATTAGGGTTACAATGCATAAACCTAATTACTAGCTCCAATTACATGCAATCACTCTAAGTTTCGAACCAAAGAACAAGAACATGCAAGAGTTTTCCATAAAACAAAATCAGATCATCATTCCATAAAATCGGCAATCAACAAGAATCAAACACACCTAAACACATCAAACATTGAAAAGACTATCCAAATCGCATTCAAAAATCAAAGTATCAAATCATTGTTTCGGTTTTACACAAAGAAAATCAAAAACAGAAAATCTAACTACAAGAACACTAAACCGTGAAGAATACATATGGAAGGTGGTATGAACAACCCTTAGAAACGTCCCAAGGTCCAACGCAGATCCAAGGCAGCGGCACCAAGTGAAGATCACGGCAAAGGTGGAGGATGGCACGGCTAGGAACTTGTAGTAGTGAAAACCTGAAACTCAAGAGCACCCAAGTGAGAAATCGAAATTGTGGAGAAAAATTGTGTGAACCTTGAGACGTCTAATACACAAGGTATATATAGGAGAACGTCTCAAAGCACTCCCAATTAGTTTCTACTTGACTTCTCCAAGTTCTTGTTGATCTAGGACTTGTTTGGCACAAAACAGATTTCCGGCAGTCTTGACCTCAGTGTACTAAAACGGCCATAACTTTCTCTAGAAAATAGCTATTGACAAGCTGTAAAATGTTCTGGAAACTAGACATCTGTAGCTTTCCAACCATATAAAGATCATAATTTTCTGAGCTCTGAGCGATTTTCTATGCTCCGTTGAAGTTGACTGTTCTGCACAGGCAGTAATCCGAATCTGTAATGGATTTGACTTTTAAAGCTTAACTTAAGTCCAACTCGGTTTTCCTTGCCATCACATGCCTCTCACATGTCTTCCACGCCTTATTGAAGAATGAAACGTCAAGAACTCCCTAGAACCTTCAAGAATCTCACGGCAATTCCAATCCATACTCAACTAGAAATCCAAACTCCACATTGCTTTGAAATCCGAATTCCTTGTTGCTTTTTCTTCCATGTGCACGGCATATGATCTTCTTGAGACTTCTAGATTCTTCATGAACGTTCCAAGGCTCTCCTAGTATGAGTAGAACTCCATATGCAAGTAGGTTTCCTAGTTGAACACTGCTTCCTTTTCCGAGATGCTTCTACACTCTTCCGGAACCTTCTTGAGTAATCCTTATCCAACAGGGACTCCTTGTCACACTAGTATTCCTTATCTGAGTAGAATTGGGTTTCCTTGTCCAGGTAGGACTCCTAGTCCAAGTCAGCTTCAGACTCCTACTTCAACTGGGATTCCTTTTCCTAGTCAGACTGGGAAAACTTCCATTTCTTCATTTCTTTCCATTTCTGCGCCACTTGTGCCTTCCTTAGCCATTTTTGGACTTTGAGACTCCATTTACACCTGTAAAACACTAACTAAGTTAAATTGATCAAGATAAAGGAAATAACTTAGCAAAATATAGGGTTTAAACATTATAAACGTCGCATTTTATGCTCCTATCAGAAGGACTTTTGCCCTTGGAAAGGCAAATGCTTGATGCTGCAGCTGGAGGAGCTTTTGTGGACAAGTCACCTGCAGCTGGGAGGGAACTTATTGAAAATCGTGCCCAAAACACTCAACAGTATGAGGGTGTGAGACAGACCACTCACAGGGTCAATGAGGTGAGCACTAGTCCTGCCATTGCGGATCAATTGAGCAAACTCACCATTCTTGTGAACAAAGTGGCGACTACTCAAGGCCAAGGAGGACCTTCTGCTTGTGGGGTATGCTTTACCCAAGGACATCCTACGGATCAATGTCCTCAACTAAGTGAGAATGGTGGTTGGGAGTCTGTGAATGCCCTAGGATGATATCAAGGGAACCAAGGGGGTCCCCAACGTCCAAGGTATGATCCATATTCGAATACCTATAACCCTGGATGGAGGGATCACCCCAACTTCAAGTGGACCAACAATGAGAATGTTCAGAACCCTCTTGGTGGGAGTTTCCAACGTCCTCAAGGACCTTCATTCCAAGGACCTTCTTTTCAAAGGCCTTACATGCCTCCTCAACACAACGTAGGGAATTCAAATTCCCACTATGATAAGACGATTGAAGCATTGACTAATTCTACTCAGGCATTGACTAGTGCCACACAGACTTTGCTACAAGGACAACAGAACCACACCAAGGACATTGCTGACCTTAAGAAGCAGATGGGACAAGTGGTGGACTTCATGACCAAGTTTCATGAAACTGGTAGGCTTCCGAGCAACACAATTCCAAACCCAAAAGGAGGCTTTGAAGGCCCACCCAGCTGAGGACGAGAGGACACCAAGTCTAGGCTGAAAGACTATAAACATTAAGCGCTGCTTGGGAGGCAACCCAATTCAGAAGTAGCTGTGGAGGAGCCTTCAACGCAGATTTACTCTTTTTCCTCCTTACTTCTTTATTTTGTCCCTTTTATTTTTCTTTGAACTTTAGTTTCGTAAAATTCCATCTCTATATGCTTAAGTGTTTCATTGCATGCTTATTCTTGATTACATTGAGGACAATGCAATATTTAAGTGTGGGGGAAGGGATTTATATTTGAGTCTTTTATTTTGAGTCATATATATTGAAAAATACAAAAAAATCGGAAAATGTCAAAAATTAAAAAAAAATAAATAAAAAATTTCGTTGCTTTTGTTTTTATTTTGAGTCTTAGGATGCCCTTTCAACTGTCTAGGATGATTCTATATCTCTGAAATCATGACTAAAAGATGATCACGAAATTGAGATGACTTAAAATGGTATTCTTTGGTTAATTGAGATATATGAAAAAGATGTGCCTTGTAGTGGATATGGATTTCGTGACTTTGGTACAGAATATGAGCATGTTAAGATGATGTAGCTTAAATAGCCTCACAATTTAACCCTGCAAAATGTAGTTGTTAGTATAGGATAAGCAGGGATCGTTCAGTCCGGGGATTATAGGGTACACCTACACAAAAAGGTCAATTAACAAATAAAAGAATAAAATGGGGGTTTTGAAATTTGGTTCCTAATCTACTTAAAATAAAAACAAAACAAATAAAACTATATACAATGATCGACTTCCCTAACCTAGACCAATACCACTCAAAAATTCATTTCAACATGCTACAAAACTGTGCCCATCTTGAATGCATAGATAAGAGCCCAAATCAAAAGCCTCAGCGGATCAATCCATTTATCTGATTCGTTCTAATGTAGGCTTGGATCAGAAAAGTCCTTACCAAGCCTAATACTACTAATTTTCGAAAACACTCAGCGTAGTTCTCTTAAGTAGTAGTATTATCTAACCCTCGAATCAACTCACACGTGCAAATTAACCATTACACATAGAATTTAACACGTAATTTCCAGAATCGTTTAATCATTAAAGCATGATTTTTACCACTTTTTAGAACTAATTGCTACTTGTTTAACTTAGCGTCTTAACAAATAACAATTACTCTTGGCAAATTAAGCAAACACACAAGAACTCTCACCATTATTCTAGCATGCAAACTTATGAACCTAACTCTGAAAATTACCTAAACACATAAAAGGGCACAAGATTGTAACATGCATCATAAAAGAATTCTCGAAATTAACTCAATAATAAACTGAAAATCTCAAAAATATTAATAAAAATATTCTGAAAATCTCATGTCTCCAATTACACAACTCGCAAATCCGAACACACAAAACCGAAACAAAAATTATAAGTAGAGTCATAGTTACACTTTGAAGCTTTCCTCAGCGGCTTGGCAACAAGGTGATGAACTCGTCTCTACTATGATGGTGGAGCGTCCTTGACTCAGCGCCTAAGAACTTCGTAGATTGATGGATGGATGGTGGTCACGGTCTTGTAAGTGATGGAAGTTTAAGGAGTGAATTGGGGAGAGTCTTGGAATAGCTTTTGGCCAGGAAGTGATAGCCGGGAAGTGATAGGCCGGGAAGTGATAGAAATTCTGTTCTGGACGTTGCCTATTTATAGGGGAGCATTGGTTGGCTTTTGTCGATCATACCCTTCATCATTGGACGGATGGGATTGCATCATAATTCCTTTAATTTTCCAACTGAAAACGTCTCCTTTATGGCCTTAACTCCTCTCATAATGGGGTCTTTTAACAGCTGAAACGTCTTTCTCCTTTATTCCCTAACTGAAAACGTCTTTCTCCTTTATTTCCCTTCTTCATTGCTTGGTCAAATGTCTTGAATGCTTTATTTTATGACTCCATCATTGCTGTTTCCAAGAGTTCCACCAGGCAAGGTTTCCTACAACAAGCAGGAGAATATCAGAATTTTCTAGAGAAAATAAAGGGAATTAAAATGTAAAGACCGCAAAAACAAGGAATCCTGATCCCGTTAGGATTTTTCATGAATTTATCTTTCTCCGCTTATTTCACGCCAAACACTCTACAAGACTCTTAAAATGACTCGATGACTCAAAACACGAAACTTAAGGAAGAAACAAGGCTAAAAATGGGGCATATACTCAATAATATCGTCGCACTTTATGCTCCTATCATAAGATGAGTTTTGATTCATATAAACCCATGTGAGATAATTGTGCCCATGTCCCTTTTCTTGGAGTGAAATGAAAAATATATTCTTAAATTCTTGGCGATGTTTTGATGATCTCATTATTCTTTCATCTTGATTGACTACTTGCCATAGATTAAGTTTGATGGACTAGAGAATGCTAGAATTCGCTCTTGTGCTTGTTGAGACGTTATATCAATACATGGCCCTGATTCTGGAAAGGATAGAGGCACCCTAGGAATTACCACCATTGCCATATAAACCTGTGTCCTTATTTGTGCCTGTCGTGGGACTCCCCTAGATAAACCCCTTTGAGCCTACGTTAAGCCTTTTCTTTCATCACCCTTAAAATCTTTAACCTAAGCCTTAGTATAGCTATAACCCTACCCTTTGTTCTAAGAACTTAGTGGAGCTAAATTGAGACTTTACTTGAAGATTTTTGGCGTCAACAATGAAGGATAAGAAGAGGTGAAAGTTCAAGTGTGGGGGTAGACTTGTCCATGGAAGAAAATGTATGAAAAAGCCGAGAAAAAGAAAAAGAAAAAAAAAAATATATGCACGGCTAGAAAATAAAAAGAAAGAAAAAGAAAGAAATATCTATGGATTTTAGTCCCCCATACTTGGTGAGTTTGGAGTTTACTTTGAATTGAAGGCCCACTACAGAAAAATTTGGCCTTTGTCCAACTCATTAGTGACCAAAGGAAGTTTAGAGTGAAGTTTGGGCCCAACATGAAGACATTAGGCCCCTTTATAACACCCCCATGGAATAGTGACATTTTTGCATACTTGGTGGATTTCTAGAAGTCTCTCTACATTTACATGAGCTCTGCTAGGTTTTTAGGACACTTTGTTAAATTCCTTACCCTTCGTTTCTTTAAACCTTGAGCCATAGCCCCATTACAACCCTTGATAAGACCTTCTTGATCCTTAAGATGGGACAGCCCTTGATGTGGAGATGAGTTACAAGAGTTGAACCTATGGCTTGGGTCCATCTGTGCAAGTAGTTGGTATCCTTCATGAGATCTTTAAAGAAAATTATACTTGTGCTTTCATTTCTTGCATTATGTGATATACTTGCTATCTTTCACATATACTTGAGTGTATAAGCTTTTAAGCATTGCCATGATCTGAGAGAAGAAAGAGTGGATATACCTTGTGAGGAATTGAATCAAACTTGTTTGAAGCATGACACGCTTTCAGCAAGCGCATAATTTAACCCTGAAATGTCATTAGTAGTATAAGTAAGTAGGGATCGTTCTATTCCGGGGATTGAGGGTACACCTGTCATTGTCAAACAATTAAACAATTAAAATTAAAACAAAGTATAATATTCACAAAGATATTCACATGTATAAACAATTATTTACGAAAAAGGGGGGATTTAGATGATACGCTCAAAGCAAGCGCATAATTTAACCCTGAAATGTCATTAGTAGTATAAGTAAATAGGGATCGTTCTATTCCGGGGATTGAGGGTACACCTGTCATTGTCAAACAATTAAACAATTAAAATTAAAACAAAGTATAATATTCACACATATATACACTATTTACGAAAAAGGGGGGTATTTTTTATTTTGGTTTTTCGAAAATAAAACTAAGTTAACAAAACAATTAAAATGCAAAAACATAAAAATACAAATGGAATGAGAGAACAAAGATCAAATCCAAACTTATGATTAAAATCGATTAAACCCTAATATTGTTCATCAAAGTCATGCAAAAGGAGTTGATCATGTAAATCGTTAGAAAGCAAACAATTCCCATATTTTACTTTTCAACGCTAATTAATCTAAGTGAAAGCACAAAGACTAATCCTATCAAACATGCATTAAAGCCCTAGCAAGCTAGTCAATCATGTCATGTTCAACGCAATAAGCACCTAGAAAGGCTATCAACTCAAGTGTGCAACTTAGTATGAAAAAGTCCACCTAATTGCAATCCTCTTTGATTAAATCCGATTTTTGTACAAAACCTTTACTACTTTTCGATTCAAGAACACAAAACCAAAAAGTTGATTCATGTTCTTAAATTCGTAGCACCACTGATAGGAGCATAAAGTGCGACGATATTATTGAGTATATGCCCCATTTTAGCCTTGTTTCTCCCTTAAGTTTCGTGTTTTGAGTCATCGAGTCATTTTAAGAGTATTGTAGAGTGTTTGGCGTGAAATAAGCGGAAAAAGATAAATTCATGAAAAATCCTAGCTGGATCAGGATTCCTCACTGTCGACCGTTTTTGTGGTCTTTACATTTTAATTCCCTTTATTTTCTCTAGAAAATTCTGATATTTTCCTGCTTGTTGTAGGAAACCTTGGCTGGTGGAACTCTTGGAAACAACAACGATGGAGTCATAAAATAAAGCATTTAAGACATTTGACCTAGCAATGAAGAAAGGAGAATAAAGGAGAAAGACGTTTTCAGTTCGAGAATAAAGGAGAAAGATGTTTCAACTGGAAAATAAATAAAGGAGAAAGACGTTTCAGCTGTTAAAAGACCCCATTATGAGAGAAGTTAAGGCCATAAAGGAGACGTTTCAGTTGGGAAATTAAAGGAATTATGATGCAATCCCATCCGTCCAATGATAAAGGGTATGATCGACAAAAGCCAACCACTGCTCCCCTATAAATAGGCAACGTCCAGACCAGAATTAGTATCACTTCCTAGCCAAGATCACTTCCCGGCCTATCACTTCCCCGACCTATCACTTCCTGGCCAAAAACTATTCCAAGACTCTGCCCAATTCACTCCTTAAACTTCCATCACCTACAAGACCGTGACCACCATCCATCCATCAATCTACGAAGTTCTTAGGCGCTGAGTCAAGGACGCTCCACCACCATAGCAGAGACGAGTTCATCACCTTGTTGCTAAGCCGCTGAGGAAAGCTTCAAAGTGTAACTATGACTCTACTTACAATTTTTATTTCGGTTTTGTGTGTTTGGATTTGCGAGTTGTGTAATTGGAGACATGAGATTTTCAGAATATTTTTATTAATATTTTTGAGATTTTCAGTTTTATTGAGTTAATTTCGAGAATTCTTTGATGATGCATGTTACAATCTTGTGCCCTTTTATGTGTTTAGGTAATTTTCAGAGTTAGGTTCATAAGTTTGCATGCTAGAATAATGGTGAGAGTTCTTGTGTGTTTGCTTAATTTGCCAAGAGTAATTGTTATTTGTTAAGGCGCTGAGTTAAACAAGTAGCTATTAGTTCTAAAAAGTGGTAAAAACCATGTTCAATGGTTAGACGATTCTGGAAATCATGTGTTAAATTCTATGTGTAATGGTTAATTTGCACGTGTGAGTTGATTCGAGGGTTAGATAATACTACTAGTTGAGAGAATTACGCTGAGTGTTTTCGAAAATTAATAGTATTAGGCTTGGTAAGGACTTTTCCGATCCAATCCTACAATAGAACGAATCAGATAAATGGATTGATCCGCTGAGGCTTTTCATTTGGGCTCTTATCTAGGCATTTTAGATGGGCACATTTTTGTAGCATGTTGAAATGAATTTTTTGTTTTTACACTTAATAATTTCTGAGTGGTATTGGTCTAGGTTAGGGAAGTCGATCATTGTATATAGTTTTATTTGTTTTGTTTTTATTTTAAGTAGATTAGGAACCAAATCTCAAAACCCCCATTTTATTCTTTTATTTGTTAATTGACCTTTTTGTGTAGGTGTACCCTACAATCCCCGGACTGAACGATCCCTGCTTATCCTATACTGACAACTACATTTTGCAGGGTTAAATTGTGAGGCTATTTTAGCCGCATCAATTTTTGGCGCCGTTGCCGGGGATTGTTAAAATCCCTAGTACTTAAAGTGTCATTGATTTTGTTGTTTATATAGAATGCATGCTCAATTTTTGTACTATACTTGTGGAATGGTGACAAATTGCGATTTATGTTAGGCCAAGCTATAATTGTGATTTAGTTTAAGTTTTATGAGTGTTACAAAATTAAACATGTCTTTTATAATTGTTGTACAATTTGTAGAAGTTTTTAAGCATGTTGTAAATTGTAGAATGAGTTTTTAAGCATGTTGTAAATTGTATGTGTTTCACTTAGATTAATAGACTTAGGTAGTCATGAATTTAGTTAAATACTTAATTGTTGTCAGTGTGTAAAATGGTATGAGTAGACAAGGGCCCTTTTGTTAATATTGGCCTAAACCCTTCATTAGTACCTTGCTAAGGTCTCTTGAGGTTGAGGGCAGCCTTTATTAGCACTTGGAGAACGGTCTAACACATAAGTTAATTTCCCAGCTGAGTAAGGGGCGCATACGGATGGTGTCTTAGGTTGGGACCCTGGGTGATGGGTTCAATTGGATCTCAGAGATACTATAGAATGAGCGTAAACCACTATGTGGGAGTAGCCGATAGGGGCCTAAACCTCAATGAGGGAGTAGCCTCCGTAGTATCACCAAAATGAGTCCTCCCTCTCACTTACCTCTTAATCTGGCCATCCAGCCTTCTGAAACAAAGGAAAGAGACTTATGTCTAGGCGACTATCCCTATATCGTATCTCACCAATAGTAGTGGTTTCTATTGGGCTCGACTTACAACTTGGGATCAATTGAGATATTAACTAAGTTTATAACAAACTTATAAAAAAAAAAATAAAAAAAAAAATTGTGACATGCTTAAGGTATATTGGATTAAACATGACCTTGTCGAGGGTAGCTGTTCTATAGTCTGATTGCACAACGAGGTCCTCTGTTCCAGTACCTAAGTATGTAAATGTAAAAGTAACTTAGAAAGTAGGAAAGACATAATGTTTGTATTTCGAACCTTATATATGTTACTAACACTTGATTGCCAGAAAGTTCTGTTATTCCAGTCCAGACTCAAGCTATTCCCAGGTAAACTTCGTTCTCGTTGGATTGGCCCATTTGTAGTTACTAATGTGTTTGTTCATGGTGCTGTAGAGATCAAGAGTGAGAAGACGGGGAAGGAGTTCAAGGTTAATGGGCATCGTCTCATGCCCTACTATGAGTACTTGGTGGAGCACACATTGGAAGAGATACCCCTCCAGGAGACACCCCAGGACATGTGAACAAGGAGAAGAGTCCAGGCTGAAGGACTATAAATATTAAGCGCTGCATGGGAGGCAACCCATTTCAACCGAAGCTGTGGAGGAGCCATCAACGAGAGTTTGACATTTCTATCCCTTCACTTGCTTAGGTTGAATTGTACTTGTGTCTTTGTTTGTTTGTTTATTTTACCCTTCCCTTATTTTTGTAGCCCCCCATATTTAGGGTCTATATACCATATTTCTTGCCTACATTGAGGACAATGTAGATTCTAAGTGTGGAGTGGGTTTACACCTTTATTTTAGTGTAAAAAAAAAAAATGTTGGTTTTATAGAGTCTTTTTGTTTGTTTGAGTCTTAGGATGTCCCTAACGTCTAGGATGAACATGTCTCTGAATTCATGGCTGAAGGTTTTCACAATCGAAATAGGACTTAATTGAATTCTGTGGTTAATCGACGTTGTGATACTTGTATGAAGATTTGAGATAGGATTGTAACTTGGTTCATTAAGCATGCTAGGATTAAGTCTAATTCATTTGACCCTAAGTGAGCTTTTGAGCTAAACTACTTTCTTTTCGAGTGCTTAATTGATAATTCCAGAATTTCATGGCTGTATTTGCAAAACCTCATCATTCTTTGAAAATCCAATGATCATGTGCCATAGATTTTAATGGACTAGAGAATACTAGAACTCGGCTGTTGTGACTGTCAAAACTTGTATGCCATAATATGCACTGATCCTGGATAGGATAGAAGGCATTAGGGTAACCACCATAGCCAAACAAGCATGTGTCCCCAATTGTGCCCGTCGTGGGACTCCTTAGAGTGAACCCCTTTGAGCCTACGTTGAAAACCTTTGTTTCATCACCCTCACTACCCTACCCTGAGCTTAGTACAGGATATCTCTACCCTTGTCCTAGGGACTTAGTAGAGCATGACATAGTGTGTAGGGGTGACGATGAAAGACAAGTGTGGGGTGGGGAAAAACCAAGAGAAAGAAAGAAAAAAAATAGCCGTAAAAAATGAAAGAAAATGGAAAAAAAGAAAGAAAGAAAAAACGGCAAAAGAAAAGAAAAATTGAAAAGAAAACTCTTGGGAAATTGTTGAAGTGTGGTTTTGGACTTTCATATTTGTAGAAGGCTCAAAGTTGAAAATTAGGCCTTTGTCCGTTTCCATGTTGGTTAGAGTGAAGGTTGGGTTCAAAACAATGATAATTGGCCCACAAAAATGGTGACATAAGGTGGTCCATATATGCTCTGCTAGGTCCTTAGGATTTTTGTATCCTTAATCTTCATTTCAAAAACCCTAGCTTAGCCCCATTGCAACCAGTTTTAAGTCCTTACTTGATCCTTGAGATGGGCAGTCTTTGGTTAGTGGAGTCAGTTACGCAGTCGAGCTTATGGTTTAGGTCCATTTGTGCACTTAGTCATTTCATGAGGTCTTTAAAAGAATTCTTCACAAAATGCTTTTATTGATGAAATATGCAAGTTGTTTGTTGCCTTACAATTTGTTCTCTTGCATATACTTGAGTGTGAAGCTTTTAAGCATAGCCATTTCTGAGAGAAAAATCGAGAGTATGCCTTGTGAGTTTGGATTGGACTTGCTCGAAACATGCTATCATTCACTGTATAACTTAAGTTCTCCATATCTTACTTAGTCATATGAGTGTCACGTGTTTATTAACCATGGAATTATCTATGCGATTTTGATTAAGTGTTTAACGTGAAAGCCATGAGTTTGGAGTCTTTGAGACAACAGTTAGGGGTAGTAGAGTCATTTACTTGCTTTTTGTGGAGTATTTGTTTTGTTTTGTATTTTTGTTTTGCTAAGGGACTAGCAAAAGCTAAGTGTGGGGTATTTGATAGGAGCATAAAGTGCGACGATATTATTGAGTATATGCCCCATTTTAGCCTTGTTTCTCCCTTAAGTTTCGTGTTTTGAGTCATCGAGTCATTTTAAGAGTATTGTAGAGTGTTTGGCGTGAAATAAGCGGAAAAAGATAAATTCATGAAAAATCCTAGCTGGATCAGGATTCCTCACTGTCGACCGTTTTTGTGGTCTTTACATTTTAATTCCCTTTATTTTCTCTAGAAAATTCTGATATTTTCCTGCTTGTTGTAGGAAACCTTGGCTGGTGGAACTCTTGGAAACAACAACGATGGAGTCATAAAATAAAGCATTTAAGACATTTGACCAAGCAATGAAGAAAGGAGAATAAAGGAGAAAGACGTTTTCAGTTCGAGAATAAAGGAGAAAGATGTTTCAACTGGAAAATAAATAAAGGAGAAAGACGTTTTCAGTTCGAGAATAAAGGAGAAAGATGTTTCAACTGGAAAATAAATAAAGGAGAAAGACGTTTCAGCTGTTAAAAGACCCCATTATGAGAGAAGTTAAGGCCATAAAGGAGACGTTTCAGTTGGGAAATTAAAGGAATTATGATGCAATCCCATCCGTCCAATGATAAAGGGTATGATCGACAAAAGCCAACCACTGCTCCCCTATAAATAGGCAACGTCCAGACCAGAATTAGTATCACTTCCTAGCCAAGATCACTTCCCGGCCTATCACTTCCCCGACCTATCACTTCCCGGCCTATCACTTCCTGGCCAAAAACTATTCCAAGACTCTGCCCAATTCACTCCTTAAACTTCCATCACCTACAAGACCGTGACCACCATCCATCCATCAATCTACGAAGTTCTTAGGCGCTGAGTCAAGGACGCTCCACCACCATAGCAGAGACGAGTTCATCACCTTGTTGCTAAGCCGCTGAGGAAAGCTTCAAAGTGTAACTATGACTCTACTTACAATTTTTATTTCGGTTTTGTGTGTTTGGATTTGCGAGTTGTGTAATTGGAGACATGAGATTTTCAGAATATTTTTATTAATATTTTTGAGATTTTCAGTTTTATTGAGTTAATTTCGAGAATTCTTTGATGATGCATGTTACAATCTTGTGCCCTTTTATGTGTTTAGGTAATTTTCAGAGTTAGGTTCATAAGTTTGCATGCTAGAATAATGGTGAGAGTTCTTGTGTGTTTGCTTAATTTGCCAAGAGTAATTGTTATTTGTTAAGGCGCTGAGTTAAACAAGTAGCTATTAGTTCTAAAAAGTGGTAAAAACCATGTTCAATGGTTAGACGATTCTGGAAATCATGTGTTAAATTCTATGTGTAATGGTTAATTTGCACGTGTGAGTTGATTCGAGGGTTAGATAATACTACTAGTTGAGAGAATTACGCTGAGTGTTTTCGAAAATTAATAGTATTAGGCTTGGTAAGGACTTTTCCGATCCAATCCTACAATAGAACGAATCAGATAAATGGATTGATCCGCTGAGGCTTTTCATTTGGGCTCTTATCTAGGCATTTTAGATGGGCACATTTTTGTAGCATGTTGAAATGAATTTTTTGTTTTTACACTTAATAATTTCTGAGTGGTATTGGTCTAGGTTAGGGAAGTCGATCATTGTATATAGTTTTATTTGTTTTGTTTTTATTTTAAGTAGATTAGGAACCAAATCTCAAAACCCCCATTTTATTCTTTTATTTGTTAATTGACCTTTTTGTGTAGGTGTACCCTACAATCCCCGGACTGAACGATCCCTGCTTATCCTATACTGACAACTACATTTTGCAGGGTTAAATTGTGAGGCTATTTTAGCCGCATCAACCACTCATACATAAACCCTAAAAGTTTCGAACCATTTAGAATTAACATACAAGAGTTATCAATTAAACAAATTTAATCAAACAATCACACATAAGCAACTTTGAATCGCAATAAAAGAATCTGAAAATTCCTCAATTAATCATAAAATTTCAGAAATAATAACTTGTTCAAACATATATGTCAACTAGTTCATATCCACGAAATTCAAGGCAAAGGTTACAAAGGAGAATCGGATTACACCGTGGATGAAGATGATGATGAACGATTGATGTGATGGTCTCTTGAATCTCGAAAGCAAACTTCAAGGTTGGAGATGGATGATGGATGCTCACGGCTATGCTTCTTCTCCCTTGGCCTTGCTTGAATTCGTGGAGATGACTAGAGGATGGAAGAACTCACGGCTATGCTAAGAAGATTTTCTGATTTTTTTCTCAAGTGTCTAACGTAAAGAATGGGAACCCTTGACGTTGAGAAGAGGTGAGTATATATAGGGAACGGCATACTTGGTCTCCAAGCCGTGCAATCTTCTTTAATTCCCACGGCAATTACTTGATAACTCCACCTAATTCCCTCCAATGGTAGCTTGCCACATAAGCCCTATGAAGTGGTGCAACCAATCACAAAATTCCAATGTTAATTCCCTAAATAATATTGCCGAAATATATAGAGATATTTTCTGATTTTCTTCACCAATTTCGGCAACAATATCTTTAGAGAATATAGGGGACGAATCTAGACTCCTTTTTGGCCGTTTCTTGGTCTCCACACTTTGGCTTTCCTTAAAACTCTCCCCTAGAATCTCTCTTGGCGTCATCCTCTAGGGTTTCACTTGACTTGGACGGCAATCCCTTCTTTTCCTCTTCATTCTTCACGGCAAACTCTTCTAGGGTAAGTCTCCAAGTATATTTCTTTCCATAAAAATAGCCCTAGAAAATCTCCATCGAAATCTTCATATATTTTCTGATTTTTCACGCCAACTTCCTTGTTTCTCTCTTGCTTTGGACGGAAAACATCTCTAAGGTTTATTCCATGCGTCACAAACCCTAATCCCTTGGGCCTTGATGGGCCATGATCCATTTTGCCGAAAATCCATAGAGTTCTTGGGCCTCGTTTCTTCATCTTCAAGCCTTCTCATTTTCCAACGCAAAACACAATATTTTTCCATTTCTTTTTCATGGTTGCGTTGGAAACTTGCTAGGGAAGCCTTCCTCCAGTTCGTAGGATTTCCTGGTTGGACTAGGAAAGCTTTTTTCTTCATTTCTGCTCAAATGTGTGGGCCGTTTTCGCTCATATTCGTTCCCCTAGGCGTATGCAAGCTCCTCTTTCATTCCGTGAGTTCATTTCCACTTTTTAGCTCGGAGGTCCTGAAAATAGAAACTAGTATGAAAAATAGAAACTTACCTAATTTGAAAAATAGAAACTTACTAAAAATGAAAAATAGAAAGTTACTAAAAATGAAAAATAGAAACTTGCCAGAAATGAGAAATGAAAACTACAAAAATAGAAACTTTATACAAATAGGAACTTTCCCAATCAAAGAATGGAAACTTTCCAAAACAAGGATTTTTCAAGGAAATGGCGCAGAAAAATGTAGAGAAATGCATTTAAAACGTCGCATTAAAATGCTCCTATCATTAGATTTTTGGTTTTTTTCGAAAATAAAACTAAGTTAACAAAACAATTAAAATGCAAAAACATAAAAATACAAATGGGATGAGAGAACAAATATCAAAAACCGAAACATATGATTAAAATCGATTCAAAACCCTAATATTGTTCATCTAAGTCATGATAAAGGAGTTGATCATGTGAAACATTCGAAAGCAAATAATTTCCCATATTTTACTTTTCAATGCTAATTAACCTAAGCGAAAGCACCTAGATCAATCCTATTAAACATGCAATCAAACCCTAGAAAGCTAGTCAATCATGCCATGTTCAACGCATTAGACATAGAGAAAGGCTATCAACTCAAGTGTACAACTTAGTATGGAAAAGTCCACCTAATTGCAATTCTCTTTAATTAAATTCGATCCTTGTACAAAACCTTTACTACTTTGATTCAAGTTTACACAAAACAAAAAGTTGATTTCATGTTCTTAAACCTAGCATCAATTATATCGAAACCCTAAGTGTTTGCAACCACATAAGATTAAAATACAAAAGTTATCTATAACGCAAATTTAATTAAACAAACCCACATAAGCAACTCTCGAAGAACAATAATATGAATCTGAAAATTTCATTCAATCATACAAAAATTTCAGAAATTAATATTCATTCAAACATATATGTCAACTAGAACAAAACCAACGAAATTCAAAGCAAAGGTTACAAAGTAGAGGTCGAATTACACCGTGGATGGAAGATGATGGTGGGTGAATAATGATGAATCCTTTGAACTCGAAAGCAAGCTTCAAAGGTGGATGGTGGAGGAATAGGTCACGGCTTCTTCTTCTCTTCGTTGGCCTTGCTTGAACTCGTGGCTTGCTCTAGAGGATGGAGAAACTCACGGCTATGCTAAGAAGATTTTCTGATTTTTTCTAAGTTGTAAATTGTATGGGAGGGAGCTTTGACGTTGAGAAGAGGTGAGTATATATTAGAAGCACCAAACTTGGTCTCCAAGCCGTGCACTCCTCCAAGAATCCTCACGGCAATTACTTGGTTAATCCACATAGTTTCCTCCAATAAAATCTTGCCAAGTAAGCCCTATGACATGGTTCAACCAATCACAAAATTCCATTTTAATTCCCTAATAATCTTGGCCGAAATACCTTGAGATATTTTCTGATTTTCGTAGTTCAATTTCGGCCAAACTACCTTTAGAGAAAATAGGGAACGAATCTAGACACCTTTTGAGAGCTCTTTGTGTTCAACACATATTCTCTTCCCTTAAAAGTCTCCCAATAAAATCTCCACGAAATCTTCTTATTATTTTCTGATTTTTCACGGCAAAACTCCTTGTTTCTCTCTTGATTTTCACGGCAAACTCTTCTAGGGTTTAGGTTTTGCGTCACAAACCCTAATTTCATGGGCCTTGATGGGCCTTGATCCATTTTGCCGAAAATCCAATTCAATCTTTGAGTTCTTGGGCCTTGTTGCTTCAACTTCAAGCCTTGTCACCTTCCAATGTCATAACACTTTATTTTTCCATTTCTTTTTCATGGTTGCGTTGGAAACTTCATTGGTAAGCTTTCCTCCTTTTCGCAGGGTTTCCTGGTTGAAGCAGGAAAACTTCTTTTCTTCATTTCTGCTCATTTCTGTGGCTCATTGTTCCTCATTTTTGCTCCCTTTGGTGTTCGCAAGCTCCTCTTTCCATTTGTGAGTTCATTTCCACTTTTTAGCTCGGAGGTCCTGAAAATAGAAACTAATAAGAAAAATAGAAACTTTCCTAAAATGAAAAATGGCAACTTTCCTAAACTGAAAATGGGAAACTTTCTAAAAATGAAAAATAGAAACTACCGAAAATGGAAACTTACTAAAAATGATAAATAGAAACTACAAAAATAGAAACTTTCTACAAAATAGGAACTTTCCCAATCAAAGAATGGAAACTTTCCTAAACAGGGTTTTAATAAGGAAATAACGCAAGAAATGTAGGGAAAAGCAAGTAAAACGTCGCATTAAAATGCTCCTATCAAAGCATGCTTAACAGAAACCATCACCATTGTTCCAACCAAGTCCTACTTGTGTATATGTGAATTATGTGTTTTAATTAACTCTCAAATGCCTAAACATTGATTCTTGGTAAAGTGCTAATCTTGGTGTTGTGAAAGTAAGAGATTGCTGAGACAAATAGTTGAAGGGCAATAGAGTCTGTTATGTGTCGAGTCTTTAATTTTCGTTGAGTCGTAGTCGTGTCTGTGTTGTGATTTTGCTAAGGGACTAGCAAAAGCTAAGTGTGGGGGAATTTGATAGGAGCATTTTAATGCGACGTTTTAACTGCATTTCCCTACATTTTTCTGCGCCATTTCCTTGAAAAATCCTTGTTTTGGAAAGTTTCCATTCTTTTATTGGGAAAGTTCCTTATTGTAGAAAGTTTCCATTTTTGTAGTTTTCATTTCTCATTTCTGGCAAGTTTCCATTTTCAGTTTAGGAAAGTTTCTATTTTTCATTTTTAGTAAGTTTCTATTTTTCATTTTTAGAAAGTTTCTATTTTTAGTACAGTTTCTATTTTCAGGACCTCCGAGCTAAAAAGTGGAAATGAACGCACGAATGGAAAGAGGAGCTTGCGAACATCAAGACAAACGAATATGAGAGAAAACGGCCCACACATTTGAGCAGAAATGAAGAAATAAGCTTTCCTAGTCCAACCAGGAAATCCTACGAAATGGAGGAAGGCTTCCCTAGAAAGTTTCCAACGCAACTATGAAAAAGAAATGGAAAAATAATGTGTTTTGCGTTGGAAGATGAGAAGGCTTGAAGATGAAGCAACGAGGCCCAAGAACTCTATGGATTTTCGGCAAAATGGATCAAGGCCCATCAAAGCCCATGACATTAGGGTTTGTGACGCATAACCCTAACCCTAGGGTTGTATTGCCGTGAAAATCAAAGGGGAGAGAGAGAAGGTGGCGTGAAAATCAAAAGAAGAATAAAAGATTACACAAGAGATTTTCTAGGGTGAAGTTTATGGAAAGAATTCATTCCTAGAAACCCTAAGCATGTTTTGGCCGAAATATCAAGAAGAAAATCAGAAAATATTCAAGGAATTTCGGCAAGAATATATTAGGGTATCTTCTTGGAGTTTTATGATTGGTTGGATGACACACTAGGGCTTACTTGGCAATTTCTCATTGGTGGAAGCTATGTGGAATTATTAATTTAATTCCTTGGAAGAAAATCAGAAAACTCACGGCTTGGAGGCCAAGACTTGACGTCTCCTATATATACTACACCCTAGACGTCTCAAAGGACGAGTACACAATTCAGAAAATTCTCTCTACGCGCGGAAGCTCTCTCCATTCTCTAGTTCAACTTTTGGCGTTTTCAAGCAAGGAAGGAAGAAGCAAGACTAGGCCGTGAGCATCATCATCCATTCCACCTTGAAGCCGTGCACTTTGAAGCTTGCTTTCAAGTTTCATTCGTTCATCATTCAAGTCATTCATCCATCTCTCCATTCACGGTGTAATTCAACCTTCTTTCTTGTAATCACTTTTGATTCTCCTTGTTTGATTTCGTTGGATGTTGCTCTAGTTAACATTGATGTTTGAACAAGGTTTATAATCTGAAATTTTATGATTGAATAAAGGATTTCGAATTCTATGTTGTGATTCCAAAGTTGCTTATGTGTGATTGGTCGATTGAATTTGCTTTATAGATATCTCTTGTATGTTAATCTTAATTGGTTCGAAACTTTTAGGGTTTATGTATGAGTGGTGCTAGATTTAAGAACATGATTCAACTTTTTGTGTTATGAACTTAAATCAAAAGTAGTAAAGGTTTTGAACAAAAATCGAATTCAATTGAAAAAGGATTGCAATTAGATGAACTTATTCATACTAAGTTGTACACTTGAGTTGATAGCCTTTCTATGTGTTTCTTGCGTTGAATATGTATGATTGAGTAGCTTTCTAGAGCTTGATTACATGTTTGATAGGATTAATCTTTGTGCTTTCACTTAGGTTAATTAGCGTTGAAAGTAAAATATGGGAAATCGTTTGCTTTCGAATGTTTCACATGATCAACTCCTTTCACATGACTTGGAAGAACAATGTAGGGTTAATTCGAATTTAATCATGAACTTGGTTTTAATCTTTGTTTCTTACATTGTATTCTTGTATTTTTGTTTTTGTTTATACTTAGTTTTAATTCTTATTTTTAATTTTCGAAAAACAAACCAAAAACCTAAAAACCCCCCTAAATTCGTGAATAGTGTTTATATGTGTAAATATTATACTTTGTTTTATTTTAATTGTTTAAATTGTCTTACATTGACAGGTGTACCCTCAATCCCCGGAATAGAACGATCCCTACTTGCTTATACTACTAATGATATTTCTAGGGTTAAATTATATGCTTGCTTTGAGCGTATCATGAATTTTGTATGACATGTGATAGATGCCAAAGAACCGGTAATTTAGGACCCAAAGATCAAATGCCTTTGAACTCTATTGTTGTTGTCGAAATTTTTGATATATGGGGTATTGATTTTATGGGACCTTTTCCTTCATCGAATGGTTTTCTCTATATTCTTTTGGCTGTTGATTATGTTTCCAAGTGGGTGGAAGCGAAAGCCACCAGGAGTAATGATTTTAAAGTTGTTGCAGAGTTTATAAGATCTCACATTTTTAGTAGGTTTGGAATGCCAAGAACTATCATTAGTGATGGAGGTTCTCACTTTTGCAACAAGACCATTGAGGCTTTGCTTAGGAAGTACAACGTTACTCATAAGGTTTCGACGCCTTATCATCCTCAAACGAGTGGACAAGCAGAAGTTTCAAATAGGGAGATCAAGAGGATACTTGAGAAAACCGTGGGGCCTTCAAGGAAAGATTGGAGTCAACGTTTAGAGGATGCATTATGGGCATATAGGACGGCCTACAAGACACCAATTGGGATGTCACCATTTCGTTTGGTGTATGGAAAGCCGTGCCACTTGCCTGTGGAGTTGGAGCATAAAGCTTGGTGGGCAGTTAAGACATTTAACTTGGATCTGGATGAAGCTGGCCTACACAGAAAGTTGCAACTCAATGAACTTGAGGAAATTCGGAATGAGGCCTATGATAGTGCACGGATTTACAAGGAAAAGACAAAGGCTTTTCATGATAAGATGATTCGTGGAAAGACCTTTGTAGTTGGTCAAAAAGTTCTTTTATTTCATTCTAGATTACGCCTTTTTCCTGGTAAGTTGCGTTCTAGATGGGTTGGTCCTTTTATTGTTACTAAAGTTTTTTCTCATGGTGCTATACAGATAAGGAGCCCCGTGATAGGAGCATTTTAATGCGACGTTTTAACTGCATTTCCTTACATTTCTTGCGTCATTTCCTTAGTAAAACTCTGTTTAGGAAAGTTTCCATTCTTTGATTGGGAAAGTTCCTATTTGTAGAAAGTTTCCATTTTTCTTAGTTTCTATTTTCCATTTTTAGAAAGTTTCTATTCTTGTAGTTTTCATTTCTCATTTCTGGCAAGTTTCTATTTTTCATTTTTAGTAACTTTCTATTTTTCATTTTTGGTAAGTTTCTATTTTTCAAATTAGGTAAGTTTCTATTTTCTCATACTAGTTTCTATTTTCAGGACCTCCGAGCTAAAAAGTGGAAATGAACGCACGAATGGAAAGAGGAGCCTGCGAACATCAAGACAAACAAATATGAGAGAAAACGGTCCACACATTTGAGCAGAAATGAAGAAACAAGCTTTCCTAGTGCAACCAGGAAACCCTGCGAAATGGAGGAGAGCTTACCAATGAAGTTTCCAACGCAACTATGAAAAGAAATGAAGAAAATAAAGTGTTGTGACGTTGGAAGATGACATGGCATAGAAGTGACGCATGGGGGCCCAAAAACTCTCAAGACTTGTTGGATTTTCGGCTAATTGGATAAAAGCCCACCAAAGCCCATGGAACTAGGGTTTGTGACGCAAAACCTAGCCCTAAAGATGTTTTGCCGTGAACTTGCAAGAGAGAAACAAGGAAGAGGCGTCCAAAAATCAGAAATTAAAAAGAGATTTTCTAGGGAGATTATCTAGGGCTATTTTTATGGAAAGAAAATACTTGGAGATAAACCCTAGAAGCTTTGCCGTGAAAAAGGAAGAGATAAACAAGGGAGAACGTGAAATTCCTAGGGTTTTGGACGGCAAAGATATTCCCTAGAGAGTTTTAAGGAAAGAGAAAAAGGTGGAGACCAAGAAAAGCTCAAATGAAGTCTAGATACATTCCTACATTCCCTAAAGAGTTTTGGCCGAATTTAAAGACAGAAAATCAGAAATTATCTCAAGAATTTCGGCAAGAAAATCAAGGGAAATATTCTAGGAAATTATGTGATTGGTTGAGACACCTTATAGGGCTTATGTGGCAAGAAGTCATTGGAGGAAATTATGTGGAAGTGCAAGCAATAGCCGTGAGCTTTTCTAGGGTTTTGGACGGCATGGAGACCTAGTGGCCGTCCCCTATATATTCCTCTCTTCTCTCAACGTCAAGAGTTTCCACTTTTGCGTTTTACAACTTTAGAAAAAAATCAGAAAACTCTCTCTAGCTTAGCCGTGTTCTTCTCCATCCTCTAGGGCAACCACGAAGTTCAAGCAAGGCCAAGGAAGAAGAGGACAAGCCGTGCACATCATCCATCACCATCCTTGAAGATTGCTTTCGAAATTCAAGAGACCATTCATCCATCTCCATCTCTTGGTGTAATTCGATTCTCCTTGTAACCTTTGCTTTGTAATTTTCGTTGGTTATGCCCTAGTTGACACATATGTTGATAGGAGCATTTTAATGCGACGTTTTAACTGCATTTCCTTACATTTCTTGCGTCATTTCCTTAGTAAAACTCTGTTTAGGAAAGTTTCCATTCTTTGATTGGGAAAGTTCCTATTTGTAGAAAGTTTCCATTTTTCTTAGTTTCTATTTTCCATTTTTAGAAAGTTTCTATTCTTGTAATTTTCATTTCTCATTTCTGGCAAGTTTCTATTTTTCATTTTTAGTAACTTTCTATTTTTCATTTTTGGTAAGTTTCTATTTTCAGGACCTCCGAGCTAGAAAGTGGAAATGAACTCACAAATGGAAAGAGGATCTTGCGATCACCAAGGGGAGCAAAGATGAAGAACAATGAGCCACAGAAATGAGCAGAAATGAAGGAAAGAAGTTTTCCTGGTCCAACCAGGAAACCCTGCGGAAAGGAGGAAAGCCCACCAATGAAGTTTCCAACGTTACTATGAAAAAAAAAGAAATGGAAAAATAAAGTGTTGTGACGTTGGAAGATGACATGGCATAGAAGTGACGCATGGAGGCCCAAAAACTCTCAAGACTTGTTGGATTTTCGGCTAATTGGATAAAAGCCCACCAAAGCCCATGGAACTAGGGTTTGTGACGCAAACCCTAGCCCTAAAGATGTTTTGCCGTGAAATTGCAAGAGAGAAACAAGGAAGAGGCGTCCAAAAATCAGAAATTAAAAAGAGATTTTCTAGGGAGATTATCTAGGGCTATTTTTATGGAAAGAAAATACTTGGAGATAAACCCTAGAAGCTTTGCCGTGAAAAAGGAAGAGATAAACAAGGGAGAACGTGAAAATCCTAGGGTTTTGGACGGCAAAGATATTCCCTAGAGAGTTTTAAGGAAAGAGAAAAAGGTGGAGACCAAGAAAAGCTCAAATGAAGTCTAGATACATTCCTACATTCCCTAAAGAGTTTTGGCCGAATTTAAAGACAGAAAATCAGAAATTATCTCAAGAATTTCGGCAAGAAAATCAAGGGAAATATTCTAGGAAATTATGTGATTGGTTGAGACACCTCATAGGGCTTATGTGGCAAGAAGTCATTGGAGGAAATTATGTGGAAGTGCAAGCAATAGCCGTGAGCTTTTCTAGGGTTTTGGACGGCATGGAGACCTAGTGGCCGTCCCCTATATATTCCTCTCTTCTCTCAACGTCAAGAGTTTCCACTTTTGCGTTTTACAACTTTAGAAAAAAATCAGAAAACTCTCTCTAGCTTAGCCGTGTTCTTCTCCATCCTCTAGGGCAACCACGAAGTTCAAGCAAGGCCAAGGAAGAAGAGGACAAGCCGTGCACATCATCCATCACCATCCTTGAAGATTGCTTTCGAAATTCAAGAGACCATTCATCCATCTCCATCTCTTGGTGTAATTCGATTCTCCTTGTAACCTTTGCTTTGTAATTTTCGTTGGTTATGCCCTAGTTGACACATATGTTGATAGGAGCATTTTAATGCGACGTTTTAACTGCATTTCCTTACATTTCTTGCGTCATTTCCTTAGTAAAACTCTGTTTAGGAAAGTTTCCATTCTTTGATTGGGAAAGTTCCTATTTGTAGAAAGTTTCCATTTTTCTTAGTTTCTATTTTCCATTTTTAGAAAGTTTCTATTCTTGTAATTTTCATTTCTCATTTCTGGCAAGTTTCTATTTTTCATTTTTAGTAACTTTCTATTTTTCATTTTTGGTAAGTTTCTATTTTCAGGACCTCCGAGCTAGAAAGTGGAAATGAACTCACAAATGGAAAGAGGATCTTGCGATCACCAAGGGGAGCAAAGATGAAGAACAATGAGCCACAGAAATGAGCAGAAATGAAGGAAAGAAGTTTTCCTGGTCCAACCAGGAAACCCTGCGGAAAGGAGGAAAGCCCACCAATGAAGTTTCCAACGTTACTATGAAAAAAAAAGAAATGGAAAAATAAAGTGTTGTGACGTTGGAAGATGACATGGCATAGAAGTGACGCATGGAGGCCCAAAAACTCTCAAGACTTGTTGGATTTTCGGCTAATTGGATAAAAGCCCACCAAAGCCCATGGAACTAGGGTTTGTGACGCAAACCCTAGCCCTAAAGATGTTTTGCCGTGAAATTGCAAGAGAGAAACAAGGAAGAGGCGTCCAAAAATCAGAAATTAAAAAGAGATTTTCTAGGGAGATTATCTAGGGCTATTTTTATGGAAAGAAAATACTTGGAGATAAACCCTAGAAGCTTTGCCGTGAAAAAGGAAGAGATAAACAAGGGAGAACGTGAAAATCCTCGGGTTTTGGACGGCAAAGATATTCCCTAGAGAGTTTTAAGGAAAGAGAAAAAGGTGGAGACCAAGAAAAGCTCAAATGAAGTCTAGATACATTCCTACATTCCCTAAAGAGTTTTGGCCGAATTTAAAGACAGAAAATCAGAAATTATCTCAAGAATTTCGGCAAGAAAATCAAGGGAAATATTCTAGGAAATTATGTGATTGGTTGAGACACCTCATAGGGCTTATGTGGCAAGAAGTCATTGGAGGAAATTATGTGGAAGTGCAAGCAATAGCCGTGAGCTTTTCTACGGTTTTGGACGGCATGGAGACCTAGGGGCCGTCCCCTATATATTCCTCTCTTCTCTCAACGTCAAGAGTTCCCACTTTTTGCGTTTTACAACTTTAGAAAAAATCAGAAAACTCTCTCTAGCCTAGCCGTGTTCTTCTCCATCCTCTAGGGCAACCACGAAGTTCAAGCAAGGCCAAGGTAGAAGAGGAC
This sequence comes from Rosa rugosa, assembly GCF_958449725.1. Taxonomy (NCBI): domain Eukaryota; kingdom Viridiplantae; phylum Streptophyta; class Magnoliopsida; order Rosales; family Rosaceae; genus Rosa; species Rosa rugosa. The sequence continues at coordinate 30,349,454 of NC_084821.1, read as the reverse complement.
AAGCCGTGCACATCATCCATCACCATCCTTGAAGATTGCTTTCGAAATTCAAGAGACCACATCACCTTTTCGTTCATCACCATCTCCATCTCTTGGTGTAATCCGATTCTCCTTGTAACCTTTGCTTTGTAATTTTCGTTGGTTATGCCCTAGTTGACACATATGTTAGAACAAATATTGGTTTCTGAAATTTTATGATTAATTGTTAATTTTCAGATTCATGTTTTGCGATTTATGGTTGCTTATGTGTGAGTGTTTGATTAAATTTGCATGATAGAAATCTTTTGTATGTTAATCTTAAAGGGTTCGAAACTTTTAGGGTTTTTATATAATTGGTGCTACGAATTTAAGAACATGAATCAACTTTTTGGTTTTGTGTTCTTAAATCAGTAAGTAGTAAAGGTTTTGTACAAAAACCGAATTTAATCAAAGAAGATTGCAATTAGGTGGACTTTTTCATACTAAGTTGCACATTTGAATTGATAGCCTTTCTAGATGCTTAATGCGTTAAACGTGTATGATTGACTAGCTTTCTAGGGCTTGAATGCATGTTTGATAGGATTAGTCTATGTGCTTTCACTTAGATTAATTAGCGTTGAAAGTAAAATATGGGAAATTGTTTGCTTTGAACGTTTCACATGATCAATTCCTCTTGCATGACTATGATGAACAATGATGAACTTGGATTAATTTTAATCATATGTTTCAATTTTGATCTTTGTTCTTGCATTCCATTTATATTTTTATGTTTTAGCATTTTAATTATTTTGTTAACTTAGTTTAATTTTCAGAAAAACCAAAATCAAAAACCCCCTTTTAATTCGTAAATAATGTGCATATGTGTAAATATTATACTTTGTTTTAATTTTAATTGTTTAATTGTTTGACAATGACAGGTGTACCCTCAATCCCCGGAATAGAACGATCCCTATTTACTTTGTACTACTAATGACATTTCAGGGTTAAATTATGCGCTTGCTTTAAGCGTATCAATTTTTGGCGCCGTTGCCGGGGATTGAAAAATCATTTGTCATATTGTGAATATATGTTGTTTTGTTTATATTGTGATCGTAAAAAAAAAAAAAAATAAATAAATAAATAAATAAATATTACTTGTTAATTATTTTGTAATTGTCGAAAATTAGTTAATTAATTACTTAGTGATAGGAGCATAAAATGCGACGTTAATAATGTTTAAACCCTATATTTTGCTAAGTTATTTCCTTTATCTTGATCACTTTAACTTAGTTAGTGTTTTTACAGGTAAAATGGAGTCTCAAAGTCCAAAAATGGCTAAGGAAGGCACAAGTAGTGCAGAAATGAAGAAAAATGAAGAAATGGAAGTTTCCCAGTTTGACTAGGAAAAAGAATCCCAGTTGGAGTAGGAGTCTGAAGCTGACTTGGACTAGGAGTTCTACTTGGACAAGGAAACCCAATTCTACTCAGATAAGGAAATCTAGTATGATAAGGAGTCCCTGCTGGATAAGGATTACTCAAGAAGGTTCCGGAAGAGTGTAGAAGTATCTCGGAAAAGAAAGCAGTATTCAACTAGGAAACCTACTTGCATATGGAGTTCTACTCATACTAGGAGAGCCTTGGAATGTTCATGAAGAATCTAGAAGTCTCAAGAAGATCATATGCCGTGCACATGGAAGAGAAAGCAACAAGGAATTCGGATTTCAAAGCAATATGGAGTTTGGATTTCTAGTTGAGTATGGATTGGAATTGCCGTGAGATTCTTGAAGGTTCTAGGGAGTTCTTGACGTTTCATTCTTCAATAAGGCGTGGAAGACATGTGAGAGGCATGTGATGTGAAGGAAAACCTAAATGGACTTAAGTTGTGCTTTAAAAGTCAAATCCATTACAGATTCGGATTACTGCCTGTGCAGATCAGTCAACTTCAACGGAGCATAGAAAATCGCTCAGAGCTCAGAAAATTATGATCTTTATATGGTTGGAAAGCTACAGATGTCTTGTTTCCAGAACATTTTACAGCTCGTCGATATCTATTTTCTAGAGGAAGTTATGGCCGTTTTAGTACACTGAGGTCAAGACTGCCGGAAATCTACTTTGTGCCAAACAAGTCCTAAATCAACACAACTTTGGAGAAACCAAGTAGAAACGAATTGGGAGTGCCTTGGGACGTTCTCCTATATATACCTTGTGTATTAGACGTCTCAAGGTTGACACAGATTCTCCACAATTTCGTGTCTCACCGGTTTGCTCTTGAGTTTCAGGTTTTCGCATCTTGCAAGTTCTTGCCGTGCCATCCTCCATCCTTTGCCGTGATCTTCATCTTGTGTTGCTGCCTTGGATCTGCTTTGGACCTTGGGACGTAGTCAAGGGTTGTTCTTACCATCTTCATCATGTTTTCTTCTCGGTTTTGTGACTTGTTAGATAGAAATTCTGTTTTTGTTTTTCTTTGTGTAAAACCGAAACCATGAGTTAACTTTCTGAATTTTGGATGCAATTTTGATATGCTTTTCTATGATTGATGTGTTTGTGTGTTTTTGATCTTGATTAATTGCCGAAATATGGAATGATAATCTGGTTTTGTTTTATAGATAACTTTTATGTGTTCTTGTTCTTTGGTGGCCAACTTAGGATGATTGCATGTAATTGGAGCTAGTAATTAGGTAAAACGCTTCGGGACCCTAATTCGATATAGTAGTAAAGGCTTTGTACAAAGGTCGAGATCAGATTATGCATGTAATGAAAAGATTCGCTTCGAGTACTTGAATTTGCATGTTTATTGACTAAACTTTCACTTGCTCTTAATGATTTGAATGCATGAGATTATGAGTCGCTTCGATTGTGTGATACTTGCATTTGAAATATGTTGGTTTGGCGCTTCGTCGATCAATTGCGTAAAGGGAAGTCATATAAGGGACATTGGGCGCTTGTAACTTTGTTTCTTGGTTGATATCTTTCCATGGTAATTAACAAGATTAAGGGATGCATGAATATGTTGTTCTTGAAAGGTTCTTGATAAATTGTTTTCCAAAAATTCTTCTTTTCCCACCTATGTAAATAAAATGTTTTAATCTTTTATTTGTTTCTGAAAATTTCTGTTTTCAATCTTCAAAAAAACCCCCCATTTTTATGTTATGTGTTTTTGTATATTTGTAAATAATTAAAATTAACTTAGAGTTTTTAGGTAGCATGTTCATATAAATAATAAATAAAATAAAAAAATGTTTTTAAATTCGTGAATAGTGATCCGTGAATAGTAAATATGTGTTAGTGTTTTCTAGGAATTAATTTGGTGTTTTTTAGGGATTTGTTTTGTGTTTTTTAGGGATTGCTAAAATTTAGGGATTCTCTTGGTGTTTTTTAGGGATTTTGTTTTCTTGTAGATTAAGTAATTCTAAGTAGATAATAACTAGTAATCCTTGTTGTATATGGATTCCCTATGTGATATGGACTTGTAAATTGTGTATAAATAGGAGTGGGATTTCCAAAACCTTTTCTAACTTGTTTTCACTCTTTCCTTCGAATTCTTTGTGTATATATATGTGATTTTCGTTGCTCTCTATTGTTCATTGTTCTCTAGATTCGTGTGAATGTATGTATGTTCTCTCTCTTTTCTTTGTTGTTCTAATTCTAAGCATGCTTGTAACTTGTAAAATATTTTTGTGAAATTGTATATGTTTGTTCTTTAATTTCGTGACTTGTAAATTCTTTTCTTTAATTTGTTCTCACATGTTAGCACCCTCAATCCCCGGTTTAGAACGATCCCTGCTTACTCTATACTAAAGCTCGACATTTTCAGGGTTTAAATTGGCGATGCTTTTGCACGTATCACTTAGGTTGTTATTTTTATTGTTGAACACGAGTTTAATTGTTAGTTGTAAATTAAAGAAGGAATAGGTGAAGTCGTGTTTATTAATATTGGCCTAAACCCCTTATTGGTACCTAGTTCAGGTCCCTTAAGGTTGAGGGCGGCCTTTATTAACATTCATTGATCTGTCTTCACACTTAGGACCTTTTATATCCAAGTAAGTATAGCCTATGTGAAATGGTGTCTAGGAAGGGGACAACGTTCATAACGGGTTTTGGATTCAGAAGTGCTTACAAATGGGCGTAAACCTCAATGAGGGAGTAGCCTATGCCAAAATGGATCCTACCTCTTGTGTTCGCCCTCCCCTACCTGGCCATTTCAGTAAGGTTGCCCAAAGGATGTAGGAGGGACTTAGTGTCTAGACGACTATACTTGGGCCGCACGTCCACTTGATTTACCGCTTGGAATTAAAGTTGATATCAATAATATTTATGACAAAAGAAAATGTAAGAAATTGTTGTGACACTTACGGTATATTGGATTAAACATAATCTCGGAAAGGAAGCTGTTACAGCCCATTGCACTCTGAGATTCCCTGTTCCCGTACCTAAGTGTTGAAAATAAATTTAAAAATAAAAGAAGAAAAAAAAAATAATAAAAAAAAATAAAAAAAAAAATAATAAAATAAAAAAAGTTAATTAGATGTGAATAGTGACGTTTTGTACGTTCTGTGAAAGTTTTGTGTGTTTTATGTCTAATTATACTTGTAAAGAAATATACTTAAAGATAATAAAATGGAGTTATGAATTTTGTTAAATACTTAATTGTTGTGAGTGTGTAAAATCGTATGAGTAGACAAGGGCCCTTTTGTTAATATTGGCCTTAACCCTTCATTCGTACCTTTCTAAGGTCGTATGAGGTTGAGGGCGGCCTTTATTAGCACTTGGAGAACAGTTTAACACATGAGTCATTTCCAAGCTGAGTAAGGGGCATTACAGATGGTGTCTTAGGTTGAGACCCTGGGTGATGGGTTCAAATTGGATCTCAGAGATACTACAGACTGTGCGTAAACCACAATGTGGAAGTAGCCGATAGGGGCGTAAACCTCAATGAGGGAGTAGCCTCCGTAGTATCACCAAAATGAGTCCTCCCTCTCACTTACTTCTTAATCTGGCTATCTGGCCTTCTGAAACAAAGGAAAGTGACTTATGTCTAAGCGACTATCCCTATATCGTAGCTCACCAATAGTAGTGGTTTCTATTGGGCTCGACTTACAACTTGGAATCAAGTGAGTTCTTAACTATGTTTATAACATTTCTATGTAAAAATAAAATATTTGTACATACCCTTCACATGTAAATTGGTTTGTTTTCTTACTTCTCTTACTTGTACACACTTTGTAAGTCTCTTTTGTTGAATTGTGAATAGTGACGTTCTTGTATAAAATATTAATTTGTATTTCTTGTATTTTGTAATTTACTAACTTGTGTACTTCTTAATGTTGTTCAGGATATCCATGAATGACCGAGCCTTCTAAAATCCCTAGTGTACGAGAGATTGAAGAAAGACTTGCTCGTTTGAAGAATCCTCCACAACTTGAGTACAGAAGACCTTCCTCTTTGCCATTCAAAGATTACAAATTTAACGAGCAAGGGAAGAGGATCTATTCTTCTGAGGAGTCCACATCACCTACACCTACTCCATCTCCACCTTCACGTACACCTTCACCTTTGGTTTCGTCCAACTCCACACCACCACCTTCACCACCACCTGAAGAAGTTCAAGAAGAGAGAATGGCATCCATTAGGGAACTATCCACAGCAACAGTCGAGGGAGGACCCCCTACGGGCATTGTGTACCCTGCCCCTGCTGCAGGAAGACAAGCAGAGTTTGAACTGAAGCGTGGGCTGTTACACCAACTCCCTATGTTCCATGGGCTACCTATGGAGGACGCCAACAGGCATCTTAGAGCATTTCAGGTTGTGTGTTCTAACATGCAACCACAAGGAGCAGATGAGAACATTCTGAAGATGAAGGCATTTCCATTCTCCTTAGCTGACAGAGCCAAAGATTGGCTATATGAGATTCCTGCTGGACGTATCACCTCTTGGGAAACAATGAGGAAGGCCTTCTTGGAACGATACTTCCCAGCTTCCAAGGTCATCACACTCAGGAAGAAGCTTAGTGGAATTGAACAAGCTCCAGATGAGTCCTATTCTGCCTATTTTGAGAGGTTCAATTCCTTACTTGCGCAATGTCCTCAACATCAGATGAAGGATGAGACCCTACTGACATGCTTTTATGAGGGACTCTTACCCTTAGAGAGGCAAATGCTCGATGCTGCAGCTGGAGGAGCTTTTGTGGACAAGTCACCTGCAGCTGGAAAGGAACTTATTGAAAATCGTGCCCTAAACACTCAACAGTATGAGGGTGTGAGACAGACCACTCGTAGGGTCAATGAGGTGAGCACTAGTCCTGCCATTGCGGATCAATTGAGCAAACTCACCCTTCTTGTGAACAAGGTAGCGACTATTCAAGGCCAAGGAGGACCTTCTGCTTGTGGGGTATGCTCTACCCAAGGACATCCTACGGATCAATGTCCTCAACTAAGTGAGAATGGTGGTTGGGAGTCTGTGAATGCCATAGGAGGCTATCAAAGGAACCAAGGGGGTCCCCAACGTCCAAGGTATGATCCATATTCGAATACCTATAACCCTGGATGGAGGGATCACCCCAACTTCAAGTGGACCAACAATGAGAATGTTCAGAATCCTCTTGGTGGGAGTTTCCAACGTCCTCAAGGACCTTCATTTCAAGGACCTTCTTTTCAAAGGCCTTACATGCCTCCACAACACAACTCAGGGAATTCAAACTCCTACTATGATAAGACTATTGAGGCATTGACTAATTCCACTCAGGCATTGACTAGTGCCACACAGACTTTGATGCAAGGACAACAGACCCACACCAAGGACATTGCTGAACTCAAAAAGCAGATGGGACAAGTGGTGGACTTCATGACCAAGTTTCATGAAACTGGTAGGCTTCCGAGCAACACAATTCCAAACCCAAAAGGAGGCTCTGAAGGCCCACCCAACTGAGGACGAGAGGAAACCAAGTCTAGGCTGAAAGACTATAAACATTAAGCGCTGCTTGGGAGGCAACCCAATTCAGAAGTAGCTGTGGAGGAGCCTTCAACGCAGATTTTCTTCTTCTTCCCTACTTCTTTATTTTTGTAACTTTTGTTTTTCTTTGAACTTTATTTTCGTAAGTTTCATCTCTTATTGCTTAAGTGTTTCATTGCATGCTTGTGATTGATTACATTGAGGACAATGCAATATTTAAGTGTGGGGGAAGGGATTTATATTTTGTCTTTTATTTTTTGAGTCATATATTGAAAACTACAAAAAAAAAAAACAAAATCGAAAAATGTCATAAAAATAAAAATTTCGTTGCTTTTGTTTTTGTTTTGAGTCTTAGGATGCCCTTTCAACTGTCTAGGATGATTCTATATCTCTGAAATCATGACTAACAGAGGATCACGAAATTGAGATGACTTAAAATGGTATTCTTTGGTTAATTGAGATATATGAAAAATATGTGCCTTGTAGTGGATATGGATTTCGAAACTTTGGTACAGAATATGAGCATGTTAAGATGAGTTTTGATTCATATAAACCCATGTGAGATAATTGAACCATGTTCCTTTTTCTTGGAGTGAATGAAAAATATATATTCTTAATTTCTTGGCGATGTTTTGATGATCTCATTATTCTTTCATCTTGATTGACTACTTGCCATAGATTAAGTTTGATGGACTAGAGAATGCTAGAATTCACTCTTGTGCTTGTTGAGACGTTATATCAATACATGACCCTGATTCTGGAAAGGATAGAGGCACCCTAGGAATTACCACCATTGCCAAATGAACCTGTGTCCCTAATTGTGCCCGTCGTGGGACTCCCCTAGATAAACCCCTTTGAGCCTACGTTAAGCCTTTTCTTTCATCACCCTTAAAATCTTTAACCTAAGCCTTAGTATAGCTATAACCCTACCCTTTGTCCTAAGGACTTAGTGGAGCTAAATTGAGATTTTACTTGAAGATTTGACGTCAATATTGAAGAATAAGAAGAGGTGAAAGTTCAAGTGTGGGGGTAAACTTGTCCATGAATGAAAAATGTATGAAAAAGCCGAGAAAAAGAAAAAGAAAAAGGAAAAAATGAAAATATGTAAACGGCTAAGAAAAAGAAAAGAGAATATGTTATGGACTTTAGTACCCCATACTTAGTGATCTTGGAGTTTGCTTTGAATTGAAGGCCCACTACAGAAAAATTTGGCCTTTGTCCATTTCACTAGAGTTCAAGGGAAGTTTACAATGAAGATTGGGCCCAACATGAAGACATTAGGCCCTTTTATGTGACCACTAGGAGAAAGTGACGTTTTTGCAATGCCTTGGTGACATATTTCGAGGACTCTCTACATTTACAGAAGCTCTACTAGGTTTTTAGGACACTTTGTTAAATTCCTTACCCTTCGTTTCTTTAAACCTTGAGCCATGGCCCCATTACAACCTTTGAGGGGACCTTCTTGATCCTTAAGATGGGACAGCCTTTGATGTGGAGATGAGTTACAAGAGTTGAACCTATGGCTTGGGTCCATCTGTGCAAGTAGTTGATATCCTTCATGAGATCTTTAAAGAAAATTATACTTGTGCTTTCGTTTCTTGCATTATGTGATATACTTGCTATCTTTCACATATACTTGAGTGTATAAGCTTTTAAGCATTGCCATGATCTGAGAGAAGAAAGAGTGGATATACCTTGTGAGGGATTGAATCAAACTTGTTTGAAGCATGCTTAACAGAAACCATCACCATTGTTCCAACCAAGTCCTACTTGTGTATACGTGAATTATGTGTTTGAATTAACTCTCGAATGCCTAAACAATGATTCTTGGTGAAGTGCTAATCTTGGTGTTGTGAAAGTAAGAGATTGCTGAGACAAAAAGTTAAAGGGCAATAGAGTCTGTTTGTTTGAGTCTTTAATTTTCGTTGAGTCTTAGTGTGATTTTGCTAAGGGACTAGCAAAAGCTAAGTGTGGGGGAATTTGATAGGAGCATTTTAATGCGACGTTTTAACTGCATTTCCTTACATTTCTTGCGTCATTTCCTTAGTAAAACTCTGTTTAGGAAAGTTTCCATTCTTTGATTGGGAAAGTTCCTATTTGTAGAAAGTTTCCATTTTTCTTAGTTTCTATTTTCCATTTTTAGAAAGTTTCTATTCTTGTAATTTTCATTTCTCATTTCTGGCAAGTTTCTATTTTTCATTTTTAGTAACTTTCTATTTTTCATTTTTGGTAAGTTTCTATTTTCAGGACCTCCGAGCTAGAAAGTGGAAATGAACTCACAAATGGAAAGAGGAGCTTGCGATCACCAAGGGGAGCAAAGATGAAGAACAATGAGCCACAGAAATGAGCAGAAATGAAGGAAAGAAGTTTTCCTGGTCCAACCAGGAAACCCTGCGGAAAGGAGGAAAGCCCACCAATGAAGTTTCCAACGTTACTATGAAAAAAAAAGAAATGGAAAAATAAAGTGTTGTGACGTTGGAAGATGACATGGCATAGAAGTGACGCATGGGGGCCCAAAAACTCTCAAGACTTGTTGGATTTTCGGCTAATTGGATAAAAGCCCACCAAAGCCCATGGAACTAGGGTTTGTGACGCAAACCCTAGCCCTAAAGATGTTTTGCCGTGAAATTGCAAGAGAGAAACAAGGAAGAGGCGTCCAAAAATCAGAAATTAAAAAGAGATTTTCTAGGGAGATTATCTAGGGCTATTTTTATGGAAAGAAAATACTTGGAGATAAACCCTAGAAGCTTTGCCGTGAAAAAGGAAGAGATAAACAAGGGAGAACGTGAAAATCCTAGGGTTTTGGACGGCAAAGATATTCCCTAGAGAGTTTTAAGGAAAGAGAAAAAGGTGGAGACCAAGAAAAGCTCAAATGAAGTCTAGATACATTCCTACATTCCCTAAAGAGTTTTGGCCGAATTTAAAAACAGAAAATCAGAAATTATCTCAAGAATTTCAGCAAGAAAATCAAGGGAAATATTCTAGGAAATTATGTGATTGGTTGAGACACCTCATAGGGCTTATGTGGCAAGAAGTCATTGGAGGAAATTATGTGGAAGTGCAAGCAATAGCCGTGAGCTTTTCTAGGGTTTTGGACGGCATGGAGACCTAGGGGCCGTCCCCTATATATTCCTCTCTTCTCTCAACGTCAAGAGTTCCCACTTTTTGCGTTTTACAACTTTAGAAAAAATCAGAAAACTCTCTCTAGCCTAGCCGTGTTCTTCTCCATCCTCTAGGGCAACCACGAAGTTCAAGCAAGGCCAAGGAAGAAGAGGACAAGCCGTGCACATCATCCATCACCATCCTTGAAGATTGCTTTCGAAATTCAAGAGACCACATCACCTTTTCGTTCATCACCATCTCCATCTCTTGGTGTAATCCGATTCTCCTTGTAACCTTTGCTTTGTAATTTTCGTTGGTTATGCCCTAGTTGACACATATGTTAGAACAAATATTGGTTTCTGAAATTTTATGATTAATTGTTAATTTTCAGATTCATGTTTTGCGATTTATGGTTGCTTATGTGTGAGTGTTTGATTAAATTTGCATGATAGAAATCTTTTGTATGTTAATCTTAAAGGGTTCGAAACTTTTAGGGTTTTTATATAATTGGTGCTACGAATTTAAGAACATGAATCAACTTTTTGGTTTTGTGTTCTTAAATCAGTAAGTAGTAAAGGTTTTGTACAAAAACCGAATTTAATCAAAGAAGATTGCAATTAGGTGGACTTTTTCATACTAAGTTGCACATTTGAATTGATAGCCTTTCTAGATGCTTAATGCGTTAAACGTGTATGATTGACTAGCTTTCTAGGGCTTGAATGCATGTTTGATAGGATTAGTCTATGTGCTTTCACTTAGATTAATTAGCGTTGAAAGTAAAATATGGGAAATTGTTTGCTTTGAACGTTTCACATGATCAATTCCTCTTGCATGACTATGATGAACAATGATGAACTTGGATTAATTTTAATCATATGTTTCGATTTTGATCTTTGTTCTTGCATTCCATTTATATTTTTATGTTTTAGCATTTTAATTATTTTGTTAACTTAGTTTAATTTTCAGAAAAACCAAAATCAAAAACCCCCTTTTAATTCGTAAATAATGTGCATATGTGTAAATATTATACTTTGTTTTAATTTTAATTGTTTAATTGTTTGACAATGACAGGTGTACCATCAATCCCCGGAATAGAACGATCCCTATTTACTTTGTACTACTAATGACATTTCAGGGTTAAATTATGCGCTTGCTTTAAGCGTATCATATGTTTGAACAAGTATTGTTTTCTGAGATTTTATGATTAATTGTTAATTTTCAGATTCATGTTTTGCGATTTATAGTTGCTTATGTGTGAGTGTTTGATTAAATTTGCATGATAGAAATTGTAATACCCCGAAAAATCCAAATTAAATTCTGTGGATTTTTAGAAATGATTTCACGATAGTGGGAGCGAGTACGAGGCTCGGAGGAATTGTGGAATTAGTTCGAACGATTAATTTTCGAAAAACGAACGTTATTTAGGGGGTCTCAAAAAGTGACTTTTTATACATTGGGAATTTGGGAAAACTTCCTTCATGAAAGTTGTAGAGGACATTAAACCGAGTGCGTGCATATGTGGTACGTAAAAATCGGAGTTCGTATGCGAAAGTTATAAGCAAAATATGAAAGTTACTGTTTATGGTAGATTGGTATAAATTTGAAATGTTACTGTAGCCAGGTAACTTTTCTTTCTTTTCTCTCTCCTTCCCCCGTGCTCTCTCATCTCTCTCTTCTGCAACTCTCTCTTTCTCTCTTCTGCAACCTCCTCTTTCACCACCTCTAGACCACCAAATGGCGAGCTGCGAGCATCGATAGACTCGTCTCTTCCTCCTTATCACGCATGTGGGAGTTGTTTACGACGATTTGGCCGGAAATGTGGAGATCGAAGCCAACATTTTTACTGTAGCAAATTAGTCAACGCCGATTTCCGGCCACCTCCAGTCATAAACCCAGGTCCATTAGAAGCGCCTTAAGCCGCTCTTCATGCTCGCCAAGTCTCATAACCCAGATCGAAGCATGGAGGAAGAAAGCATAATTGGAAAATTTCACTGTACATCGGAGTGCTTAATTGTTCGGCTACTTCAAGGTATTTTCTGACTTTGTCACAGTTGAGAAAGTGATTGGAAATGTTGAGATGATGCTGTGGATGAAATTTGGTGGCCAGAGGAGGTGGTTGACCGCCGCGTTGACCGCCGTTGACCGCCCACTGACCGCCGCTTGTGGCGGCGTATTCGACCATATTTTGAGTTTTTATTATCTAGGTGATGATCTACGCATCCTTACGAGCGTTTTGATATATTACAAGGTCATTTTAGAAAACGTTGATAAATAGTGAATTTATGTTTTGACGTTACTATTTAACGTTTTTACGTTTTATCTTCGGTTTACGATCTGTGAGGATCTGACCATCGGTTTTACTTCAAATTTGGATATGATGATCTTATGACTGTCCCAGTGGCTTTGTGTGGTCATGGGCGAAGATCCGACCGTTGGATCTTCGTATAAATGTAAAACAATGATTCGGAAGGCGATTCGTGAGAATCCGACCGTCAGATTTTCGTATAATTTTATGGAGATGTTTGTTAGAGTGATTCAAGAAGATCTGACCATTGGATCTTTGTGATAATTTTGGAGGATGATCCTAAGGGCGATCCGTGAGGATCTGACCGTTGGATCATCGTATAATTAGGATCCGACCGTTGGATCATCGTATAAATTCGATCTGACCGTTGGATCATCATTAAATTAGAATCCGACCGTTGGATTTCCGTATATGTGTTGTTTATGAATGATTGCTAAGTTAAGATCGTATCTGACTAGGTGATTGACGGTTTGAGTTGGTGGACGATTGTGGATCGTATTTTGAGCTGAATTGAAGACGCAGCGGGATTATCGAGGTGAGTAAACCTCACGTGGTTCATATTACGAACCCAATACAATTAATTGCTTATTTTGTTGCAATCATATGAACTATTGTTGGTATTACTAGACATTCCTGTGTGAATGTCTGTATATATATTATTACGTGAAATAATATGTATTGTTGGAGTTGTGTTGAGTTTATTGTTGAGAAACAATATATTGTGAGAGGTATTGAGTTTATTGTTGAGAAACAATATATTGTGAGAGGTGTTGAGTTTTATTGTTGAGGAACAATAAATTGTTGTGATCTGTGGAGATCACTAGGTCACGAGGTGACCATGGCATCTATTAGTGAATCACGCTCTCGTACCGGGCTGGTGGTTATTAATAGTATTAAATCGTAATCACGTCTGTGGCCGGACGAGTGGTTACGTTCAGTTAGAGCTCTAGTCTGTCTGCCAAATGTGGAGTGACCTTATGAGTGAAATTGAGAGTAACTCATAAGTGTCAATATATATATGGTAACCTTATGAGGGAAATTGAGAGTAACTCATAAGGGTCTATATATATATATGAGTCTGTCTACCAAATGTTGGGAAATCTTATGAGCGAATTTGAGAGTAACTCATAAGTGTCTATATATATATATGAGAGTGAGTGATCTTATGAGCTAAATTGAGAGTAACTCATAAGTGTCTACATATATATATGAGAGTGAGTGATCTTATGAGCTAAATTGAGAGTAACTCATAAGTGTCTATATATATATATGAGAGTGAGAAAGTAACGTGGGTTTGTGGTAGTCTTGAAATCTAATAAATCAACAGTTCTTTCTTGTTTACTCATACTGGCTGTAAAAAGCTTACCGGGTTTTGTGTTGTTGCAACTCCCGGTACACTATTCAAATTGTGTAGCGGGTAATCCTACAGGACAGGAGAACCAGGACGGTGATCGCGCGGTTAGAGCAATTGTTAGAGTTTTACAACAATTGTAAGTTGTGAGGTGTGTTATGCTCATTTGAGCTTTATAATATATTGTGAGAGTGAATTGTAATAATGAACTCGAAGTTTCGAGATTTGGATTTTGTAATTGTAATTATTCAGGTTTCGGATTTGAATTTATCATTCAAAATCCGGGGCGTGACAGTTTGGTATCAGAGCGTAAGGTGCATATTTGGTGATGTGTCAATACCTTCCGAGTGATGGCCCGTCTGCAGCGGATCCCCATCGTGTGCTCTTTGGTATTGGCTAAGTCATTGGGTATGCGTGAGTGTTGGGAGTTGTTTAGGCCGCTAGGTCGTTTAGGGAACGTGAATACATTCCCTATAGTATTGACTTGGTTAATATGAATTTGTATTTGACTTATACTGTGTTTTAAGTGTTATACAAGTATTAGCCAAGCATACTATACTCCTTAGGTGATGGATATTCGAAGGGGTTGTACTTAGAACCTTACAGTTGTCTTGTAGGTTCGTATGAGAATAAGTTCAGTGGCCGCGAGTTACAATCCTTGAGGAATAGGAACCTCTTGATTCAACTCTGTTAAGTCAACGAGGATTGTTTTATGGAAATGAGGTTCTTTTGATTGTTGAAGTGTTTGGTTGAAGGCATGGTCTGGACCTATGCTCGTCTGTAATGTGGATACGAGTATTAATCGATGGTAATTTTGCCTTTTTAAGTTGGATATACTAATGTTCTTGAATAGATTCTTGACTCATGTGGAGTTGTGAGTAGTGTTGCGGTTAGGGAAGGAATTATTGCGGTTACTTCTTCCTTGTGCTTGTAAGTTGTTAAGCAGGGTTTAAGGTGCGAGACAAGAATTTTATTTTGTGCTCGATGGTTAGAGAGGAGAGACCATTGTTTTGGGTTGTCGTTGAGTACTATAATTCCTTCAGAATCAGGATTGTTGGTAGAATTGGAATTAGTAGTAGTTTTGGTGATTCTGAATTTGAATTGAGTTCGCGAGATGTGTCTTATATACGTGGTTGATGTTACTTGCATCATTTTGGAACGATACGTTACGATTCACAAGGAAAACTGGATTTGAAATTTATTCATTTGAACACCATGGGTTGATGACCTGACCGTGACTTGTGAATATAGTTTTGTTCAAGTGAATGAAATTGAATTTTGTGGCCTTTGTGTGGTGAACTAGTTTTCTTAAGTTTTGGATCGTAGTATGGAGATGGGCTGCAGTGAATTTGAAGTTGTTGTGTGTTTTAAGTTTAAGTAGGCGGGACACTTAAAGTTTTGCAATGGAGTTGATTTTGGTGTAATTAATTGGGAGAGTTAGAATCAGTTCTTGTGAATGATGTTGGATGAGAGTGTGTGCCTTTGGTGATTGATTTTAGGTGTTATAGTTAAACGCAATTTCGGATATTGATTTTAGTGATTTTGTTAGGTATCCATAGTGGTTCAAGTGAATTACTATGTGATATGGAGTTTGATTTGATTTCTGAATCGCTAAATGTTAGGGATTGAATTGTGGTGAGTTTTTGTTGAAACAATTGATAGATGGAATTATCGAGATTCTATAAGAGTTGTAAGAGTAACTCTAAAAACGTGGGTTTTTCCTAGCTAACTCAGGATGTGTTTAGCTTTATAAATCCCTAATCCTATCGATGAAATTGTTGTGTTTGGTTTGACTCAGAGGATACTAGCTAGACCTCGATGCGACTTAATTGATTGTTGGATTCTTTTTGAGTGATTGTTTTTATTGCATCATTATGAAAGATGTGTGCAGTAGAGTTGTTTATGGTTTTGAAAATAGTATTGGGTGACCAAGGTTCGATCCTTGGTGTTGTTGTTGGTTAAACAAACAGGAAAGAAAACATGCACACCATCTTATTGAGTTTATATTACAAAAAAAAAAAAGAAAAAAAAAAAAGAAAAAGGAAAACGAGGACTATGCTGTACTAAGCCTAGTCAGCAGCTCCGGATGGGTTGAGGCTGAGCTCAAGAGAAACTGGAGATCCACGGTTGTAACCGCCTGAGCCACCGAAATAGTAATCATGTGCACTACCTTCCTCGGAAGTAGTCTTCAGGTTACCAAAGACGTCCTCGCCGTGCACGGGGAACAGAGGAAGAGTTTGAACCTCCTGGTGATCTCCTCCTCGTTGTTGCAGGGATGTTTGTCCTCCTGTTGTGCCAAAAGAGTTGTACTAGTATTAGTGTTGAAGTGTGAGGAAGAATATGAAACAGAATTTAAATCAAGAAATCCTACATTACCAGTAGAATAGGTGGAACCAAAGTTGAGATCAATGGATCTACCATCATCAGTAGAACTAGTGGACCCAAAATTGATGTCAATGGATCCACCAGCTGGCCCAAAATTGATGTCGATGGATCCACCAGCACCAGTAGAACCAGTGGACCCAAAATTGAGATCAATGGATCTACCAGTACCAAGAGAACTAGTTCTCATGGGCACTGGAGCGGCCTGATTACACCTATTCATCTGCTTCTCTCGAGCCCTGACGTTCTGGAACCAAAAGTAAATGTTCTTACCCTCAACATACCCATACTGGTTCAGCTGGAGACAGATCTCGTGAATCTGCTCTGTAGTTGGGCACTTAAATCCCTTGACATAGTAAAGATCCTTGAGGATTCTTATTTGTTCTGGAGTAGGAATCCACCTGGTACGGCTTCGCCAGAAATCCATGTTGGCACTACTTCCAGCTGCTTGGGTGTTTCCTCCCTCCTCTGTTGGTTGCTGTTGTTGTGGTTCCATTTGTTGCGGGGTTTGGAGCTCCATTAGTTGCAGAGTTCGTGGCTCTTGGGTCATGGGGTGAGAGGATGTGGAAATCGAGGAATACATGGTTTAGTGTTTGAGGGAGATTTTGTTAGAAGGATTGGAGTTGTTGAACTGGTGATTGGAGATCTGAGATTCTCAGAGGAAAGATGAGATCGAATCTTCAAATGGAAGAAAAGATCTGAGAAAGAAGGATTGAAGATTTGGAGGAAAAGATTGAAGATCTGAAAGTTCAGAGGAAAGATGGGATTGAATCAACTAGATGGGAGAGAAGATCAGAAGAGAAGGATTGAAATTGATGAAGAAAGGATTTGAGTTTCGAGAGGAAGGCTGCAGAGTTTGAGAGAGAATGGCTGGGGAAAATTTCTTTTCTTTGGTGTGAACAGTTTTTCTCCAGGATGCACCTATTTATAGAACGAGGTGAGCAGATCTCCACCGTTGGATGGACGATCTCTGAGATTCAATCCACGCGTTGGATTAAAGTCGCCCCGAAACCCGGAAAAGCTGTTGGCGCGTGGAGAGCGTGTAAGGGGACCGAGGGAATCTCGAGGCGCTGTGGCAGACAGCTGTAGCCGAAAGCAGATTTGACTGCCGTAAATCACGGAAGGGATAAGCCGTGACACAAGTGGGCCGTACTTGGGCCTGTCTCGGATCAAGGCATCACTGTAGCTGTGGGTGGAGGCCTGATGGGCCGAGTTTCAGAAACAGTTTTGGACATGATGGGCCGAGTTTCTGAAACAGTTTTGGATGAGTTGGGCTGGATTTCTGTAACAGTTTTGGATACGTTGGGCTGGGTTTCTGCAACAGTCTTGGATGTTTTGGGCCGAATTGTTTAAACAGTTGAAACAGTTGGTTTAAATAAAAGGATTTGTATGGATAATAACGTGAGCAGCCGTGCTCGAGTGGTTGAGTGTACAGTTCGTGTACAAGAGGTCTGAGGTTCGAACCTCGCCTCTCGTTTATTTTTATTATGTTCGTTATGACATAATAAGTATAAAATTTGTACACATTATATTAAGCACAGCTTGTGCTCCAGTGGTTGGGGGACAAAGGTTTCGTGCGGCAGGTTGAGGTTTCGAACCTTGCCTTCCCCGTTATTTTATTTATGTCGCTTATGACATAATAAATATAACACGTGAGCATATATTAATGAAGGCAGCTCTTGCTTCAGTGGTTGGGAGCAAAACCTTCGTGTTCGAGGTCGGGAGTTCGAACCTTACCTCTTACAAATATTTTTGGATCTCGTATATGCTTGATATACGGACGTGTATACGGTATGTACGGTATACATACGTATATACGGTCTGTACGGTATGTATACGTATATACAGTTGTACAGTATGCATACGTATATACGGTCTGTACGGTATACATACGTATATACAGTTGTACGGCATGCATACGTATATACGGTCTGTACGGTATGCATACGTATATACGGTATGTACAATTTCATACCGTAGCCGAGCTGGAAGTTGGTGGGCCGATTGGTAGGCCCAAATAGTAAGCCCAATTGTTCGGCCCGAATGGTAGGCCCAAATGTTAAGCCCAATCGTTCGGCCCGAATAGTAGGCCCAAATGTTAAACCCAAAGTGGTTTGGGCCGGTTCGAAATGTGGATGGTTCGGTTTCTTCGGCTCAATTGGCCAGCCTTAATGCTTAGCCCAAGGATTGAGCAAGCCCAAGTCATCATCACTGGGTCACATGTTTTATTGGCGTGCTTTGGAGAATGATTTGTTTTGAGTGATGCTAATTGAGTAGCGAAACGCTTTGTGGGAGTGTTTACTGTGCTTGTATGCCAGTACAGGGTGAAGATCTATGTGAGGATCTATGAGATAATCTCTGTGAAGATCTAAGTAATGATCTATGTGATGATCCATGTGATGATTTTGTGTAATTGATGTGGAGTGATGTTGAGCAGTTGTGTTGTGAGTTTACGTTTGTGATGAAAGGATTTAGTGGCCATAGGAATGTATTTTTATACAAAGGGCTGAGGCTTTGTAGATTACTACAGATTTGGAAAAGATGGAGATTCTATAGTTAGGTCAACCTTAATCGAGAGGAATTGACTTACGCTTAAATTTCGGGACGAAATTTCTTTAAGGAGGGTAGATTGTAATACCCCGAAAAATCCAAATTAAATTCTGTGGATTTTTAGAAATGATTTCACGATAGTGGGAGCGAGTACGAGGCTCGGAGGAATTGTGGAATTAGTTCGAACGATTAATTTTCGAAAAACGAACGTTATTTAGGGGGTCTCAAAAAGTGACTTTTTATACATTGGGAATTTGGGAAAACTTCCTTCATGAAAGTTGTAGAGGACATTAAACCGAGTGCGTGCATATGTGGTACGTAAAAATCGGAGTTCGTATGCGAAAGTTATAAGCAAAATATGAAAGTTACTGTTTATGGTAGATTGGTATAAATTTGAAATGTTACTGTAGCCAGGTAACTTTTCTTTCTTTTCTCTCTCCTTCCCCCGTGCTCTCTCATCTCTCTCTTCTGCAACTCTCTCTTTCTCTCTTCTGCAACCTCCTCTTTCACCACCTCTAGACCACCAAATGGCGAGCTGCGAGCATCGATAGACTCGTCTCTTCCTCCTTATCACGCATGTGGGAGTTGTTTACGACGATTTGGCCGGAAATGTGGAGATCGAAGCCAACATTTTTACTGTAGCAAATTAGTCAACGCCGATTTCCGGCCACCTCCAGTCATAAACCCAGGTCCATTAGAAGCGCCTTAAGCCGCTCTTCATGCTCGCCAAGTCTCATAACCCAGATCGAAGCATGGAGGAAGAAAGCATAATTGGAAAATTTCACTGTACATCGGAGTGCTTAATTGTTCGGCTACTTCAAGGTATTTTCTGACTTTGTCACAGTTGAGAAAGTGATTGGAAATGTTGAGATGATGTTGTGGATGAAATTTGGTGGCCAGAGGAGGTGGTTGACCGCCGCGTTGACCGCCGTTGACCGCCCACTGACCGCCGCTTGTGGCGGCGTATTCGACCATATTTTGAGTTTTTATTATCTAGGTGATGATCTACGCATCCTTACGAGCGTTTTGATATATTACAAGGTCATTTTAGAAAACGTTGATAAATAGTGAATTTATGTTTTGACGTTACTATTTAACGTTTTTACGTTTTATCTTCGGTTTACGATCTGTGAGGATCTGACCATCGGTTTTACTTCAAATTTGGATATGATGATCTTATGACTGTCCCAGTGGCTTTGTGTGGTCATGGGCGAAGATCCGACCGTTGGATCTTCGTATAAATGTAAAACAATGATTCGGAAGGCGATTCGTGAGAATCCGACCGTCAGATTTTCGTATAATTTTATGGAGATGTTTGTTAGAGTGATTCAAGAAGATCTGACCATTGGATCTTTGTGATAATTTTGGAGGATGATCCTAAGGGCGATCCGTGAGGATCTGACCGTTGGATCATCGTATAATTAGGATCCGACCGTTGGATCATCGTATAAATTCGATCTGACCGTTGGATCATCATTAAATTAGAATCCGACCGTTGGATTTCCGTATATGTGTTGTTTATGAATGATTGCTAAGTTAAGATCGTATCTGACTAGGTGATTGACGGTTTGAGTTGGTGGACGATTGTGGATCGTATTTTGAGCTGAATTGAAGACGCAGCGGGATTATCGAGGTGAGTAAACCTCACGTGGTTCATATTACGAACCCAATACAATTAATTGCTTATTTTGTTGCAATCATATGAACTATTGTTGGTATTACTAGACATTCCTGTGTGAATGTCTGTATATATATTATTACGTGAAATAATATGTATTGTTGGAGTTGTGTTGAGTTTATTGTTGAGAAACAATATATTGTGAGAGGTATTGAGTTTATTGTTGAGAAACAATATATTGTGAGAGGTGTTGAGTTTTATTGTTGAGGAACAATAAATTGTTGTGATCTGTGGAGATCACTAGGTCACGAGGTGACCATGGCATCTATTAGTGAATCACGCTCTCGTACCGGGCTGGTGGTTATTAATAGTATTAAATCGTAATCACGTCTGTGGCCGGACGAGTGGTTACGTTCAGTTAGAGCTCTAGTCTGTCTGCCAAATGTGGAGTGACCTTATGAGTGAAATTGAGAGTAACTCATAAGTGTCAATATATATATGGTAACCTTATGAGGGAAATTGAGAGTAACTCATAAGGGTCTATATATATATATGAGTCTGTCTACCAAATGTTGGGAAATCTTATGAGCGAATTTGAGAGTAACTCATAAGTGTCTATATATATATATGAGAGTGAGTGATCTTATGAGCTAAATTGAGAGTAACTCATAAGTGTCTACATATATATATGAGAGTGAGTGATCTTATGAGCTAAATTGAGAGTAACTCATAAGTGTCTATATATATATATGAGAGTGAGAAAGTAACGTGGGTTTGTGGTAGTCTTGAAATCTAATAAATCAACAGTTCTTTCTTGTTTACTCATACTGGCTGTAAAAAGCTTACCGGGTTTTGTGTTGTTGCAACTCCCGGTACACTATTCAAATTGTGTAGCGGGTAATCCTACAGGACAGGAGAACCAGGACGGTGATCGCGCGGTTAGAGCAATTGTTAGAGTTTTACAACAATTGTAAGTTGTGAGGTGTGTTATGCTCATTTGAGCTTTATAATATATTGTGAGAGTGAATTGTAATAATGAACTCGAAGTTTCGAGATTTGGATTTTGTAATTGTAATTATTCAGGTTTCGGATTTGAATTTATCATTCAAAATCCGGGGCGTGACAGAAATCTTTTGTATGTTAATCTTAAAGGGTTCGAAACTTTTAGGGTTTTTATATAATTGGTGCTACGAATTTAAGAACATGAATCAACTTTTTGGTTTTGTGTTCTTGAATCAATAAGTAGTAAAGGTTTTGTACAAAAACCGAATTTAATCAAAGAAGATTGCAATTAGGTGGACTTTTTCATACTAAGTTGCACATTTGAATTGATAGCCTTTCTAGGTGCTTATTGCGTTAAACATGTATAATTGACTAGCTTTCTAGGGCTTGAATGCATGTTTGATAGGATTAGTCTATGTGCTTTCACTTAGATTAATTAGCGTTGAAAGTAAAATATGGGAAATTGTTTGCTTTGAACGTTTCACATGATCAATTCCTCTTGCATGACTATGATGAACAATGATGAACTTGAATTAATTTTAATCATATGTTTCGATTTTGATCTTTGTTCTTGCATTCCATTTGTATTTTTATGTTTTTGCATTTTAATTATTTTGTTAACTTAGATTTATTTTCAGAAAAACCAAAATCAAAATACCCCCCTTTTTCGTAAATAATGTATATATGTGTGAATATTATACTTTGTTTTAATGTTAATTGTTTAATTGTTTGACAATGACAGGTGTACCCTCAATCCCCGGAATAGAACGATCCCTATTTACTTTATACTACTAATGACATTTCAGGGTTAAATTATGCGCTTGCAAAAAGCGTACCAATTTTTGGCGCCGTTGCCGGGGATTGAAAAATCATTTGTCACTTTGTGAATATATTGTTTTGTTTATAATGTGACCGAAAAAAAAAAAAAAAAAAAATTTTTACTTGTTAATTATTTTGTAGTTGTCGAAAATTAGTGGATTAATTATTTAGGTTGTTATTTATATTGTTGAATACGAGTTTAATTGTGAGTTGTAAATTAAAGAAGGAATAGGTGAAGTCGTGTTTATTAATATTGGCCTAAACCCCTTATCGGTACCTAGTCCAGGTCCCTTAAGGTTGAGGGCGGCCTTTATTAACATTCATTGAACTGTCTTCACACTTAGGACCTTTTATATCCAAGTAAGTATAGCCTATGTGAGATGGTGTCTAGGAAGGGGACAACGTTCATAACGGGTTCTGGATTCAGAAGTGCTTACAAATGGGCGTAAACCTCAATGAGGGAGTAGCCTATGCCAAAATGGATCCTACCTCTTGTGTTCGCCCTCCCCTACCTGGCCATTTCAGTAAGGTTGCCCAAAGGATGTAGGAGGGACTTAGTGTCTAGACGATTATACTTGGGCCGCACGTCCACTTGATTTACCGCTTGGAATTAAATTTGATATCAATAATATTCATGACAAAAGAAAATGTAAGAAATTGTTGTGACACTTAAGGTATATTGGATTAAACATAATCTCGGAAAGGAAGCTGTTACAGCCCATTGCACTCTGAGATTCCCTGTTCCCGTACCTAAGTGTTGAAAATAATTTTAATTAAAAAATAAAAGAAAAAAAAAAAAACAAAAAAAAAAAAACAAAAAAAAAGATAATTAGATGTGAATAGTGACGTTTTGTACTTTGTGTGAAAGTTTGTGTTTATATTTTGTCTAATTATATTTGTAAAGAATTAAAATTAAAAATAATAAAAATGGAGTTATAAATTTTGTTAATTACTTAATTGTTGTGAGTGTGTAAAATCGTATGAGTAGACAAGGGCCCTTTTGTTAATACTGGCCTTAACCCTTCATTCGTACCTTTCTAAGGTCGTATGAGGTTGAGGGCGGCCTTTATTAACATTTGGAGAACAGTTTAACACATGAGTAATTTCCAAGCTGAGTAAGGGGCATTACAGATGGTGTCTTAGGTTGAGACCCTGGGTGATGGGTTCAAATTGGATCTCAGAGATACTACAGACTGTGCGTAAACCAAAATGTGGAAGTAGCCAATAGGGGCGTAAACCTCAATGAGGGAGTAGCCTCCGTAGTATCACCGAAATGAGTCCTCCCTCTCACTTACCTCTTAATCTGGCTATCTGGCCTTCTGAAACAAAGGAAAGTGACTTATGTCTAAGCGACTATCCCTATATCGTAGCTCACCAATAGTAGTGGTTTCTATTGGGCTCGACTTACAACTTGGAATCAATTGAGTTATTAACTTTGTTTATGACATTTCCATGACAAAAATACAATACTCGTACATAACTTTCAATTGTAAATTGGTCTGTTTTCTTACTTCTCTCACTTGTACAAACTTTGGAAGTCTCTTTTGTTGCATTGTGAATAGTGACGTTTTTGTACTAAAATATTAACTTGTATTTTGTTTATTTTTGTAAGTTACTCACTTTTGTACATCTTAATGTTGTTCAGGAATTCCATGAATGTCCGAGTCTTCTAAAATCCCTACCATACAAGAGATTGAAGAAAGGCTTGCTCGTTTGAAAAATCCTCCTACACTTGAGTGATAGGAGCATTTTAATGCGACGTTTTACTTGTTTTTCCCTACATTTTCTGCGCCATTTCCTTGAAAAATCCTTGTTTAGGAAAGTTTCCATTCTTTGATTGGGAAAGTTCCTATTTGTGTAAAGTTTCTATTTTCGTAGTTTTCATTTCTCATTTCTGGCAAGTTTCCATTTTCAGTTTAGGAAAGTTTCTATTTCTCATTTTTAGTAAGTTTCTATTTTTCATTTTTAGTAAGTTTCTATTTTTCAAATTAGGAAAGTTTCTATTTTTCTTACTAGTTTCTATTTTCAGGACCTCCGAGCTAAAAAGTGGAAATGAACACACGAATGGAAAGAGGAGCTTGCGAACGTCAAGGGGAACAAAAATGAAGAACATTGGACCACACATTTGAGCAGAAATGAAGAAACAAGCTTTCCTAGTGCAACCAGGAAACCCTGCGAACTGGAGGAGAGCTTACCAATGAAGTTTCCAACGCAACTATGAAAAGAAATGAAAGAAATGAAGTATTTTGCGTTGGAAAATATGAAGACTTGAAGATGAAGCAACGTGGCCCAAGAACTCTCAAGAATGAAGTGGAGTTTCGGCAAAATGGACCAAGGCCCATCTAAGCCCATGACATTAGGGTTTGAGACGCAAAACTCTAACCCTAGAGATGTTTTGCCGTGAAAACCAAAGAGAGAAACAAGGAGATGGCGTGAGAATCAAGAAGAACCTAGAAGATTTCGGTTGAGATTTTCTAGGGCTATTTTTATGGAAAGAGATTTACTTGGAGACAAACCCTAGAAGATTGCCGTCCAAGTCAAGAGAAACCCTAGATGAGTTGCCGTCCAAAATGAAGAGAGAAACTAGGGTTTTGCCGTGGGAAAAATCAGAAAATAAAAAGAGATTTCGATGGAGATTTTTGAGGGAGAAATAAAAGGAAAGAGAAGATGTGTTGAACACAAAAAGCTCCCAAAAGGTGACTAGATTCATTCCTAGAATCTCTAAAGGAGTTTTGGCCGAAATACAAGAGATAAAATCAGATTATTGTCATGGTATTTCGGCAAGAAAATCAAGGGAAATATTCTAGGAAATTATGTGATTGGTTGAGACACATCATAGGGCTTACTTGGCAAGATTTCATTGGAGGGAATTATGTGGAGTTAACAAGAATTGCCGTGAGTTTCTCTAGGGTTTTACACGGCCTTGGAGACCAAGAAGCCGTCCCCTATATAATCTCCCCTCTTCTCAACGTCAAGGGTGCCCATTTTTGCGTTTTACAACTTTAGAAAAAATCAGAAAACTCTCTCTAGCCTAGCCGTGTTCTTCTCCATCCTCTAGGGCAACCACGAAGTTCAAAGCAAGGCCAAGGAAGAAGAGGACAAGCCGTGCACATCATCCATCACCATCCTTGAAGATTGCTTTCGAAATTCAAGAGACCATTCATCACTTCATTCATCCCATTTTCATCACGGTGTAATCCGATTCTCCTTGTAACCTTTGCTTTGTAATTTTCGTTGGTTATGCCTTAGTTGACACATATGTTTGAACAAATTTCGAATTCTGAAATTTTATGATTAATTGTTAATTTTCAGATTCATGTTTTGCGATTTATGGTTGCTTATGTGTGAGTGTTTGATTAAATTTGCGTTATAGATAACTTTTGTATTTTAATCTTATGTGGTTGCAAACACCTAGGGTTGTTATATAATTGGTGCTACGAATTTAAGAACATGAATCAACTTTTTGGTTTTGTGTTCTTGAATCAATAGGTAGTAAAGGTTTTGTACAAAAACCGAATTTAATCAAAGAAGATTGCAATTAGGTGGACTTTTTCATACTAAGTTGCACATTTGAATTGATAGCCTTTCTAGATGCTTATTGCGTTAAACATGTATGATTGACTAGCTTTCTAGGGCTTGAATGCATGTTTGATAGGATTAGTCTATGTGCTTTCACTTAGATTAATTAGCGTTGAAAGTAAAATATGGGAAATTGTTTGCTTTGAACGTTTCACATGATCAATTCCTCTTGCATGACTATGATGAACAATGATGAACTTGAATCAACTTTAATCATGAGTTTCGATTTGATCTTGCATTCCATTTATATTTTGATGTTTTAGCATTTTAATTATTTTGTTAACTTAGTTTAATTTTCAGAAAAACCAAAATCGAAAACCCCCTTTTAATTCGTAAATAATGTGCATATGTGTAAATATTATACTTTGTTTTAATTTTAATTGTTTAATTGTTTGACAATGACAGGTGTACCCTCAATCCCCGGAATAGAACGATCCCTACTTACTTATACTACTAATGACATTTCAGGGTTAAATTGCGCGCTTGCAAAAAGCGTATCAATTTTTGGCGCCGTTGCCGGGGATTGAAAAATCATTTGTCACTTTGTGAATATATTGTTTTGTTTATAATGTGACCGAAATAAAAAAAAAAAATAATAAAAAAAAAATATTACTTGTAAATTATTTGTAATTGTCGAAATTTACTTAGATCAATTATTTAGGTTGTTATTTATATTGTTGAATACGAGTTTAATTGTGAGTTGTAAATTAAAGAAGGAATAGGTGAAGTCGTGTTTATTAATATTGGCCTAAACCCCTTATTGGTACCTAGTCCAGGTCCCTTGAGGTTGAGGGCGGCCTTTATTAACATTCATTGAACTGTCTTCACACTTAGGACCTTTTATATCCAAGTAAGTATAGCCTATGTGAGGTGGTGTCTAGGAAGGGGACAACGTTCATAACGGGTTCTGGATTCAGAAGTGCTTACAAATAGGCGTAAACCTCAATGAGGGAGTAGCCTATGCCAAAATGGATCCTACCTCTTGTGTTCGCCCTCCCCTACCTGGCCATTTCAGTAAGGTTGCCCAAAGGATGTAGGAGGGACTTAGTGTCTAGACGATTATACTTGGGCCGCACGTCCACTTGATTTACCGCTTGGAATTAAATTTGATATCAATAATACTTATGACAAAAGAAAATGTAAGAAATTGTTATGACACTTAAGGTATATTGGATTAAACATAATCTCGGAAAGGAAGCTGTTACAGCCCATTGCACTCTGAGATTCCCTGTTCCCGTACCTAGGTGTTGAAAATAATTTTAAAAATAAAAGAAGAAAAAGAAGAAAAAACCGAAAAAAAAAAAAAAAAAAAAAAAAAAAAAAAGAATGAAGATAAATAAATGAATAGTGACGTTGTGTACTTTGTGTGAAAGTTTTGTGTGTTTTGTGTCTAATTTTACTTGTAAAGAAATAAAATTAAAAATAATAAAATGGAGTTATAAATTTTGTTAATTACTTAATTGTTGTGAGTGTGTAAAATCGTATGAGTAGACAAGGGCCCTTTTGTTAATATTGGCCTTAACCCTTCATTTGTACCTTTCTAAGGTCTTATGAGGTTGAGGGCGGCCTTTATTAACACTTGGAGAACAGTTTAACACATGAGTAATTTCCAAGCTGAGTAAGGGGCATTACAGATGGTGTCTTAGGTTGAGACCCTGGGTGATGGGTTCAAATTGGATCTCAGAGATACTACAGACTGTGCGTAAACCACAATGTGGAAGTAGCCGATAGGGGCGTAAACCTCAATGAGGGAGTAGCCTCCGTAGTATCACCAAAATGAGTCCTCCCTCTCACTTACTTCTTAATCTGGCTATCTGGCCTTCTGAAACAAAGGAAAGTGACTTATGTCTAAGCGACTATCCCTATATCGTAGCTCACCAATAGTAGTGGTTTCTATTGGGCTCGACTTAAAACTTGGAATCAATTGAGTTATTAACCTTGTTTATGACATTTCCATGACAAAAATTAAATACTTGTACATAACTTTCAATTGTAAATTGGTCTATTTTCTTACTTCTCTTACTTGTACAAAATTTGTAAGTCTCTTTTGTTGCATTGTGAATAGTGACGTTTTTGTATGAAAATATTAACTTGTATTTTGTTTATTTTCGTAAGTTACTCACTTTTGTACATCTTAATGTTGTTCAGGAATTCCATGAATGTCCGAGTCCTCTAAAATCCCCTTCCATACAAGAGATTGAAGAAAGGCTCGCTCGTTTGAAAAATCTTCCTACACTTGAGTACAGAAGACCTTCTTCCTTGCAATTCAAAGAGTACAAGTTTAACGAGCAAGGGAAGAGAATCTATCCTTCTGAGGAATCTACATCACCTACACCTACCCCATCTCCTCCTTCACGTTCACCTTCACCTGTGATTTCGTCTAACTCTACACCACCACCTTCACCACCACCTGAAGAAGTTCAAGAAGAGAGAATGGCATCCATTAGGGAACTATCCACAGCAACAGTCGAGGGAGGACCCCCTACGGGCATTGTGTACCCTGCCCCTGCAGCAGGAAGACAAGCAGAGTTTGAACTGAAGAGTGGGCTGTTACACCAACTCCCTATGTTCCATGGGCTACCTATGGAGGACGCCAACAGGCATCTTAGAGCATTTCAGGTTGTGTGTTCTAACATGCAACCACAAGGAGCAGATGAGAACATTCTGAAGATGAAGGCATTTCCATTCTCCTTAGCTGACAGAGCCAAAGATTGGCTATATGAGATTCCTGCTGGACGTATCACCTCTTGGGAAACAATGAGGAAGGCCTTCTTGGAACGATACTTCCCAGCTTCCAAGGTCATCACACTCAGGAAGAAGCTTAGTGGAATTGAACAAGCTCCAGATGAGTCCTATTCTGCCTATTTTGAGAGGTTCAATTCCTTACTTGCGCAATGTCCTCAACATCAGATGAAGGATGAGACCCTACTGACATGCTTTTATGAGGGACTCTTACCCTTAGAGAGGCAAATGCTCGATGCTGCAGCTGGAGGAGCTTTTGTGGACAAGTCACCTGCAGCTGGAAAGGAACTTATTGAAAATCGTGCCCTAAACACTCAACAGTATGAGGGTGTGAGACAGACCACTCGTAGGGTCAATGAGGTGAGCACTAGTCCTGCCATTGCGGATCAATTGAGCAAACTCACCCTTCTTGTGAACAAGGTAGCGACTATTCAAGGCCAAGGAGGACCTTCTGCTTGTGGGGTATGCTCTACCCAAGGACATCCTACGGATCAATGTCCTCAACTAAGTGAGAATGGTGGTTGGGAGTCTGTGAATGCCATAGGAGGCTATCAAAGGAACCAAGGGGGTCCCCAACGTCCAAGGTATGATCCATATTCGAATACCTATAACCCTGGATGGAGGGATCACCCCAACTTCAAGTGGACCAACAATGAGAATGTTCAGAATCCTCTTGGTGGGAGTTTCCAACGTCCTCAAGGACCTTCATTTCAAGGACCTTCTTTTCAAAGGCCTTACATGCCTCCTCAACACAATTCAGGGAATTCAAACTCCCACTATGATAAGACGATTGAGGCATTGACTAATTCCACTCAGGCATTGACTAGTGCCACACAGACTTTGCTACAAGGACAACAGAACCACACCAAGGACATTGCTGAACTCAAAAAGCAGATGGGACAAGTGGTGGACTTCATGACCAAGTTTCATGAAACTGGTAGGCTTCCGAGCAACACAATTCCAAACCCAAAAGGAGGCTCTGAAGGCCCACCCAACTGAGGACGAGAGGAAACCAAGTCTAGGCTGAAAGACTATAAACATTAAGCGCTGCTTGGGAGGCAACCCAATTCAGAAGTAGCTGTGGAGGAGCCTTCAACGCAGATTTTCTTCTTCTTCCCTACTTCTTTATTTTTGTAACTTTTGTTTTTCTTTGAACTTTATTTTCGTAAATTCCATCTCTATATGCTTAAGTGTTTCATTGCATGCTTATAATTGATTACATTGAGGACAATGCAATATTTAAGTGTGGGGGAAGGGATTTACATTTTTATTTTGAGTCATATATATTGAAAAATACAAAAAAAAAAAGAAAAAAAAAAAAATCGAAAAATGTCAAAAATAACAAAAATTTTCGTTGCTTTTATTGAGTCTTAGCCTTTTGTTTTTGTTTTCGAGTCTTAGGATGCCCTTTCAACTGTCTAGGATGATTCTATATCTCTGAAATCATGACTAAAAGAGGATCACAACATTGAGATGATTTTAACATGGTATTCTTTGGTTAATTGAGATATATGAAAAATATGTGCCTTGTAGTGGATATGGATCTCGTAACTTTGGTACAGAATATGAGCATGTTAAGATGAGTTTTGATTCATATAAACCCATGTGAGATAATTGTGCCATGTCCCTTTTTCTTGGAGTGAAATGAAAAATATATTCTTAATTTCTTGGCGATGTTTTGATGATCTCATTATTCTTTCATCTTGATTGACTACTTGCCATAGATTAAGTTTAATGGACTAGAGATGCTAGAATTCGCTCTTGTGCTTGTTGAAACGTGATATCAATACATGGCCCTGATTCTGGAAGGGATAGAGGTACCTTAGGAATTACCACCATTGCCATATAAGCTTGTGTCCCCATTTGTGCCCGTCGTGGGACCCCCCTAGATAAGCCCCTTTGAGCCTACATTAAGCCTTTTTGTTCATCACCTTTTAAATCCTTAACCATGAAGCTTAGTATAGTTACGACTCTACCCTTTGTTCTAAGAACTAGTAGAGCTATCTTTTGAGACATATTACATGGGTTTGGTGCTAAAGATGAAGATTGAGAAAAGGTGAAAGTTCAAGTGTGGGGGTAGACTTGTCCATGAAAAGAACAAAAAAAAAAAAAAAAAAAAAACAAAAAAATATGAGAAAGCCGTGAAAAATGAAAAGAAAGAAATGTTTATGGATTAAGTCCCCTATACTTAGTGATTTTGGAGTTCTGCTTTAAATTGAAGGCCCACTACAGAAAAATTTGGCCTTTGTCCATTTCACTAGAGTCAAGGGAAGTTTACATTGAAGATTGGGCCCAACATGAAGACATTTGGCCCTTTTATGTGACCTATATGGGGAAGTGACGTTTTTGAAATGCCTTGGTGGAATTTTCGAGATCTCTACATTCATATGAGCTCTACTAGGTTTTTAGGACACTTTGATAAATCCTTACCTTTCGTTTCTTTAAACCTTGAGCCTGAGCCCCATTACAACCCTTGAGAGAGAGGACCTTCTTGATCCTTAAGATGGGACAGCCCTTGATGTGGAGATGAGTTACAAGAGTTGAACCTATGGCAGTCCATTCGTGCAAGTAGTTGATATCCTTCATGAGATCTTTAAAAGAAAAGAAAATTATACTTGTGCTTTCGTTTCTTGCATTATGTGATATACTTGCTATCTTTCACATATACTTGAGTGTATAAGCTTTTAAGCATTGCCATGATCTGAGAGAAGAAAGAGTGGATATACCTTGTGAGGAATTGAATCAAACTTGTCTGAAGCATGCTTAACAGAACCCATCACCATTGTTACAACCAAGTCCTACTTGTGTATGTGCGAATTACATGTTTTAATTAACTCTCGAATGCTTCACATTGATTCTTGGTTGAGTGCTAATCTTGGTGTTGTGAAAGTAAGAGATTGCTGAGACAAATAGTTGAAGGGCAATAGAGTCATTGTATCTATAGAGTCTTTAATTTTCGTTGAGTCTTAGTGTGTGTCTATGTTGTGATTTTGCTAAGGGACTAGCAAAAGCTAAGTGTGGGGGAATTTGATAGGAGCATTTTAATGCGACGTTTTACTTGTTTTTCCCTACATTTTCTGCGCCATTTCCTTGAAAAATCCTTGTTTAGGAAAGTTTCCATTCTTTGATTGGGAAAGTTCCTATTTGTGTAAAGTTTCTATTTTCGTAGTTTTCATTTCTCATTTCTGGCAAGTTTCCATTTTCAGTTTAGGAAAGTTTCTATTTCTCATTTTTAGTAAGTTTCTATTTTTCATTTTTAGTAAGTTTCTATTTTTCAAATTAGGAAAGTTTCTATTTTTCTTACTAGTTTCTATTTTCAGGACCTCCGAGCTAAAAAGTGGAAATGAACACACGAATGGAAAGAGGAGCTTGCGAACGTCAAGGGGAACAAAAATGAAGAACATTGGACCACACATTTGAGCAGAAATGAAGAAACAAGCTTTCCTAGTGCAACCAGGAAACCCTGCGAACTGGAGGAGAGCTTACCAATGAAGTTTCCAACGCAACTATGAAAAGAAATGAAAGAAATGAAGTATTTTGCGTTGGAAAATATGAAGACTTGAAGATGAAGCAACGTGGCCCAAGAACTCTCAAGAATGAAGTGGAGTTTCGGCAAAATGGACCAAGGCCCATCTAAGCCCATGACATTAGGGTTTGAGACGCAAAACTCTAACCCTAGAGATGTTTTGCCGTGAAAACCAAAGAGAGAAACAAGGAGATGGCGTGAGAATCAAGAAGAACCTAGAAGATTTCGGTTGAGATTTTCTAGGGCTATTTTTATGGAAAGAGATTTACTTGGAGACAAACCCTAGAAGATTGCCGTCCAAGTCAAGAGAAACCCTAGATGAGTTGCCGTCCAAAATGAAGAGAGAAACTAGGGTTTTGCCGTGGGAAAAATCAGAAAATAAAAAGAGATTTCGATGGAGATTTTTGAGGGAGAAATAAAAGGAAAGAGAAGATGTGTTGAACACAAAAAGCTCCCAAAAGGTGACTAGATTCATTCCTAGAATCTCTAAAGGAGTTTTGGCCGAAATACAAGAGATAAAATCAG
The DNA here is from genome assembly GCF_958449725.1 of Rosa rugosa. Classification (NCBI taxonomy): domain Eukaryota; kingdom Viridiplantae; phylum Streptophyta; class Magnoliopsida; order Rosales; family Rosaceae; genus Rosa; species Rosa rugosa. The sequence continues at coordinate 30,317,047 of NC_084821.1, read as the reverse complement.
ATTATTGTCATGGTATTTCGGCAAGAAAATCAAGGGAAATATTCTAGGAAATTATGTGATTGGTTGAGACACATCATAGGGCTTACTTGGCAAGATTTCATTGGAGGGAATTATGTGGAGTTAACAAGAATTGCCGTGAGTTTCTCTAGGGTTTTACACGGCCTTGGAGACCAAGAAGCCGTCCCCTATATAATCTCCCCTCTTCTCAACGTCAAGGGTGCCCATTTTTGCGTTTTACAACTTTAGAAAAAATCAGAAAACTCTCTCTAGCCTAGCCGTGTTCTTCTCCATCCTCTAGGGCAACCACGAAGTTCAAAGCAAGGCCAAGGAAGAAGAGGACAAGCCGTGCACATCATCCATCACCATCCTTGAAGATTGCTTTCGAAATTCAAGAGACCATTCATCACTTCATTCATCCCATTTTCATCACGGTGTAATCCGATTCTCCTTGTAACCTTTGCTTTGTAATTTTCGTTGGTTATGCCTTAGTTGACACATATGTTTGAACAAATTTCGAATTCTGAAATTTTATGATTAATTGTTAATTTTCAGATTCATGTTTTGCGATTTATGGTTGCTTATGTGTGAGTGTTTGATTAAATTTGCGTTATAGATAACTTTTGTATTTTAATCTTATGTGGTTGCAAACACCTAGGGTTGTTATATAATTGGTGCTACGAATTTAAGAACATGAATCAACTTTTTGGTTTTGTGTTCTTGAATCAATAGGTAGTAAAGGTTTTGTACAAAAACCGAATTTAATCAAAGAAGATTGCAATTAGGTGGACTTTTTCATACTAAGTTGCACATTTGAATTGATAGCCTTTCTAGATGCTTATTGCGTTAAACATGTATGATTGACTAGCTTTCTAGGGCTTGAATGCATGTTTGATAGGATTAGTCTATGTGCTTTCACTTAGATTAATTAGCGTTGAAAGTAAAATATGGGAAATTGTTTGCTTTGAACGTTTCACATGATCAATTCCTCTTCCATGACTATGATGAACAATGATGAACTTGAATCAACTTTAATCATGAGTTTCGATTTGATCTTGCATTCCATTTATATTTTGATGTTTTAGCATTTTAATTATTTTGTTAACTTAGTTTAATTTTCAGAAAAACCAAAATCGAAAACCCCCTTTTAATTCGTAAATAATGTGCATATGTGTAAATATTATACTTTGTTTTAATTTTAATTGTTTAATTGTTTGACAATGACAGGTGTACCCTCAATCCCCGGAATAGAACGATCCCTACTTACTTATACTACTAATGACATTTCAGGGTTAAATTGCGCGCTTGCAAAAAGCGTATCAATTTTTGGCGCCGTTGCCGGGGATTGAAAAATCATTTGTCACTTTGTGAATATATTGTTTTGTTTATAATGTGACCGAAATAAAAAAAAAAAAAATAATAAAAAAAAAATATTACTTGTAAATTATTTGTAATTGTCGAAATTTACTTAGATCAATTATTTAGGTTGTTATTTATATTGTTGAATACGAGTTTAATTGTGAGTTGTAAATTAAAGAAGGAATAGGTGAAGTCGTGTTTATTAATATTGGCCTAAACCCCTTATTGGTACCTAGTCCAGGTCCCTTGAGGTTGAGGGCGGCCTTTATTAACATTCATTGAACTGTCTTCACACTTAGGACCTTTTATATCCAAGTAAGTATAGCCTATGTGAGGTGGTGTCTAGGAAGGGGACAACGTTCATAACGGGTTCTGGATTCAGAAGTGCTTACAAATAGGCGTAAACCTCAATGAGGGAGTAGCCTATGCCAAAATGGATCCTACCTCTTGTGTTCGCCCTCCCCTACCTGGCCATTTCAGTAAGGTTGCCCAAAGGATGTAGGAGGGACTTAGTGTCTAGACGATTATACTTGGGCCGCACGTCCACTTGATTTACCGCTTGGAATTAAATTTGATATCAATAATACTTATGACAAAAGAAAATGTAAGAAATTGTTATGACACTTAAGGTATATTGGATTAAACATAATCTCGGAAAGGAAGCTGTTACAGCCCATTGCACTCTGAGATTCCCTGTTCCCGTACCTAGGTGTTGAAAATAATTTTAAAAATAAAAGAAGAAAAAGAAGAAAAAACCGAAAAAAAAAAAAAAAAAAAAAAAAAAAAAGAATGAAGATAAATAAATGAATAGTGACGTTGTGTACTTTGTGTGAAAGTTTTGTGTGTTTTGTGTCTAATTTTACTTGTAAAGAAATAAAATTAAAAATAATAAAATGGAGTTATAAATTTTGTTAATTACTTAATTGTTGTGAGTGTGTAAAATCGTATGAGTAGACAAGGGCCCTTTTGTTAATATTGGCCTTAACCCTTCATTTGTACCTTTCTAAGGTCTTATGAGGTTGAGGGCGGCCTTTATTAACACTTGGAGAACAGTTTAACACATGAGTAATTTCCAAGCTGAGTAAGGGGCATTACAGATGGTGTCTTAGGTTGAGACCCTGGGTGATGGGTTCAAATTGGATCTCAGAGATACTACAGACTGTGCGTAAACCACAATGTGGAAGTAGCCGATAGGGGCGTAAACCTCAATGAGGGAGTAGCCTCCGTAGTATCACCAAAATGAGTCCTCCCTCTCACTTACTTCTTAATCTGGCTATCTGGCCTTCTGAAACAAAGGAAAGTGACTTATGTCTAAGCGACTATCCCTATATCGTAGCTCACCAATAGTAGTGGTTTCTATTGGGCTCGACTTAAAACTTGGAATCAATTGAGTTATTAACCTTGTTTATGACATTTCCATGACAAAAATTAAATACTTGTACATAACTTTCAATTGTAAATTGGTCTATTTTCTTACTTCTCTTACTTGTACAAAATTTGTAAGTCTCTTTTGTTGCATTGTGAATAGTGACGTTTTTGTATGAAAATATTAACTTGTATTTTGTTTATTTTCGTAAGTTACTCACTTTTGTACATCTTAATGTTGTTCAGGAATTCCATGAATGTCCGAGTCCTCTAAAATCCCCTTCCATACAAGAGATTGAAGAAAGGCTCGCTCGTTTGAAAAATCTTCCTACACTTGAGTACAGAAGACCTTCTTCCTTGCAATTCAAAGAGTACAAGTTTAACGAGCAAGGGAAGAGAATCTATCCTTCTGAGGAATCTACATCACCTACACCTACCCCATCTCCTCCTTCACGTTCACCTTCACCTGTGATTTCGTCTAACTCTACACCACCACCTTCACCACCACCTGAAGAAGTTCAAGAAGAGAGAATGGCATCCATTAGGGAACTATCCACAGCAACAGTCGAGGGAGGACCCCCTACGGGCATTGTGTACCCTGCCCCTGCAGCAGGAAGACAAGCAGAGTTTGAACTGAAGAGTGGGCTGTTACACCAACTCCCTATGTTCCATGGGCTACCTATGGAGGACGCCAACAGGCATCTTAGAGCATTTCAGGTTGTGTGTTCTAACATGCAACCACAAGGAGCAGATGAGAACATTCTGAAGATGAAGGCATTTCCATTCTCCTTAGCTGACAGAGCCAAAGATTGGCTATATGAGATTCCTGCTGGACGTATCACCTCTTGGGAAACAATGAGGAAGGCCTTCTTGGAACGATACTTCCCAGCTTCCAAGGTCATCACACTCAGGAAGAAGCTTAGTGGAATTGAACAAGCTCCAGATGAGTCCTATTCTGCCTATTTTGAGAGGTTCAATTCCTTACTTGCGCAATGTCCTCAACATCAGATGAAGGATGAGACCCTACTGACATGCTTTTATGAGGGACTCTTACCCTTAGAGAGGCAAATGCTCGATGCTGCAGCTGGAGGAGCTTTTGTGGACAAGTCACCTGCAGCTGGAAAGGAACTTATTGAAAATCGTGCCCTAAACACTCAACAGTATGAGGGTGTGAGACAGACCACTCGTAGGGTCAATGAGGTGAGCACTAGTCCTGCCATTGCGGATCAATTGAGCAAACTCACCCTTCTTGTGAACAAGGTAGCGACTATTCAAGGCCAAGGAGGACCTTCTGCTTGTGGGGTATGCTCTACCCAAGGACATCCTACGGATCAATGTCCTCAACTAAGTGAGAATGGTGGTTGGGAGTCTGTGAATGCCATAGGAGGCTATCAAAGGAACCAAGGGGGTCCCCAACGTCCAAGGTATGATCCATATTCGAATACCTATAACCCTGGATGGAGGGATCACCCCAACTTCAAGTGGACCAACAATGAGAATGTTCAGAATCCTCTTGGTGGGAGTTTCCAACGTCCTCAAGGACCTTCATTTCAAGGACCTTCTTTTCAAAGGCCTTACATGCCTCCTCAACACAATTCAGGGAATTCAAACTCCCACTATGATAAGACGATTGAGGCATTGACTAATTCCACTCAGGCATTGACTAGTGCCACACAGACTTTGCTACAAGGACAACAGAACCACACCAAGGACATTGCTGAACTCAAAAAGCAGATGGGACAAGTGGTGGACTTCATGACCAAGTTTCATGAAACTGGTAGGCTTCCGAGCAACACAATTCCAAACCCAAAAGGAGGCTCTGAAGGCCCACCCAACTGAGGACGAGAGGAAACCAAGTCTAGGCTGAAAGACTATAAACATTAAGCGCTGCTTGGGAGGCAACCCAATTCAGAAGTAGCTGTGGAGGAGCCTTCAACGCAGATTTTCTTCTTCTTCCCTACTTCTTTATTTTTGTAACTTTTGTTTTTCTTTGAACTTTATTTTCGTAAATTCCATCTCTATATGCTTAAGTGTTTCATTGCATGCTTATAATTGATTACATTGAGGACAATGCAATATTTAAGTGTGGGGGAAGGGATTTACATTTTTATTTTGAGTCATATATATTGAAAAATACAAAAAAAAAAAGAAAAAAAAAAAAATCGAAAAATGTCAAAAATAACAAAAATTTTCGTTGCTTTTATTGAGTCTTAGCCTTTTGTTTTTGTTTTCGAGTCTTAGGATGCCCTTTCAACTGTCTAGGATGATTCTATATCTCTGAAATCATGACTAAAAGAGGATCACAACATTGAGATGATTTTAACATGGTATTCTTTGGTTAATTGAGATATATGAAAAATATGTGCCTTGTAGTGGATATGGATCTCGTAACTTTGGTACAGAATATGAGCATGTTAAGATGAGTTTTGATTCATATAAACCCATGTGAGATAATTGTGCCATGTCCCTTTTTCTTGGAGTGAAATGAAAAATATATTCTTAATTTCTTGGCGATGTTTTGATGATCTCATTATTCTTTCATCTTGATTGACTACTTGCCATAGATTAAGTTTAATGGACTAGAGATGCTAGAATTCGCTCTTGTGCTTGTTGAAACGTGATATCAATACATGGCCCTGATTCTGGAAGGGATAGAGGTACCTTAGGAATTACCACCATTGCCATATAAGCTTGTGTCCCCATTTGTGCCCGTCGTGGGACCCCCCTAGATAAGCCCCTTTGAGCCTACATTAAGCCTTTTTGTTCATCACCTTTTAAATCCTTAACCATGAAGCTTAGTATAGTTACGACTCTACCCTTTGTTCTAAGAACTAGTAGAGCTATCTTTTGAGACATATTACATGGGTTTGGTGCTAAAGATGAAGATTGAGAAAAGGTGAAAGTTCAAGTGTGGGGGTAGACTTGTCCATGAAAAGAACAAAAAAAAAAAAAAAAAAAAAACAAAAAAATATGAGAAAGCCGTGAAAAATGAAAAGAAAGAAATGTTTATGGATTAAGTCCCCTATACTTAGTGATTTTGGAGTTCTGCTTTAAATTGAAGGCCCACTACAGAAAAATTTGGCCTTTGTCCATTTCACTAGAGTCAAGGGAAGTTTACATTGAAGATTGGGCCCAACATGAAGACATTTGGCCCTTTTATGTGACCTATATGGGGAAGTGACGTTTTTGAAATGCCTTGGTGGAATTTTCGAGATCTCTACATTCATATGAGCTCTACTAGGTTTTTAGGACACTTTGATAAATCCTTACCTTTCGTTTCTTTAAACCTTGAGCCTGAGCCCCATTACAACCCTTGAGAGAGAGGACCTTCTTGATCCTTAAGATGGGACAGCCCTTGATGTGGAGATGAGTTACAAGAGTTGAACCTATGGCAGTCCATTCGTGCAAGTAGTTGATATCCTTCATGAGATCTTTAAAAGAAAAGAAAATTATACTTGTGCTTTCGTTTCTTGCATTATGTGATATACTTGCTATCTTTCACATATACTTGAGTGTATAAGCTTTTAAGCATTGCCATGATCTGAGAGAAGAAAGAGTGGATATACCTTGTGAGGAATTGAATCAAACTTGTCTGAAGCATGCTTAACAGAACCCATCACCATTGTTACAACCAAGTCCTACTTGTGTATGTGCGAATTACATGTTTTAATTAACTCTCGAATGCTTCACATTGATTCTTGGTTGAGTGCTAATCTTGGTGTTGTGAAAGTAAGAGATTGCTGAGACAAATAGTTGAAGGGCAATAGAGTCATTGTATCTATAGAGTCTTTAATTTTCGTTGAGTCTTAGTGTGTGTCTATGTTGTGATTTTGCTAAGGGACTAGCAAAAGCTAAGTGTGGGGGAATTTGATAGGAGCATTTTAATGCGACGTTTTACTTGTTTTTCCCTACATTTTCTGCGCCATTTCCTTGAAAAATCCTTGTTTAGGAAAGTTTCCATTCTTTGATTGGGAAAGTTCCTATTTGTGTAAAGTTTCTATTTTCGTAGTTTTCATTTCTCATTTCTGGCAAGTTTCCATTTTCAGTTTAGGAAAGTTTCTATTTCTCATTTTTAGTAAGTTTCTATTTTTCATTTTTAGTAAGTTTCTATTTTTCAAATTAGGAAAGTTTCTATTTTTCTTACTAGTTTCTATTTTCAGGACCTCCGAGCTAAAAAGTGGAAATGAACACACGAATGGAAAGAGGAGCTTGCGAACGTCAAGGGGAACAAAAATGAAGAACATTGGACCACACATTTGAGCAGAAATGAAGAAACAAGCTTTCCTAGTGCAACCAGGAAACCCTGCGAACTGGAGGAGAGCTTACCAATGAAGTTTCCAACGCAACTATGAAAAGAAATGAAAGAAATGAAGTATTTTGCGTTGGAAAATATGAAGACTTGAAGATGAAGCAACGTGGCCCAAGAACTCTCAAGAATGAAGTGGAGTTTCGGCAAAATGGACCAAGGCCCATCTAAGCCCATGACATTAGGGTTTGAGACGCAAAACTCTAACCCTAGAGATGTTTTGCCGTGAAAACCAAAGAGAGAAACAAGGAGATGGCGTGAGAATCAAGAAGAACCTAGAAGATTTCGGTTGAGATTTTCTAGGGCTATTTTTATGGAAAGAGATTTACTTGGAGACAAACCCTAGAAGATTGCCGTCCAAGTCAAGAGAAACCCTAGATGAGTTGCCGTCCAAAATGAAGAGAGAAACTAGGGTTTTGCCGTGGGAAAAATCAGAAAATAAAAAGAGATTTCGATGGAGATTTTTGAGGGAGAAATAAAAGGAAAGAGAAGATGTGTTGAACACAAAAAGCTCCCAAAAGGTGACTAGATTCATTCCTAGAATCTCTAAAGGAGTTTTGGCCGAAATACAAGAGATAAAATCAGATTATTGTCATGGTATTTCGGCAAGAAAATCAAGGGAAATATTCTAGGAAATTATGTGATTGGTTGAGACACATCATAGGGCTTACTTGGCAAGATTTCATTGGAGGGAATTATGTGGAGTTAACAAGAATTGCCGTGAGTTTCTCTAGGGTTTTACACGGCCTTGGAGACCAAGAAGCCGTCCCCTATATAATCTCCCCTCTTCTCAACGTCAAGGGTGCCCATTTTTGCGTTTTACAACTTTAGAAAAAATCAGAAAACTCTCTCTAGCCTAGCCGTGTTCTTCTCCATCCTCTAGGGCAACCACGAAGTTCAAAGCAAGGCCAAGGAAGAAGAGGACAAGCCGTGCACATCATCCATCACCATCCTTGAAGATTGCTTTCGAAATTCAAGAGACCATTCATCACTTCATTCATCCCATTTTCATCACGGTGTAATCCGATTCTCCTTGTAACCTTTGCTTTGTAATTTTCGTTGGTTATGCCTTAGTTGACACATATGTTTGAACAAATTTCGAATTCTGAAATTTTATGATTAATTGTTAATTTTCAGATTCATGTTTTGCGATTTATGGTTGCTTATGTGTGAGTGTTTGATTAAATTTGCGTTATAGATAACTTTTGTATTTTAATCTTATGTGGTTGCAAACACCTAGGGTTGTTATATAATTGGTGCTACGAATTTAAGAACATGAATCAACTTTTTGGTTTTGTGTTCTTGAATCAATAGGTAGTAAAGGTTTTGTACAAAAACCGAATTTAATCAAAGAAGATTGCAATTAGGTGGACTTTTTCATACTAAGTTGCACATTTGAATTGATAGCCTTTCTAGATGCTTATTGCGTTAAACATGTATGATTGACTAGCTTTCTAGGGCTTGAATGCATGTTTGATAGGATTAGTCTATGTGCTTTCACTTAGATTAATTAGCGTTGAAAGTAAAATATGGGAAATTGTTTGCTTTGAACGTTTCACATGATCAATTCCTCTTGCATGACTATGATGAACAATGATGAACTTGAATCAACTTTAATCATGAGTTTCGATTTGATCTTTGTTCTTGCATTCCATTTATATTTTGATGTTTTAGCATTTTAATTATTTTGTTAACTTAGTTTAATTTTCAGAAAAACCAAAATCGAAAACCCCCTTTTAATTCGTAAATAATGTGCATATGTGTAAATATTATACTTTGTTTTAATTTTAATTGTTTAATTGTTTGACAATGACAGGTGTACCCTCAATCCCCGGAATAGAACGATCCCTACTTACTTATACTACTAATGACATTTCAGGGTTAAATTGCGCGCTTGCAAAAAGCGTATCATTGAGTACAGAAGACCTTCTTCCTTGCAATTCAAAGAGTACAAGTTTAACGAGCAAGGGAAGAGAATCTATCCTTCTGAGGAATCTACATCACCTACACCTACCCCATCTCCTCCTTCACGTTCACCTTCACCTGTGATTTCGTCTAACTCTACACCACCACCTTCACCACCACCTGAAGAAGTTCAAGAAGAGAGAATGGCATCCATTAGGGAACTATCCACAGCAACAGTTGAGGGAGGACCCCCTATAGGTATTGTGTACCCTGCCCCTGCTGCAGGAAGAAATGCAGAGTTTGAGCTGAAGAGTGGGTTATTGCACCAACTCCCTAAGTTTCATGGGCTCCCTATGGAGGACGCCAACAAGCATCTTAGAGCGTTTCAGGTTGTGTGTTCTAACATGCAACCACAAGGAGCAGATGAGAACATTCTAAGGATGAAAGCATTTCCATTTTCCTTAGCTGACAGAGCCAAAGATTGGCTATATGAGATCCCTGCTGGACGTATCACCTCTTGGGACACTATGAGGAAGGCCTTCTGATAGGAGCATAAAATGCGACGTTTATAATGTTTAAACCCTATATTTTGCTAAGTTATTTCCTTTATATTGATCAATTTAACTTAGTTAGTGTTTTTACAGGTAAAATGGAGTCTCAAAGTCCAAAAATGGCTAAGGAAGGCACAAGTGGCGTGAAAATGGAAAGAAATGAAGAAATGGAAGTTTTCCCAGTTTGACTAGGAAAAGGAATCCCAGTTGAAGTAGGAGTCTGAAGCTGACTTGGACTAGGAGTTCTACCTGGACAAGGAAACCCAATTCTACTCAGATAAGGAAATCTAGTATGACAAGGAGTCCCTGTTGGATAAGGATTACTCAAGAAGGTTCCGGAAGAGTGTAGAAGCATCTCGGAAAAGGAAGCAGTATTCAACTAGGAAACCTACTTGCATATGGAGTTCTACTCATACTAGGAGAGCCTTGGAACGTTCATGAAGTACCTAGAAGTCTCAAGAAGATCATATGCCGTGCACATGGAAGAGAAAGCAACAAGGAATTCGGATTTCAAAGCATTATGGAGTTTGGATTTCTAGTTGAGTATGGATTGGAATTGCCGTGAGATTCTTGAAGGTTCTAGGGAGTTCTTGACGTTTCATTCTTCAATAAGGCGTGGAAGACATGTGAGAGGCATGTGATGTGAAGGAAAACCGAATTAGACTTAAGTTATGCTTTAAAAGTCAAATCCATTACAGATTCGGATTACTGCCTGTGCAGATCAGTCAACTTCAACGGAGCATAGAAAATCGCTCAGAGCTCAGAAAATTATGATCTTTATATGGTTGGAAAGCTACAGATGTCTAGTTTCCAGAACTTTTTACATCTCAGCGATATCTATTTTCTAGAGAAAGTTATGGCCATTTTAGTGCACTGAGGTCAAGTCTGCCGGAAATCTACTTTGTGCCAAACAAGTCCTAAATCAACACAACTTTGGAGAAACCAAGTAGAAACGAATTGGGAGTGCCTTGGGACGTTCTCCTATATATACCTTGTGTATTAGACGTCTCAAGGTTGACACATATTCTCCACTATTTCGTTTCTCACCGGTTTGCTCTTGAGTTTCAGGTTTTTGCATCTACAAGTTCCTAGCCGTGCCATCCTCCATCCTAGCCGTGAATTCTACCTTGTGTTGCTGCCTTGGATCTGCTTTGGACCTTGGGACGTAGTCAAGGGTTGTTCATACCATCTTCCCTATGTGTTCTTTACGGTTTAGTGTTCTTGTATTTGTATTTTTCTGTTTTGATTTCTTTATGTGTAAAACCGAAACCATGAGTTAACTTTCTGAATTTTGGATGCAGTTTTGATATGCTTTTCTATGATTGATGTGTTTGTGTGTTTTTGATCTTGATTAATTGCCGAAATATGGAATGATAATCTGGTTTTGTTTTATAGATAACTTTTGCATGTTCTTGTTCTTTGGTTCGAAACATAGAGTGATTGCATGTAATTGGAGCTAGTAATTAGGTAAAACGCTTCGGGACCCTAATTCGATATAGTAGTAAAGGCTTTGTACAAAGGTCGAGATCAGATTATGCATGTAATGAAAAGATTCGCTTCGAGTACTTGAATTTGCATGTTTATTGACTAAACTTTCACTTGCTCTTAATGATTTGAATGCATGAGATTATGAGTCGCTTCGATTGTGTGATACTTGCATTTGAAATATGTTGGTTTGGCGCTTCGTCGATCAATTGCGTAAAGGGAAGTCATATAAGGGACATTGGGCGCTTGTAACTTTGTTTCTTGGTTGATATCTTTCCATGGTAATTACAAGATTAAGGGATGCATGAATATGTTGTTCTTGAAAGGTTCTTGATAAATTGTTTTTCCAAAAATTCTTCTTTTCCCACCTATGTAAATAAAACGTTTTATTCTTTTATTTATTTTCTGAAAATTTATGTTTTTCAATCTTCAAAAACCCCCTATCTTTTATGTTATGTGTTTTTGTATATGTGTAAATAATTAAAATTAACTTAGAGTTTTTAGGTAGCATGTTAACTTAAATAATAAATAAATGTTTTTAAATTCGTGAATAGTGTCTCCGTGAATAGTAAATATGTGTTAGTGTTTTCTAGGAATTAATTTAGTGGTTTTTAGGAAATTGTTTTGTGTTTTTTAGGGATTGCTAAAAAATAGGGATTTCTTTGGTGTTTTTTAGGAATTGTGTTTCTTAGGGATTTTTGGTGGTGTTCTTTAGGGATTTTTGTTTCCTTGTTGTATATGGATTCCCTATGTGATATGGACTTGTAAATTGTGTATAAATAGGAGTGGGATTTCCAAAACCTTTTCTAACTTGTTTTCTCTCTTTCCTTCGAATTCTTTGTGTATATATATGTGATTTTCGTTGCTCTCTATTGTTCATTGTTCTCTAGATTCGTGTGAATGTATGTATGCTCTATCTCTTTTCTTTTGTTGTTCGAAATTTATGCATGCTTGTTCTTGTAAACTTGTAATATTTTCGTAAAAACTTATATGTTTGTTCTTTGACTTCGTAAATTGTATATTCTATTCTTTAATTTGTTTCTCACATGTTAGCACCCTCAATCCCCGGTTTGTTCGATACCCTATTTGCTCTATACTAATGATGATATTTTTCAGGGTTTAAATTGGCGATGCTTTGCACGTATCACCTTCTTGGAAAGATACTTCCCAGCTTCCAAGGTCATCACACTCAGGAAGAAGCTCAGTGGAATTGAACAAGCTCCAGATGAATCCTATTCTGCCTATTATGAGAGGTTCAACTCCTTACTTGCTCAATGTCCTCAACATCAGATGAAGGATGAGACCCTACTGACATGCTTTTATGAGGGACTCTTACCCTTAGAGAGGCAAATGCTTGATGCTGCAGCTGGAGGAGCTTTTGTGGACAAGTCACCTGCAGATGGAAAGGAACTTATTGAGAATCGTGCCCTCAACAGTCAACAATATGAGGGTATAGGGCACTCCATTCGAAAGGTACATGAAGTGGGCAGGAATAATGCCATTGAGGATCAACTGAATAAGCTCACCTTGCTCATGAACCAAGTCATAAGTTCCAAAGGACCTAGTGCATCCATAGCTTGTGGGGTATGCTCTATGCAAGGGCATGTTACTGATCAATGCCCTCAACTCAATGAAAATGGAGGATGGGAATCTGCCAATGCTATTGGAGGATACCAAGGGGGATTTCAAGGAGGATATCAGGGAGGACCTCAACGTCCTAGACATGACCCTTATTCCAATACTTATAACCCAGGATGGAGGGACCATCCCAACTTCAAGTGGACCAACAATGACAATGTTCAGAATCCTCTTGGTGGGAACTTTCAACGTCCTCAAGGGCCTACTTTTCAACGTCCTCAAGCTCCTTACATGCCTCCTCCTCAACAGAACTCTGGGAATTCCAATTCCCATTATGATAAGACGTTGGAGGCCTTGACTGCTTCTACACAAGCCTTGACAAACTCTACTCAGGCTTTAATCCAAGGGCAACAGACCCATACTAAGGACATTGCAGAACTCAAGAAGCAGATGGGCCAAGTTGTGGATTTCATGAGCAAGATTCATGAGAATGGGAAGCTCCCTAGTGTCACAATACCTAATCCTAAGGGTAATGTGGAGAATGCATCAGTTGTGACTACAAGGAGTGGAAGGCCATTTGTGGATCAACCCAAGCCACCCAAGAAGGCCCAAGTGAGCATAGAGATTGAGGAAGACCATGAACCCACAAAGTTGGGTATTGAAAAGGACCCTGCAACGTCCAAGGAAGAACTCAAGGCGTCCTCCCCACCAAAGGCCAAACCGGATATTCAAGGTATTAATTCCAACTTATCCAATTCGGTTATTGCTAACCCTTCTTCTTCTTGCATGCCCTTCCCACGCAGGTTTGCCAAATCCAAGAAGGATGAAAGTGACCAAGCTATCTTGGAAACTTTCAAGAAGGTGCAAGTAAACTTACCCCTCCTAGAGGCCATCAAACAAGTCCCTAAGTATGCCAAGTTCCTTAAAGAGCTTTGCACTACTAGGAGAGTAAACCGTGAAAAGGAGGTGGTAAAGGTAAGTGAGAACGTTTCTGCCTTGATTCAGAGGAAGATTCCTCCAAAGTGTAAGGATCCTGGAAGCTTTACTATTCCATGTACTATTGGTAACTCCAGATTTAAGAATGCCATGCTAGATCTAGGTGCATCTGTTAATGTTATGCCCTACTCTGTTTATGAAACCCTAGGTCTAGGGGAACTTAAATCTGATAATGTTATCATTCAGTTAGCTGACAGATCCAATGCATACCCTAGAGGTTTGTTGGAGGATGTGCTTGTGCAGGTTAACCATCTTATCTTCCCAGCTGATTTTTATGTGTTGGAAATGGAGGACTCCCCTGTGAGTTCCACTCTTTTGCTTTTGGGACGTCCTTTCTTAAGGACAGCTAGGACGAAGATAGATGTGTATGCAGGCTCTCTCACCATGGAGTTTGATGGTGACGTTATTGGCTTCAACATTTTTGAAGCCATGAGGTATCCTCTTGATATAAATGACTGTTATTCTATTGATATTTTGGATGACCTTGCCCAGAAAATGTTTGAGGCCATGAATGAGGATACCCTAGCCACAACACTCGAACAAGGAGTAGGGTATACAAAAGGTGGTGCCATTATCTCAGAGGAGGAATTGAAGGACACTTGTGAAGGAAAGATAATTGAAAACGTCTCCTTCCTTGAAGCATCCCCTTATATAGGTAAGTCTAATTCTCCTTTGTCCATTCAGTTATCTACTAACAAGACTTTACCTTCAGTGGTCCAGGCCCCAGAACTTGAGCTTAAACCTCTTCCAGACCATTTGAAGTATGTCTACTTAGGAGACAAGGAAACCTTACCAGTGATAGTGTCCTCTGCACTTACGACTCCACAAGAAGAGAAGTTGGTGGAGATGCTGAAGCAACACAAGACCGCCATAGGATGGACATTGGCGGACATCAAGGGAATTAGCCCTACAACTTGCGTCCATAGGATACTTCTAGAGGAGGGGTCTAAACCCACTAGAGAGGCTCAACGTCGTCTCAACCCTCCAATGATGGAAGTTGTGAAGAAGGAGGTTATCAAACTCCTAGATTGTGGGGTGATCTACCCCATTTCAGACTCCAAGTGGGTCTCTCCAGTTCAGGTTGTGCCCAAGAAATCTGGGGTAACTGTGGTGAAGAATGCTGAGAACGAACTGGTGCCCCAAAGGACAGTCACAGGTCACAGAGTGTGCATTGATTACAGGAAGCTCAACGCAACAACAAGGAAAGATCACTTTCCTCTTCCATTCACAGATCAGATGCTTGAGCGCCTAGCTGGACATGACTACTACTGCTTCTTGGATGGCTACTCAGGCTACAATCAGATTGCCATAGCCAATGAAGATCAAGAGAAGACTACCTTCACTTGCCCCTTTGGGACGTTTGCCTATAGACGTATGCCCTTTGGCCTTTGCAACGCTCCCGGTACCTTTCAGAGGTGTATGGTAAGTATCTTTTCAGATTATATTGAGAAAATCATAGAGGTATTTATGGATGACTTTTCAGTCTTTGGAAAGAATTTCGATGATTGTCTTAATAATCTGGAAATAATTCTCAAACGTTGCATGGAAACTAACCTTGTACTTAATTGGGAGAAATGCCATTTTATGGTTAAACAAGGAATAGTTTTAGGACATATTGTCTCTGCTAGGGGAATAGAGGTCGATAAGGCCAAGGTTGATATTGTGCGTTACTTACCCTCTCCCACTTCTGTGAGAGAGATTCGTTCTTTTCTTGGCCATGCAGGTTTTTATAGGAGGTTTATCAAGGACTTCTCCAAGATTTCGAGACCTCTATGTCAACTACTCCAGAAGGATGTGCCCTTTCACTTTGACAAGGAATGTCAAGATGCTTTTGACAAGCTTAAGGAGTTGTTGACGTCAGCCCCCATCATGCTACCTCCAGATTGGTCCTTGCCCTTTGAGTTGATGTGTGATGCCTCTGACTATGCAGTTGGAGCTGTTTTGGGGCAAAGGAAGGACAAACGACCCTATGCCATCTACTACGCCTCAAGGACTCTGAATGATGCACAAATGAATTATTCCACCACAGAGAAAGAGCTCCTTGCAGTCGTCTTTGCCCTTGAAAAGTTTCGTTCCTACTTACTTGGTACCAAGGTAATTATTTATACTGACCATGCAGCTTTGAAGTACTTGATGACCAAGAAGGAGGCGAAACCTAGGCTTATCAGATGGGTCCTACTCTTACAAGAGTTTGACGTTGAAATCAAGGACAAGAAGGGTAGTGAAAACGTGGTAGCTGACCACTTGAGTCGTTTGGTGCATGCAGAAGACCCCCTCCCTCTGGTGGAGACGTTTCCAGATGAGCAGCTCTTTGGACTTCAGGTAAGTGAACCATGGTATGCTGATATTGTGAACTATATTGTTTCTAGGAAGATTCCTGATACCATGTCACGTGCTCATAGAGATAGGCTTAAGAAAACTGTTAAGCAATATGTTTGGGATGAACCTTATTTGTGGAAATATTGCTCTGATCAACTTATTAGGAGATGTGTGCCTGACCATGAACATAATGCCATACTTTCTTTTTGCCATTCTAAAGCATGTGGAGGTCACTTTGGGTCTAAAAAGACTGCTTTTAAGGTGTTAGAGTCTGGGTTCTTTTGGCCAACGTTATTTAAGGATGCACATGCATATTGTTTAACTTGTGATAGATGCCAACGAACCGGAAATCTAAGTTCTAGAGATCAAATGCCATTGTCTAATATTATAACTGTTGAAATATTTGATGTCTGGGGCATAGATTTCATGGGACCTTTCCCTTCATCTTTTGGGTTTCTATATATCTTACTTGCAGTGGATTATGTTTCCAAATGGGTGGAAGCAAAGGCCACTCGAACTAATGACTCTAAGGTTGTTGCAGATTTTATCAAGTCTAACATCTTTAGCAGGTTTGGAATGCCTAGAGTTCTCATTAGTGATGGTGGATCCCACTTTTGCAATCGGACGATTGAGGCCTTGTTGAAGAAATATGATGTTACCCATAAGGTTTCTACACCTTATCACCCCCAAACTAGTGGGCAGGCTGAGGTCTCAAATCGTCAGATCAAGGGGATATTGGAAAAGACTGTGAACCCCAACAGGAAGGATTGGTCCCTACGCTTGGAGGATGCTTTGTGGGCCTACAGAACTGCATACAAGACTCCCATAGGTATGTCCCCATATCGAATTGTTTATGGCAAACCTTGCCATTTACCTGTGGAGTTAGAGCACAAAGCTTGGTGGGCTGTGAAGCAGTTCAACAAGGATATTGATGAAGCTGGGCTTCATAGGAAGCTGCAGTTGCAAGAGTTAGAGGAGATTAGGAATGATGCTTTCGAAAGTGCAAACATCTATAAAGAAAAGACTAAGGCATTCCATGATAAAATGATTCGAAGGAAGACTTTTGTTGTGGGTCAAAAAGTTCTTCTCTTCCATTCTCGTCTCAAACTCTTCCCAGGTAAACTTCGTTCTCGTTGGATTGGACCTTTTGTTATCACTAATGTGTTTTCTCATGGAGCTGTGCAGATAAAGAGTGAACAAACAGGTAACGAGTTCAAAGTGAATGGCCATCGCTTGAAACCTTACTATGAGGCCTTTGTGGAACACGAAGTGGAGGAAGTACCCCTCCAAAACGTTCCACCTCTTGAGGATTAAATGGAGGTACAAGTCTAGGCTGAAAGACTATAAACATTAAGCGCTGCTTGGGAGGCAACCCAATTCAGAAGTAGCTGTGGAGGAGCCTTCAACGCAGATTTGCTCTTTTTCCTCCCTACTTCTTTATTTTATGCTTTTTATTTTGTTTTTCTTTGAACCTTATTTTCATAAATTTCATCCTTATATGCTTAAGTATTTCATTGCATGCTTATGATTGATTACATTGAGGACAATGCAATATTTAAGTGTGGGGGAAGGGATTTATATTGTGAGTCTTTTATTTTTGAGTCATATATTGGAAAATACAAAAAAAATCGAAAAATGTCATAAAAATAAAAATTTCGTTGCTTTTGTTTTTGTTTTGAGTCTTAGGATGCCCTTTCAACTGTCTAGGATGATTCTATATCTCTGAAATCATGACTAAAAGAGGATCACGAAATTGAGATAACTTAAAATGGTATTCTTTGGTTAATTGAGATATATGAAAAATACATGCCTTGTAGTGGATATGGATCTCGTAACTTTGGTACAGAATATGAGCATGTTAAGATGAGTTTTGATTCATATAAACCCATGGGAGATAATTGAACCATGTTCCTTTTTCTTGGAGTGAAAATGAAAATATATTCTTAATTTCTTGGCGATGTTTTGATGATCTCATTATTCTTTCATCTTGATTGACTACTTGCCATAGATTAAGTTTGATGGACTAGAGAATGCTAGAATTCACTCTTGTGCTTGTTGAGACGTTATATCAATATATGGCCCTGATTCTGGAAGGGATAGAGGCACCCTAGGAACTACCACCATTGCCAAATGAACCTGTGTCCCTAATTGTGCCCGTCGTGGGACTCCCCTAGATAAACCCCTTTGAGCCTACGTTAAGCCTTTTCTTTCATCACCCTTAAAATCTTTAACCTAAGCCTTAGTATAGCTATAACCCTACCCTTTGTCCTAAGGACTTAGTGGAGCTAAATTGAGATTTTACTTGAAGATTTGACGTCAATATTGAAGAATAAGAAGAGGTGAAGGTTCAAGTGTGGGGGTAAACTTGTCCATAAACGAAAAATGTATGAAAAAGCCGAGAAAATGAAAAGAAAAGAAAAATGTACACGGCTAGAAAAGAAAAGAAAGAAATATCTATGGATTTTAGTCCCCCATACTTAGTGATTTCGGAGTTTACTTTAAATTGAAGGCCCACTACAGAAAAATTTGGCCTTTGTCCATTTCACTAGAGTCAAGGGAAGTTTACATTGAAGATTGGGCCCAACATGAAGACATTTGGCCCTTTTATGTGATCTATATGGGGAAGTGACGTTTTTGAAATGCCTTGGTGGATTTTTCGAGATCTCTACTTTCATATGAGCTCTACTAGGTTTTAGGACAATTTGATAAATCCTCACCTTTCGTTTCTTTAAACCTCGAGCCTGAGCCCCATTACAACCTTTGAGAAGACCTTCTTGATCCTTAAGATGGGACAGCCCTTGATGTGGAGATGAGTTACAAGAGTTGAACCTATGGCTTGGGTCCATCTGTGCAAGTAGTTGATATCCTTCATGAGATCTTTAAAAGAAAATTATACTTGTGCTTTCGTTTCTTACATTATGTGATATACTTGCTATCTTTCACATATAATTGAGTGTATAAGCTTTTAAGCATTGCCATGATCTGAGAGAAGAAAGAGTGGATATACCTTGTGAGGAATTGAATCAAACTTGTTTGAAGCATGCTTAACAGAAACCATCACCATTGTTTCAACCAAGTCCTACTTGTGTATATGTGAATTATGTGTTTTAATTAACTCTCGAATGCCTAAACATTGATTCTTGGTAAAGTGCTAATCTTGGTGTTGTGAAAGTAAGAGATTGCTGAGACAAATAGTTGAAGGGCTGATACGCTCAAAGCAAGCGCATAATTTAACCCTGAAATGTCATTAGTAGTATAAAGTAAATAGGGATCGTTCTATTCCGGGGATTGAGGGTACACCTGTCATTGTCAAACAATTAAACAATTAAAATTAAAACAAAGTATATTATTTACACATATGCACATTATTTACGAATTAAAAGGGGGTTTTTGATTTTGGTTTTTTCTGAAAATTAAACTAAGTTAACAAAATAATTAAAATGCTAAAACATAAAAATATAAATGGAATGCAAGAACAAAGATCAAAATCGAAACATATGATTAAAATTAATCCAAGTTCATCATTGTTCATCATAGTCATGCAAGAGGAATTGATCATGTGAAACGTTCAAAGCAAACATTTTCCCATATTTTACTTTCAACGCTAATTAATCTAAGTGAAAGCACATAGACTAATCCTATCAAACATGCATTCAAGCCCTAGAAAGCTAGTCAATCATACATGTTTAACGCAATAAGCACCTAGAAAGGCTATCAATTCAAATGTGCAACTTAGTATGAAAAAGTCCACCTAATTGCAATCTTCTTTGATTAAATTCGGTTTTTGTACAAAACCTTTACTACTTATTGATTCAAGAACACAAAACCAAAAAGTTGATTCATGTTCTTAAATTCGTAGCACCAATTATATAAAAACCCTAAAAGTTTCGAACCCTTTAAGATTAACATACAAAAGATTTCTATCATGCAAATTTAATCAAACACTCACACATAAGCAACCATAAATCGCAAAACATGAATCTGAAAATTAGTAATTAACCATAAAATTTCAGAATTCGAAAATTGTTCAAACACATGTGTCAACTAGGGCATAACCAACGAAAATTACAAAGCAAAGGTTACAAGGAGAATCGGATTACACCGTGATGAAGATGGGATGAATGGTCTCTTGAATTTCGAAAGCAATCTTCAAGGATGGTGATGGATGATGTGCACGGCTTGTCCTCTTCTTCCTTGGCCTTGCTTGAACTTCGTGGTTGCCCTAGAGGATGGAGAAGAACACGGCTAAGCTAGAGAGAGTTTTCTGATTTTTTCTAAAGTTGTAAAACGCAAAAGTGGGAACCCTTGACGTTGAGAGAAGAGAGGAATATATAGGGGACGGCCCCTAGGTCTCCATGCCGTCCAAAACCCTAGAAAAGCTCACGGCTATTGCTTGCACTTCCACATAATTTCCTCCAATGACTTCTTGCCACATAAGCCCTATGAGGTGTCTCAACCAATCACATAATTTCCTAGAATATTTCCCTTGATTTTCTTGCCGAAATTCTTGAGATAATTTCTGATTTTCTGTCTTTAAATTCGGCCAAAACTCTTTAGGGAATGTAGGAATGTATCTAGTCTTCATTTGAGCTTTTCTTGGTCTCCACCTTTTTCTCTTTCCTTAAAACTCTCTAGGGAATATCTTTGCCGTCCAAAACCCTAGGATTTTCACGTCCTCCCTTGTTTATCTCTTCCTTTTTCACGGCAAAGCTTCTAGGGTTTATCTCCAAGTATTTTCTTTCCATAAAAATAGCCCTAGATAATCTCCCTAGAAAATCTCTTTTTAATTTCTGATTTTTGGACGCCTCTTCCTTGTTTCTCTCTTGCAAATTCACGGCAAAACATCTTTGAGGCTAGGGTTTGCGTCACAAACCCTAGTTCCATGGGCTTTGGTGGGCTTTTATCCAATTAGCCGAAAATCCAACAAGTCTTGAGAGTTTTTGGGCCTCCATGCGTCACTTCTATGCCATGTCATCTTCCAACGTCACAACACTTTATTTTTTTCCATTTCTTTTCATAGTTGCGTTGGAAACTTCATTGGTAAGCTCTCCTCCATTTCGCAGGGTTTCCTGGTTGCACTAGGAAAACTTCTTTCCTTCATTTCTGCTCATTTCTGTGGCTCATTGTTCTTCATCTTTGCTCCCCTTGGTGATCGCAAGCTCCTCTTTCCATTTGTGAGTTCATTTCCACTTTCTAGCTCGGAGGTCCTGAAAATAGAAACTAGTAAGAAAAATAGAAACTTTCTAAAATGAAAAATGGCAACTTTCCTAAACTGAAAATGGGAAACTTTCTAAAAATGAAAAATAGAAACTACTGAAAATGGAAACTTACTAAAAATGATAAATAGAAACTACAAAAATAGAAACTTTCTACAAATAGGAACTTTCCCAATCAAAGAATGGAAACTTTCCTAAACAGAGTTTTACTAAGGAAATGACGCAAGAAATGTAAGGAAATGCAGTTAAAACGTCGCATTAAAATGCTCCTATCAAATTCCCCCACACTTAGCTTTTGCTAGTCCCTTAGCAAAATCAAACAAAGACACACACTAAGACTCAACGAAAATTAAAGACTCAAACAAACAAAGACTCTATTGCCCTTTAACTTTTTGTCTCAGCAATCTCTTACTTTCACAACACCAAGATTAGCACTTCACCAAGAATCAATGTTTAGGCATTCGAGAGTTAATTAAAACACATAATGCACATATACACAAGTAGGACTTGGTTGGAACAGTGGTGATGGTTTCTGTTAAGCATGCTTCAAACAAGTTTGATTCAATTCCTCACAAGGTATATCCACTCTTTCTTCTCTCAGATCATGGCAATGCTTAAAAGCTTATACACTCAAGTATATGTGAAAGATAGCAAGTATATCACATAATGCAAGAAACGAAAGCACAAGTATAATTTTCTTTAAAGATCTCATGAAGGATATCAACTACTTGCACAGATGGACCCAAGCCATAGGTTCAACTCTTGTAACTCATCTCCACATCAAAGGCTGTCCCATCTTAAGGATCAAGAAGGTCCCCTCAAAGGTTGTAATGGGGCCATGGCTCAAGGTTTAAAGAAACGAAGGGTAAGGAATTTAACAAAGTGTCCTAAAAACCTAGTAGAGCTTATGTAAATGTAGAGAGTCCTCGAAAAATCCACCAAGGCATTTCAAAAACGTCACTTCCCCATATAGGTCACATAAAAGGGCCAAATGTCTTCATGTTGGGCCCAATCTTCAATGTAAACTTCCCTTGACTCTAGTGAAATGGACAAAGGCCAAATTTTTCTGTAGTGGGCCTTCAATTCAAAGCAAACTCCAAGATCACTAAGTATGGGGTACTAAAGTCCATAAACATATTCTCTTTTCTTTTTCTTAGCCGTTTACATATTTTCATTTTTTCCTTTTTCTTTTTCTCGGCTTTTTTGATACGTGCAAAGCATCGCCAATTTAAACCCTGAAAAATATCATCATTAGTATAGAGCAAATAGGGTATCGAACAAACCGGGGATTGAGGGTGCTAACATGTGAGAAACAAATTAAAGAATAGAATATACAATTTACGAAGTCAAAGAACAAACATATACAAGTTCACGAAAATATTACAAGTTTACAAGAACAAGCATGCATAAATTTCGAACAACAAAAGAAAAGAGATAGAGAACATACATACATTCACACGAAATTAGAAAGAAAAGAATGAGAGAACAACAAAAATCACAAGTATATATATAGGCATGAACGAAATTAGAGAGAAAACTAAGTTAGAAAAGGTTTTGGAATCCCACTCCTATTTATACACAATTTACAAATCCATATCACATAGGGAATCCATATACAACAAGGATTACTAATTATTATTTAATTAGAATACTTAATCTCTAAGAAAACAAAATCCCTAAAAAACACCAAGAGAATCCCTAAATTTTAGCAATCCCTAAAAAACACAAAACAAATCCCTAAAAACCACTAAATTAATTCCTAGAAAACACCAACACATATTTACTATTCACGGATCACTATTCACGAATTTAAAAACAATTTTTAATTTATTTTACTATTTATATGAACATGCTACCTAAAAACTCTAAGTTAATTTTAATTATTTACACAAACAAGAAAACATAAAGATGGGGGGTTTTTTTGAAGATTGAAAACTAGAATTTTCGAAAACATTAAAAGAATTAAAAACAAGAAAACGTTTTATTTTACAAAGGTGGGAAAAGAAGGATTTTTTCGAAAACAATTCATCAAGAACCTTTCAAGAACAACATATTCATGCATCCCTTAATCTTGTTAATTACCATGGAACATCATCAACCAAGAAACAAAGATCAACGCAACCAATGTCCCCTATTTTACTTTCCTTTACTTTGTCAATTAAGCAACGCACTTAATCCAACATATTTCAAACGCAGGTATCACACAATCAACGCAACTCATGATCTCATGCATTCAAATCATTAAGAACAAGTGAAAGTTTGGTCAATGAACATGCAAATCTAAGTACTCAACGCAAGTCAATTCATCACATGCATAATCTGATTTCGACCTTTGTCCAAAGCCTTTACTACTTAAGTGAATTAGGGTTACAACGCATAAACCTAATTACTAGCTCCAATTACATGCAATCACTCTAAGTTTCGAACCAAAGAACAAGAACATGCAAGAGTTTTCCATAAAACAAAATCAGATCATCATTCCATAAAATCGGCAATCAACAAGAATCAAACACACATAAACACATCAAACATTGAAAAGACTATCCAAATCGCATTCAAAAATCAAAGTATCAAATCATTGTTTCGGTTTTACACAAAAGAAATTCAAAAACAGAAAATCTAACTACAAGAACACTAAACCGTGAAGAATACATATGGAAGGTGGTATGAACAACCCTTAGAAACGTCCCAAGGTCCAACGCAGATCCAAGGCAGCGGCACAAAGTGAAGATCACGGCAAAAGTGGAGGATGGCACGGCTAGGAACTTGTAGTAGCGAAAACCTGAAACTCAAGAGCACCCAAGTGAGAAATCGAAATTGTGGAGAAAATTGTTAACCTTGAGACGTCTAATACACAAGGTATATATAGGAGAACGTCTCAAAGCACTCCCAATTCGTTTCTACTTGACTTCTCCAAGTTCTTGTTGATCTAGGACTTGTTTGGCACAAAACAGATTTCCGGCAGTCTTGACCTCAGTGCACTAAAACGGCCATAACTTCCTCTAGAAAATAGATATCGACGAACTGTAATAAGCTCTGGAAACTAGACATCTGTAGCTTTCCAACCATATAAGGATCATAATTTTCTGAGCTCTGAGCGATTTTCTATGCTCCGTTGAAGTTGACTGATCTGCACAGGCAGTAATCCGAATCTGTAATGGATTTGACTTTTAAAGCTTAACTTGAGTCCAATTCGATTTTCCTTCACATCACATGCCTCCCACATGTCTTCCACGCCTTATTGAAGAATGAAACGTCAAGAACTCCCTAGAACCTTTAAGAATCTCACGGCAATTCCAATCCATACTCAACTAGAAATCCAAACTCCACATTGCTTTGAAATCCGAATTCCTTGTTGCTTTCTCTTCCATGTGCACGGCATATGATCTTCTTGAGACTTCTAGATACTTCATGAACGTTCCAAGGCTCTCCTAGTATGAGTAGAACTCCATATGCAAGTAGGTTTCCTAGTTGAATACTGCTTTCTTTTCCGAGATGCTTCTACACTCTTCCGGAACCTTCTTGAGTAATCCTTATCCAACAGGGACTCCTTGTCACACTAGGTTTCCTTATCTGAGTAGAATTGGGTTTCCTTGTCCAAGTAGAACTCCTAGTCCAAGTCAACTTCAGACTCCTACTTCAACTGGGATTCCTTCTCCTAGTCAAACTGGGAAAACTTCCATTTCTTCATTTTTCTTCATTTCTGCGCCACTTGTGCCTTCCTTAGCCATTTTTGGACTTTGAGACTCCATTTTACCTGTAAAAACACTAACTAAGTTAAATTGATCAAGATAAAGGAAATAACTTGGCAAAATATAGGGTTTAAACATTATAAACGTCGCATTTTATGCTCCTATCAAATTCCCCCACACTTAGCTTTTGCTAGTCCCTTAGCAAAATCAACATAACAAACCAAAAGACTAAGAAACAAAAACAAAGAAACCAACGAAAATACTAAGTATAGAAAACGAAAACACAAGGACACAAGGACTCAAACAAAAGAAAACGCAAAAGACACTTAGACAATTTCAAGACACAAACGTAACAAGTAATGACTCCAACGTTGCACACACAAAATGACTTCTAAGCCCTTTAACATATTGTCTCAGCAATCTCATACTTTCAAGTCACCAAGATTAGCACTTAACCAAGCATCACATCTTCAAGATATTCGAGAGCTAATTACAAAATATAATCCACATATAAGCATGTAAGACTTGGGAGTAAACAATGGTGATGGTTTATCTCAACACATTTCAAACAAGTCATGATTCAACCTCACATAGGTATATCACTCTTTCTTCTCTCAGATTCAAGGCTCATGCTTAAAAGCTTATCACTCAATGGTATGTGAAAGATTACAAAGTAGATCACATACATAAGAAACGAAAGCACACATATATTTTCTTTTAAAGATCTCATGAAAGATATCAACTACATGCACGAATGAACCCAAGCCATAAGTTCAACAGTTATAACTCATCTCCACATCAAAGGCTGTCCCATCTTAAGGATCAAAGAGGTCTTACAATTAAGGGTTGTAATGGGGCCAAGGCTTAAGGTTTAAAGAAACGAAGGGATAGGAAAATCACAAAGTATCCTAAAAACCTAGTAGAGCACTTGCTAATGTAGAGAGACTATCTTCGAAATCCACCAAGCTTGCAAAACGTCATGTCCTCCTTCTTGGGCTTATAAAAGGGCCAAGTGTCATCATGTTGGGCCCAAACTTCATCCTAACCTTCTTTTGAACAAGTGTGAATCGGACAAAGACCAAATTCTTCAACAATGGGCCTTCAATTAAAAACAAACTCCAAATCCACTAAGTATAGGGGACTAAAATCCATAGAACTAAACAATAATACACTTTTTTTTTTCTTTAATTGCCGAAATGTATATTCTTGTTTTTTTTTCTTTTCGATTTCTTTTCTTTTTTTTTCTTCTTCGGCAATTACATACAATTTTTCTTATGGACAAGTCTATCCCCACACTTGAACTTCTTCATGCCTTCAAAAATCTTCCTTGACGCCAAAACTCCAAGCAAAGTCTCAAAATAAGCTCCACTAAGTCTTTAGAACAAAGGGTAAGGATGTAACTATACTAGGGTTAAGGGTTAAGGAATTTTGAGGGTGATGAAAGAAAAGGCTTAATGTAGGCTCAAATGGGTTAAACTAGGGGGGTCCCACGACGGGCACAAATGGGGACACAGGCTATATTTGGCAATGGTGGTAAAATCCTAAGTAAGTACCTTTATCCTTTCCAGAATCAGGGCCATATATTGATCATAAACGTCTCAACAAGCATAACAGTGAATTCTAGCATTCTCTAGTCCATTAAACTTAATCTATGGCATGTAATCAATCAAGATGAAAGAATAATGAGATCAACAAAATCATCGCCAAGAAAATTAGAGTATAATTCATTTTTCGTTAATCACTCACAAAGAAAGGGCACATGGCTCAATTACGCATGCATCATATCTACTACACATTCATATGCTTTTCATAAATCATAATTAACCAAAGAATATCATCAAACATTATCTCAATCTTGTGATCCTCTTTTAGCCTTAATTTCAGAGATATAAGCACATCCTAGACAGTTAAAAGGGCATCCTAAGACTCGATCACAAAACATAAACAAAAACACACAAAAGTGACGCAACAAACATGACAAAAACGTTTGGACTTAGGGTTATTTCCCTTCTCCTTTCGGTAACTCCTTTGGAACATGACCAGGTGAAGAGAGGAACGATTTTGGCGGAGCTCAGCTCACTTGATTGACAGGGGACGAGACCCTTTGTCAGCTCTTCTCATATCCAAACTAGACCTTAGACATCACATCCCATTGGATGCGCCTACGATGAAGAAGATATTTACCCAAAATTTATTTTGACTCTAACAATAAATAAACAAAACAAAACAAACAAACAACACATAGAACAAAACCTAAAACACTTTTTATTTTCTGATTTTTCCGATTTTTTATTTTGTTTTCTTTTTATAACCACAAAAACTAGCTAAGTGAAACGTTATACCCTTCCCCCACACTTAAATCATGCATTGTCCTCAATGTATAAACAAGTATAAAGCATACAAAGCATCAAGCAAGCATGGCATAAGAGATAACGCAACAAATCCTAAAACAAAAACAAAGTGTACGAAATTAAAAGAGAAGGGAAGAGTTCAAGAAAGCAAATCTGCGTTGATGGCTCCTCCACAGCTACGGATGAAATGGGTTGCCTCCCATGCAGCGCTTAATGTTTAAAGTCTTTCAGCCTAGACTTGCACCTTCATTTAATCCTCAGTTGGTGGCGCCTCTTGGAGGGGTACATCCTCCACATTGTGCTCCACAAATGCCTCATAGTAAGGCTTGAGACGATGGCCATTCACCTTGAACTCACTTCCAGTTGCAGGGCTCCTTATCTGTATAGCACCATGAGAAAAAACTTTAGTAACAAGAAAAGGACCAACCCATCTAGAACGCAACTTACCAGGAAAAAGTCTTAATCTAGAATGAAATAAAAGAACTTTTTGACCAACTATAAAGGTCTTTCCACGAATCATCTTATCATGAAAAGCCTTTGTCTTTTCCTTGTAAATCCGTGCACTATCATAGGCCTCATTTCGAATTTCCTCAAGCTCATTGAGTTGCAACTTTCTGTGGAGTCCAGCTTCGTCCAGATCCAAGTTGAATGTCTTAACTGCCCACCAAGCTTTATGCTCCAACTCCACAGGCAAGTGACAAGGCTTTCCATACACCAAACGAAATGGTGACATCCCAATTGGTGTCTTGTAGGCCCTCCTATATGCCCAAAGAGCATCATCCAAACGTTGGCTCCAATCCTTCCTTGAAGGTCCCACGGTTTTCTCAAGTATCCTCTTGATCTCCCTATTCGAAACTTCTGCTTGTCCACTTGTTTGAGGATGATAAGGCGTTGAAACCTTATGTGTCACATGATATTTCCTAAGCAAAGCTTCAATGGTTTTGTTGCAAAAGTGAGAACCTCCATCACTAATGATAGCTCTAGGCATGCCAAACCTATTCAAGATGTTAGACTTTATAAACTCTGCAACAACCTTAGAATCATTAGTCCTGGTGGCTTTCGCTTCCACCCACTTAGAAACATAATCAACAGCCAAAAGAATATAAAGAAAACCATTAGATGAAGGAAAAGGTCCCATAAAATCAATACCCCATATATCAAAAATTTCGACAACAACTATAGAATTCAAAGGCATTTGATCTTTAGGTCCTAAATTACCGGTTCTTTGGCATCTATCACATGTCATACAGAATTCATATGCATCTTTAAACAAAGTAGGCCAATAAAAACCACATTCCAACACCTTCCTAGCAGTTCTATCAGAGCCAAAGTGACCACCACATTGTCTAGAATGGCAAAACTCAAGTATAGCTTTTTGTCCAGTATTAGGCACACATCTCCTTATCAATTGATCAGAACCATATTTCCACAAGTAAGGATCATCCCAAACATATTGCCTAGCTAAATTCTTAAGTCTAGCACGTTGAGCACTTAGCATATTACTAGGAAACGTTTTAGACACCAAGTAGTTAACAATATCAGCATACCAAGGCTCACTTACCTGGATTCCGAAGAGTTGTTCATCCGGAAACATCTCCACTATAGGTATGGCGTCCTCCTCACTCACTAGTCTGCTCAAGTGGTCTGCCACAACGTTGTCAGAGCCCTTCTTGTCCTTGATCTCCACATCAAACTCTTGAAGCAAGAGTATCCAACGAATTAGCCTTGGTTTTGCCTCCTTCTTTGACATTAGGTACCTTAAAGCTGCATGATCAGAATAAATAATAACTTTAGTACCTAATAAATAAGATCGAAATTTTTCTAAGGCAAAAACAACAGCTAAAAGTTCTTTTTCAGTTGTAGAGTAATTGAGTTGAGCATCATTGAGTGTCCTTGACGCATAGTAGATGGCATAAGGCTTCTTGTCCTTCCTTTGGCCTAGCACGGCCCCAATGGCATAGTCTGAGGCGTCACACATGATCTCAAAGGGAAGAGACCAATCTGGAGGAAGCATGATGGGAGCAGACGTCAGAAGCTCCTTTAAAGCATTGAATGCATCCTTGCAATCCTCCTTGAACTCAAATGCCACTTCTTTTTGGAGAAGACGACATAGAGGTCTAGAAATCTTGGAGAAATCCTTGATGAAGCGCCTGTAGAAACCTGCATGTCCAAGAAAAGAGCGGACCTCCCTCACACTTGTGGGGTATGGTAAGTACTTAACAAGATCTACTTTAGCTTTATCAACTTCTATTCCACGTTTTGAAACAATATGCCCTAAGACTATCCCTTGTTTCACCATAAAGTGGCACTTTTCCCAATTAAGCACAAGATTAGTCTCTTCACAACGCCTAAGTATTAGTTCTAAGTTATTTAAGCAATCATCAAAGTCTTTACCAAAAACCGAAAAGTCATCCATAAACACTTCAATAATTTTCTCAATAAAATCAGAAAATATACTTACCATGCACCTCTGAAACGTACCTGGAGCATTGCAAAGTCCGAAAGGCATCCTTCTGTAGGCAAACGTCCCAAATGGACATGTGAATGTTGTTTTCTCTTGATCCTCATTAGCAATGGCGATTTGGTTGTAACCAGAATACCCATCCAGAAAGCAATAGAACTCATGGCCAGCTAACCTCTCAAGCATCTGATCAATGAATGGCAAGGGGAAGTGATCCTTCCTAGTGGTGGCGTTTAGCTTCCTATAGTCTATGCAAACTCTATGTCCAGTCACAGTCCTCTGAGGCACTAACTCATTCTCTGCATTCTTCACAACAGTGATCCCAGACTTCTTTGGCACAACTTGAACTGGTGAAACCCATTTGGAGTCTGAGATAGGGTAAATGACGCCACAATCAAGGAGCTTGATGACCTCCTTCTTCACAACCTCCATCATAGGTGGATTCAAGCGTCTCTGAGCTTCCCTTGTTGGCTTAGCTCCCTCCTCAAGCAAAATTCGATGCACACAAGTGGTAGGGCTAATTCCTCTAATATCCGCTAAAGTCCAACCAATTGCAGACTTGTGTTCCTTAAGCATCTCCACTAATCTATCCTCTTGAGTAGACGTTAATGATGAAGAAATGATCACAGGTAACGTCTCCTTGTCTCCCAAGTAGGCATACTTCAAGTGATCCGGTAATTGCTTAAGTTCTAGAGTAGGTGCCTGAATCACTGAAGGTAAAGGTTTATTAGTAGATGGGGAGATAAACAAAGAAGGACTTGACCTACTCACAAAGGGTGTTGCCTCAAGAGAGGCAACGTTTTCAAGGTGAATTTTCCCATAAGAAACCGTGAGCTCCTCCATAGGTATGGTGGCGCCATTCTCCATGTATCCAACGCCATTTGCAATGGTAGAAGCCATGGTATCCTCCTCCATAATCTCCATGAATTTCTGCGCAAGATCATCAAGTATATCAATAGAAAAACATGTTTGAAAATCAACTAAGGGATACCTCATAGCTTCAAAAATGTTGAAGCCAACGACTTCTCCATCAAATTCCATTGTTAAAGTGCCAGAGTACACATCAATTTTGGTCCTAGCTGTTCTCATAAAGGGACGACCTAGCAAAAGTGGCGTTGACTTGGGAGATGGCTCCTCCATCTCTAGGACATAAAAATCAGCTGGGAAGATTAGGTCACCAACCTGCACAAGCACATCCTCTACTAACCCCTTAGGGTATGCATTAGAACGATCAGCCAATTGAATAATAACATTATCATGCTTAAGTTCACCTAGACTTAGAGTTTCATAAACAGAATAAGGCATGACATTTATAGAAGCTCCTAAATCTAGCATGGCATTTTCGAATCTAGTAGTTCCAATAACACAAGGGACAGAAAAACTTCCTGGATCCTTACACTTTTCTGGCATTCTGCGTTGAAGCACAGCTGAGACATTCTCACTTACCTTAACCACTTCTTTCTCACGGTTTTGCCTCCTTGTGGTACAAAGCTCCTTCAAGAATTTGGCATACTTAGGAATTTGCTTTATGGCCTCAAGGAGGGGGATGTTGATTTGCACCTTCTTAAAAGTTTCCAAGATGGCCTTTTCGGTCTCATCCTTCTTGGACTTAGCATATCTGCTTGGGAAAGGCAAAGGAGAAGAAGATGGATTAGCAATAACCGAATTGAAAGAGTTAGAAACATGTCCTTGAGTATTCGGTTTTGCATTGAAAGGTGGAGACGTCACTTGAGCCATGGACGTTGCAGGGTCATCCTCCTCCTCTATAATGGACGTTGAGACCTTCTTGGGAGGCTTTGGAGGATCTACAAGGGTCTTACCACTCCTTGTAGTGACGACTTTGGCTTGCTCAAAGTGAGGATTAGGGATAGTGCCACTTGGAAGCTTCCCTTGCTCATGAAACTTACCCATAAATTCCACAACTTGACTCATTTGCTTCTTCATCTCATTCACATCCGTGGATATGGCATTGATCTGATTCCCATGATGAGTTTGACCTGCAATCAAAGCTTGAGTAGACTTAGTTAGAGTTCTGATCAATTCATCATTAGAAGAAGAAGAAGAATTTGAATTATAATTAGAATTGAAAGGAGTAGGGTTAGGAGGTTGAGGCTTTTGATAAAAGCCTTGAGGACGTGGTTGGAACCCTTGAGGTGCACTTTGAACATTCTCATTGTCCTTCCAACGAAAATTAGGGTGATCCCTCCATCCAGGATTGTAAGTGTTCGAATATGGATCATTCCTAGGACGTTGGAACCCTTGTTGAAAACCTATGGCGTTGACACCTTCTTGTCCTCCTTCCTCCATGAGTTGAGGGCATTGGTTAGAGGCATGCCCTTGCATAGAACAAACTCCACACACCATGACTTGTCCATGTGATCCCTGAGAGACAATAGAAGTAAGTTTGTTAATTTTCTCTTCCAATTGAGCTAAAGTACTTACCTCATGGACCCTTTCACGTGTGGTGGTGGTCTTGGACCTAGAGTTCCCATATTGTTGTTGATTCAAGGCCCTATTCTCAATAAGGATCATTCCAGCCGCAGGCTCCTTGTCAACAAAAGATCCACCAGAAGCTGCATCTAGCATATCTCTTTCCAAAGGTGTGAGACCATCATAAAAACAAGTGAGCAAGGTCTCATCCTTCATGCCATGTTGAGGGCATTGAGTGATAAGAGACTTGAACCTCTCATAGTATTCTGCGTAGGACTCATCTTGCCCTTGTTGGATGCCACTTATCTTCTTCCTTAACATGATGATGCGAGATGTAGGAAAGTACTTCTCAAGAAACGCCTTCATCATGTCTCCCCAAGATGTAATTCGTCCACTAGGCAACTCGTAGAGCCACTGTTTTGCCTTGTCAGCCAACGAAAATGGGAAGGCCTTCAACTTCAAAATATGCTCATCAGCTCCTTGAGGCTTCATGCTAGTGCAGATGAACTGAAATTCCATCAAGTGGTTGTTGGGATCTTCCATAGGGAGTCCATGGAACGTAGGAAGACGATGAAGCAACCCAGACTTCAACTCAAAATCAGCTGTTAATCCCTCAGCTGCAGCAGGGTAGGTTATGCAGGTTGGCACTCCCCCAGGTGGGATGACTGATGTAGAGAGTTGCCTTATGGTGAGAGCCATTGGTGGTGGTGGTGGTAAAAGTAAAGGTAATGGAGCGTTGGGTGGTTCTTGATGTGGTGGATGTGGGGTATGTGGTGGTGATTGATCAGATGAAGCGATTGAAGCAGCTGATCCTCCTTCTACTTGATGCCCTTCACTATCTATTTCAAGCTCACGAATTTGAAGTGGAGTAGAGACTTGAACGTCAAAGATATCCGAGTTCTGCTTCAACCTCTCAATTCTTTCTTGAATGACGTGGAGGGGCGTTTTGGTGTACTTGGGTGGTTCAGACGATCCAGACATTCATTGATCTGTAGTAAAACGAAAGAACAAAGTTAATAAGGTATAAACAAGACGTGGACCAAGGTGCACACATTAAAACGTCACATATATGCAAGTATACACAAGGCCAACGAAAATTTTTTATAGTGGTTAGTTACAATCTTTTACAACTTTCGAAATAATCAACTTTAATAAGAGAATTGTAAGTCAAAGTTTAGACGTGCGGCCCAGAGATTCTAATGTTAATACAAGTCTCCCCTCCTTAATCTTTTGGTAACTCTTTTCACACAGAGCCAGGTAGTAGAGGAACGATTTTGGCGGAGCTCAGCTCACTTGATTGACAGTGGACGAGACCCTTTGTCAGCACTTCTCGTATCCAATCAACCTAGACACTCTATGCTACTAAGGTGCGCCTACTTGATAAAGGAGGTTGCTTGACAAGTATTAATAAAAGAACTCTCACCTATTCCGTTATGACTTACTTTCTTCTTACCAAAACCAATTTTCTCGAAAATTGTCTAAGTATATGATTTTAATAAAACATCATGGACTATTGTTTTGGACGTGCGGCCCAAGTCCTTGTCTTTACACATATTTTTTCGCAAATCCTTTGGGCAACCTTACTGAAAATGGCCAGTGCGGGGGAGGACGAGCACGAGAGGTAGAAACCATTTTGGCATTGCTTTTCTGATTTCAAAACCCGTCATGAACGTTGTCCCCTTCCTAGTCACCATCTCACATAGGCTATACTTACTAGGATAAGGGAAAATTTAAGTGCAAGACATTTTTCAAGTGTTAACAAAAGCCGCCCTCAACCTTAAGAGACCTAAATTAGGTACTAATAAGGGGTTAAGGCTAATGTCAACAAAAGAGACTTCACCTATTCCATAATAGTTCATAATCCCTTACCAAAATCATACCTTAGTGGCGTTTTTCATCACATGAAGACTTTTCAATCCCCGGCAACGGCGCCAAAAATTGATACGTGCAAAGCATCGCCAATTTAAACCCTGAAAAATATCATCATTAGTATAGAGCAAATAGGGTATCGAACAAACCGGGGATTGAGGGTGCTAACATGTGAGAAACAAATTAAAGAATAGAATATACAATTTACGAAGTCAAAGAACAAACATATACAAGTTCACGAAAATATTACAAGTTTACAAGAACAAGCATGCATAAATTTCGAACAACAAAAGAAAAGAGATAGAGAACATACATACATTCACACGAAATTAGAAAGAAAAGAATGAGAGAACAACAAAAATCACAAGTATATATATAGGCATGAACGAAATTAGAGAGAAAACTAAGTTAGAAAAGGTTTTGGAATCCCACTCCTATTTATACACAATTTACAAATCCATATTACATAGGGAATCCATATACAACAAGGATTACTAATTATTATATAATTAGAATACTTAATCTCTAAGAAAACAAAATCCCTAAAAAACACCAAGAGAATCCCTAAATTTTAGCAATCCCTAAAAAACACAAAACAAATCCCTAAAAACCACTAAATTAATTCCTAGAAAACACTAACACATATTTACTATTCACGGATCACTATTCACGAATTTAAAAACAATTTTTAATTTATTTTACTATTTATATGAACATGCTACCTAAAAACTCTAAGTTAATTTTAATTATTTACACAAACAAGAAAACATAAAGATGGGGGGTTTTTTGAAGATTGAAAACTAGAATTTTCGAAAACATTAAAAGAATTAAAAACAAGAAAACGTTTTATTTTACAAAGGTGGGAAAAGAAGGATTTTTTCGAAAACAATTCATCAAGAACCTTTCAAGAACAACATATTCATGCATCCCTTAATCTTGTTAATTACCATGGAACATCAAAACATCGCCAAGAAATTAAGAATATATTTTTCATTCACTCCAAGAAAAAGGGACATGGCTCAATTATCTCACATGGGCTTAATGCATCACAACTCATCTTAACATGCTCATATTCTGTACCAAAGTTTCGAAATCCATATCCACTACAAGGCACATATTTTTCATATATCTCAATTAACCAAAGAATACCATTTTAAGTCATCTCAATTTCGTGATCCTCTTTTAGTCATGATTTCAGAGATATAGAATCATCCTAGACAGTTGAAAGGGCATCCTAAGACTCAAAACAAAAACAACGAAATTTTTTTTTTATTTTCTGACATTTTTCGATTTTTTTGTATTTTCCAATATATGACTCAAAAATAAAAGACTCACAATATAAATCCCTTCCCCCACACTTAAATATTGCATTGTCCTCAATGTAATCAATCATAAGCATGCAATGAAACACTTAAGCATATAAGGATGAAATTTATGAAAATAAGGTTCAAAGAAAAACAAAACAAAAAGCATAAAATAAAGAAGTAGGGAGGAAAAAGAGCAAATCTGCGTTGAAGGCTCCTCCACAGCTACTTCTGAATTGGGTTGCCTCCCAAGCAGCGCTTAATGTTTATAGTCTTTCAGCCTAGACTTGTACCTCCATTTAATCCTCAAGAGGTGGAACGTTTTGGAGGGGTACTTCCTCCACTTCGTGTTCCACAAACGCCTCATAGTAAGGCTTCAAGCGATGGCCATTCACTTTGAACTCGTTACCTGTTTGTTCACTCTTTATCTGCACAGCTCCATGAGAAAACACATTAGTGATAACAAAAGGTCCAATCCAACGAGAACGAAGTTTACCTGGGAAGAGTTTGAGACGAGAATGGAAGAGAAGAACTTTTTGACCCACAACAAAAGTCTTCCTTCGAATCATTTTATCATGGAATGCCTTAGTCATTTCTTTATAAATGTTGGCACTTTCGAAAGCATCATTCCTAATCTCCTCTAACTCTTGCAACTGCAGCTTCCTATGAAGCCCAGCTTCATCCAGATCCATATTGAACTGCTTCACAGCCCACCAAGCTTTGTGCTCTAACTCCACAGGTAAATGGCAAGGTTTGCCATAAACAATTCGATATGGGGACATACCTATGGGAGTCTTGTATGCAGTTCTGTAGGCCCACAAAGCATCCTCCAAGCGTAGGGACCAATCCTTCCTGTTGGGGTTCACAGTCTTTTCCAATATCCCCTTGATCTGACGATTTGAGACCTCAGCCTGCCCACTAGTTTGGGGGTGATAAGGTGTAGAAACCTTATGTGTAACATCATATTTCTTCAACAAGGCCTCAATCGTCCGATTGCAAAAGTGGGATCCACCATCACTAATGAGAACTCTAGGCATTCCAAACCTGCTAAAGATGTTAGACTTGATAAAATCTGCAACAACCTTAGAGTCATTAGTTCGAGTGGCCTTTGCTTCCACCCATTTGGAAACATAGTCCACTGCAAGTAAGATATATAGAAACCCAAAAGATGAAGGGAAAGGTCCCATGAAATCTATGCCCCAGACATCAAAAATTTCAACAGTTATGATATTAGACAATGGCATTTGATCTCTAGAACTTAGATTTCCGGTTCTTTGGCATCTATCACAAGTTAAACAATATGCATGTGCATCCTTAAATAACGTAGGCCAAAAGAACCCAGACTCTAACACCTTAAAAGCAGTCTTTTTAGACCCAAAGTGACCCCCACATGCTTTAGAATGGCAAAAAGAAAGTATAGCATTATGTTCATGTTCAGGCACACATCTCCTAATCAATTGATCAGAGCAATATTTCCACAAATAAGGTTCATCCCAAACATATTGCTTAACAGTTTTCTTAAGCCTATCTCTATGAGCACGTGACATGGTATCAGGAATCTTCCTAGAAACAATATAGTTCACAATATCAGCATACCATGGTTCA
This sequence comes from Rosa rugosa, assembly GCF_958449725.1. NCBI lineage: Eukaryota > Viridiplantae > Streptophyta > Magnoliopsida > Rosales > Rosaceae > Rosa > Rosa rugosa. Next base: position 30,280,258 of record NC_084821.1, on the reverse strand, counting down.
CTTACCTGAAGTCCAAAAAGCTGCTCATCTGGAAACGTCTCCACCAGAGGGAGAGGGTCTTCTGCATGTACCAAACGACTCAAGTGGTCAGCTACCACGTTTTCACTACCCTTCTTGTCCTTGATGTCAACGTCAAACTCTTGTAAGAGTAGGACCCATCTGATAAGCCTAGGTTTCGCCTCCTTCTTGGTCATCAAGTACTTCAAAGCTGCATGGTCAGTATAAATAATTACCTTGGTACCAAGTAAGTAGGAACGAAACTTTTCAAGGGCAAAGACTACTGCAAGGAGCTCTTTCTCTGTGGTGGAATAATTCATTTGTGCATCATTCAGAGTCCTTGAGGCGTAGTAGATGGCATAGGGTCGTTTGTCCTTCCTTTGCCCCAAAACAGCTCCAACTGCATAGTCAGAGGCATCACACATCAACTCAAAGGGCAAGGACCAATCTGGAGGTAGCATGATGGGGGCTGACGTCAACAACTCCTTAAGCTTGTCAAAAGCATCTTGACATTCCTTGTCAAAGTGAAAGGGCACATCCTTCTGGAGTAGTTGACATAGAGGTCTCGAAATCTTGGAGAAGTCCTTGATAAACCTCCTATAAAAACCTGCATGGCCAAGGAAAGAACGAATCTCTCTCACAGAAGTGGGAGAGGGTAAGTAACGCACAATATCAACCTTGGCCTTATCGACCTCTATTCCCCTAGCAGAGACAATATGTCCTAAAACTATTCCTTGTTTAACCATAAAATGGCATTTCTCCCAATTAAGTACAAGGTTAGTTTCCATGCAACGTTTTAGAATTATTTCCAGATTATTAAGACAATCATCAAAATTCTTTCCAAAGACTGAAAAGTCATCCATAAATACCTCTATGATTTTCTCAATATAATATGAAAAGATACTTACCATACACCTCTGAAAGGTACCTGGAGCGTTGCAAAGGCCAAAGGGCATACGTCTATAGGCAAACGTCCCAAAGGGGCAAGTGAAGGTTGTCTTCTCTTGATCTTCATTGGCTATGGCAATCTGATTGTAGCCTGAGTAGCCATCCAAGAAGCAGTAGTAGTCATGTCCAGCTAGGCGCTCAAGCATCTGATCAATGAATGGAAGAGGAAAGTGATCTTTCCTTGTTGTTGCGTTGAGCTTCCTATAATCAATGCACACTCGGTGACCTGTGACTGTCCTTTGGGGCACCAGTTCGTTCTCAGCATTCTTCACCACAGTTACCCCAGATTTCTTGGGCACAACCTGAACTGGAGAGACCCACTTGGAGTCTGAAATGGGGTAGATCACCCCACAATCTAGGAGTTTGATAACCTCCTTCTTCACAACTTCCATCATTGGAGGGTTGAGACGACGTTGAGCCTCTCTAGTGGGTTTAGACCCCTCCTCTAGAAGTATCCTATGGACGCAAGTTGTAGGGCTAATTCCCTTGATGTCCGCCAATGTCCATCCTATGGCGGTCTTGTGTTGCTTCAGCATCTCCACCAACTTCTCTTCTTGTGGAGTCGTAAGTGCAGAGGACACTATCACTGGTAAGGTTTCCTTGTCTCCTAAGTAGACATACTTCAAATGGTCTGGAAGAGGTTTAAGCTCAAGTTCTGGGGCCTGGACCACTGAAGGTAAAGTCTTGTTAGTAGATAACTGAATGGACAAAGGAGAATTAGACTTACCTATATAAGGGGATGCTTCAAGGAAGGAGACGTTTTCAATTATCTTTCCTTCACAAGTGTCCTTCAATTCCTCCTCTGAGATAATGGCACCACCTTTTGTGTACCCTACTCCTTGTTCGAGTGTTGTGGCTAGGGTATCCTCATTCATGGCCTCAAACATTTTCTGGGCAAGGTCATCCAAAATATCAATAGAATAACAATCATTTATATCAAGAGGATACCTCATGGCTTCAAAAATGTTGAAGCCAATAACGTCACCATCAAACTCCATGGTGAGAGAGCCTGCATACACATCTATCTTCGTCCTAGCTGTCCTTAAGAAAGGACGTCCCAAAAGCAAAGGAGTGGAACTCACAGGGGAGTCCTCCATTTCCAACACATAAAAATCAGCTGGGAAGATAAGATGGTTAACCTGCACAAGCACATCCTCCAACAAACCTCTAGGGTACGCATTGGATCTGTCAGCTAACTGAATGATAACATTATCAGATTTAAGTTCCCCTAGACCTAGGGTTTCATAAACAGAGTAGGGCATAACATTAACAGATGCACCTAGATCTAGCATGGCATTCTTAAATCTGGAGTTACCAATAGTACATGGAATAGTAAAGCTTCCAGGATCCTTACACTTTGGAGGAATCTTCCTCTGAATCAAGGCAGAAACGTTCTCACTTACCTTTACCACCTCCTTTTCACGGTTTACTCTCCTAGTAGTGCAAAGCTCTTTAAGGAACTTGGCATACTTAGGGACTTGCTTGATGGCCTCTAGGAGGGGTAAGTTTACTTGCACCTTCTTGAAAGTTTCCAAGATAGCTTGGTCACTTTCATCCTTCTTGGATTTAGCAAATCTGCGTGGAAAGGGCATGCAAGAAGAAGAAGGGTTAGTATTAACCGAATTGGATAAGTTGGAATTAATATCTTGAATATCCGGTTTGGCCTTTGGTGGTGAGGACGCCTTGACTTCTTCCTTGGACGTTGCAGGGTCCTTTTCAATACCCAACTTTGTGGGTTCATGGTCTTCCTCAATCTCTATGCTTACTTGGGCCTTTTTGGGTGGATTGGGTTGATCCACAAATGGCCTTCCACTCCTTGTAGTCACAACTGATGCATTCTCCACATTACCCTTGGGATTAGGTATTGTGACACTAGGGAGCTTCCCATTCTCATGAATCTTGCTCATGAAATCCACAACTTGGCCCATCTGCTTCTTGAGTTCTGCAATGTCCTTAGTATGGGTCTGTTGTCCTTGGATCAAAGCCTGAGTAGAGTTTGTCAAGGCTTGTGTAGAAGCAGTCAAGGCCTCCAACGTCTTATCATAATGGGAATTGGAATTCCCAGAGTTCTGTTGAGGAGGAGGCATGTAAGGAGCTTGAGGACGTTGAAAAGTAGGCCCTTGAGGACGCTGAAAGTTCCCACCAAGAGGATTCTGAACATTGTCATTGTTGGTCCACTTGAAGTTGGGATGGTCCCTCCATCCTGGGTTATAAGTATTGGAATAAGGGTCATGTCTAGGACGTTGAGGTCCTCCCTGATATCCTCCTTGAAATCCTCCTTGGTATCCTCCAATAGCATTGGCAGATTCCCATCCTCCATTTTCATTGAGTTGAGGGCATTGATCAGTAACATGCCCTTGCATAGAGCATACCCCACAAGCTATGGATGCACTAGGTCCTTTGGAACTTATGACTTGGTTCATGAGCAAGGTGAGCTTATTCAGTTGATCCTCAATGGCATTATTCCTGCCCACTTCATGTACCTTGCGAATGGAGTGCCCTATACCCTCGTATTGTTGACTGTTGAGGGCACGATTCTCAATAAGTTCCTTTCCATCTGCAGGTGACTTGTCCACAAAAGCTCCTCCAGCTGCAGCATCAAGCATTTGCCTCTCTAAGGGTAAAAGTCCCTCATAGAAGCATGTCAGTAGGGTCTCATCCTTCATCTGATGTTGAGGACATTGAGCAAGTAAGGAGTTGAACCTCTCATAATAGGCAGAATAGGACTCATCTGGAGCTTGTTCAATTCCACTAAGCTTCTTCCTGAGTGTGATGACCTTGGAAGCTGGGAAGTATCTTTCCAAGAAGGCCTTCCTCATAGTGTCCCAAGAGGTGATACGTCCAGCAGGAATCTCATATAGCCAATCTTTGGCTCTGTCAGCTAAGGAAAATGGAAATGCTTTCATCCTTAGAATGTTCTCATCTGCTCCTTGTGGTTGCATGTTAGAACACACAACCTGAAATGCTCTAAGATGCTTGTTGGCGTCCTCCATAGGAAGCCCATGAAACTTAGGGAGTTGGTGCAATAATCCACTCTTCAGCTCAAACTCTGCATTTCTTCCTGCAGCAGGGGCAGGGTACACAATACCTATAGGGGGTCCTCCCTCAACTGTTGCTGTGGATAGTTCCCTAATGGATGCCATTCTCTCTTCTTGAACTTCTTCAGGTGGTGGTGAAGGTGGTGGTGTAGAGTTAGACGAAATCACAGGTGAAGGTGAACGTGAAGGAGGAGATGGGGTAGGTGTAGGTGATGTAGATTCCTCAGAAGGATAGATTCTCTTCCCTTGCTCGTTAAACTTGTACTCTTTGAATTGCAAGGAAGAAGGTCTTCTGTACTCAAGTGTAGGAGGATTTTTCAAACGAGCGAGCCTTTCTTCAATCTCTTGTATGGAAGGGATTTTAGAGGACTCGGACATTCATGGAATTCCTGAACAACATTAAGATGTACAAAAGTGAGTAACTTACGAAAATAAACAAAATACAAGTTAATATTTTCATACAAAAACGTCACTATTCACAATGCAACAAAAGAGACTTACAAAGTGTGTACAAGTAAGAGAAGTAAGAAAACAAACCAATTTACATGTGAAGAGTATGTACAAGTATTTTATTTTTGTCATGGAAATGTTATAAACAAAGTTAATAACTCAATTGATTCCAAGTTGTAAGTCGAGCCCAATAGAAACCACTACTATTGGTGAGCTACGATATAGGGATAGTCGCTTAGACATAAGTCACTTTCCTTTGTTTCAGAAGGCCAGATAGCCAGATTAAGAGGTAAGTGAGAGGGAGGACTCATTTTGGTGATACTACGGAGGCTACTCCCTCATTGAGGTTTACGCCCCTATCGGCTACTTCCACATTGTGGTTTACGCACAGTCTGTAGTATCTCTGAGATCCAATTTGAACCCATCACCCAGGGTCTCAACCTAAGACACCATCTGTAATGCCCCTTACTCAGCTTGGAAATTACTCATGTGTTAAACTGTTCTCCAAGTGCTAATAAAGGCCGCCCTCAACCTCATACGACCTTAGAAAGGTACGAATGAAGGGTTAAGGCCAATATTAACAAAAGGGCCCTTGTCTACTCATACGATTTTACACACTCACAACAATTAAGTAATTAACAAAATTCATAACTCCATTTTATTATCTTTAATTCTGTTTCTTTACAAGTATAATTAGACAAGATATACACAAAGCTTTCACACAAGTACAAAACGTCACTATTCACATCTAATTAACTTCTTTTGTTTTTTTTTTTTTTTTTTTTTTTTTTTCTTTTTTTTTCTTTTTCTTCTTTTATTTTTTAATTAAAATTATTTTCAACACTTAGGTACGGGAACAGGGAATCTCAGAGTGCAATGGGCTGTAACAGCTTCCTTTCCGAGATTATGTTTAATCCAATATACCTTAAGTGTCACAACAATTTCTTACATTTTCTTTTGTCATGAATATTATTGATATCAAATTTAATTCCAAGCGGTAAATCAAGTGGACGTGCGGCCCAAGTATAATCGTCTAGACACTAAGTCCCTCCTACATCCTTTGGGCAACCTTACTGAAATGGCCAGGTAGGGGAGGACGAACACAAGAGGTAGGATCCATTTTGCCATAGGCTACTCCCTCATTGAGGTTTACGCCCATTTGTAAGCACTTCTGAATCCAGAACCCGTTATGAACGTTGTCCCCTTCCTAGACACCACCCCACATAGGCTATACTTGGATATAAAAGGTCCTAAGTGTGAAGACAGTTCAATGAATGTTAATAAAGGCCGCCCTCAACCTTAAGGGACCTGAACTAGGTACCAATAAGGGGTTTAGGCCAATATTAATAAACACGACTTCACCTATTCCTTCTTTAATTTACAACTCACAATTAAACTCGTATTCAACAATATAAATAACAACCTAAATAATTAATCTAAGTAAATTTCGACAATTACAAAAATAATTAACAAGTAATTTTTTTTTTTTTTTTTTTTTCGGTCACAATATAAACAAAACACATATTCACAAAGTGACAAATGATTTTTCAATCCCCGGCAACGGCGCCAAAAATTGATACGCTCAAAGCAAGCGCATAATTTAACCCTGAAATGTCATTAGTAGTATAAAGTAAATAGGGATCGTTCTATTCCGGGGATTGAGGGTACACCTGTCATTGTCAAACAATTAAACAATTAAAATTAAAACAAAGTATATTATTTACACATATGCACATTATTTACGAATTAAAAGGGGGTTTTTGATTTTGGTTTTTTCTGAAAATTAAACTAAGTTAACAAAATAATTAAAATGCTAAAACATAAAAATATAAATGGAATGCAAGAACAAAGATCAAAATCGAAACATATGATTAAAATTAATCCAAGTTCATCATTGTTCATCATAGTCATGCAAGAGGAATTGATCATGTGAAACGTTCAAAGCAAACATTTTCCCATATTTTACTTTCAACGCTAATTAATCTAAGTGAAAGCACATAGACTAATCCTATCAAACATGCATTCAAGCCCTAGAAAGCTAGTCAATCATACATGTTTAACGCAATAAGCACCTAGAAAGGCTATCAATTCAAATGTGCAACTTAGTATGAAAAAGTCCACCTAATTGCAATCTTCTTTGATTAAATTCGGTTTTTGTACAAAACCTTTACTACTTATTGATTCAAGAACACAAAACCAAAAAGTTGATTCATGTTCTTAAATTCGTAGCACCAATTATATAAAAACCCTAAAAGTTTCGAACCCTTTAAGATTAACATACAAAAGATTTCTATCATGCAAATTTAATCAAACACTCACACATAAGCAACCATAAATCGCAAAACATGAATCTGAAAATTAGTAATTAACCATAAAATTTCAGAATTCGAAAATTGTTCAAACACATGTGTCAACTAGGGCATAACCAACGAAAATTACAAAGCAAAGGTTACAAGGAGAATCGGATTACACCGTGATGAAGATGGGATGAATGGTCTCTTGAATTTCGAAAGCAATCTTCAAGGATGGTGATGGATGATGTGCACGGCTTGTCCTCTTCTTCCTTGGCCTTGCTTGAACTTCGTGGTTGCCCTAGAGGATGGAGAAGAACACGGCTAAGCTAGAGAGAGTTTTCTGATTTTTTCTAAAGTTGTAAAACGCAAAAGTGGGAACCCTTGACGTTGAGAGAAGAGAGGAATATATAGGGGACGGCCCCTAGGTCTCCATGCCGTCCAAAACCCTAGAAAAGCTCACGGCTATTGCTTGCACTTCCACATAATTTCCTCCAATGACTTCTTGCCACATAAGCCCTATGAGGTGTCTCAACCAATCACATAATTTCCTAGAATATTTCCCTTGATTTTCTTGCCGAAATTCTTGAGATAATTTCTGATTTTCTGTCTTTAAATTCGGCCAAAACTCTTTAGGGAATGTAGGAATGTATCTAGTCTTCATTTGAGCTTTTCTTGGTCTCCACCTTTTTCTCTTTCCTTAAAACTCTCTAGGGAATATCTTTGCCGTCCAAAACCCTAGGATTTTCACGTCCTCCCTTGTTTATCTCTTCCTTTTTCATGGCAAAGCTTCTAGGGTTTATCTCCAAGTATTTTCTTTCCATAAAAATAGCCCTAGATAATCTCCCTAGAAAATCTCTTTTTAATTTCTGATTTTTGGACGCCTCTTCCTTGTTTCTCTCTTGCAAATTCACGGCAAAACATCTTTGAGGCTAGGGTTTGCGTCACAAACCCTAGTTCCATGGGCTTTGGTGGGCTTTTATCCAATTAGCCGAAAATCCAACAAGTCTTGAGAGTTTTTGGGCCTCCATGCGTCACTTCTATGCCATGTCATCTTCCAACGTCACAACACTTTATTTTTTTCCATTTCTTTTCATAGTTGCGTTGGAAACTTCATTGGTAAGCTCTCCTCCATTTCGCAGGGTTTCCTGGTTGCACTAGGAAAACTTCTTTCCTTCATTTCTGCTCATTTCTGTGGCTCATTGTTCTTCATCTTTGCTCCCCTTGGTGATCGCAAGCTCCTCTTTCCATTTGTGAGTTCATTTCCACTTTCTAGCTCGGAGGTCCTGAAAATAGAAACTAGTAAGAAAAATAGAAACTTTCTAAAATGAAAAATGGCAACTTTCCTAAACTGAAAATGGGAAACTTTCTAAAAATGAAAAATAGAAACTACTGAAAATGGAAACTTACTAAAAATGATAAATAGAAACTACAAAAATAGAAACTTTCTACAAATAGGAACTTTCCCAATCAAAGAATGGAAACTTTCCTAAACAGAGTTTTACTAAGGAAATGACGCAAGAAATGTAAGGAAATGCAGTTAAAACGTCGCATTAAAATGCTCCTATCAAGGGCAATAGAGTCTTTGTTTGTTTGAGTCTTTAATTTTCGTAGTCTTAGTGTGTGTCTTTGTTTGATTTTGCTAAGGGACTAGCAAAAGCTAAGTGTGGGGGAATTTGATAGGAGCATTTTAATGCGACGTTTTAACTGCATTTCCTTACATTTCTTGCGTCATTTCCTTAGTAAAACTCTGTTTAGGAAAGTTTCCATTCTTTGATTGGGAAAGTTCCTATTTGTAGAAAGTTTCCATTTTTCTTAGTTTCTATTTTCCATTTTTAGAAAGTTTCTATTCTTGTAGTTTTCATTTCTCATTTCTGGCAAGTTTCTATTTTTCATTTTTAGTAACTTTCTATTTTTCATTTTTGGTAAGTTTCTATTTTTCAAATTAGGTAAGTTTCTATTTTCTCATACTAGTTTCTATTTTCAGGACCTCCGAGCTAAAAAGTGGAAATGAACGCACGAATGGAAAGAGGAGCCTGCGAACATCAAGACAAACAAATATGAGAGAAAACGGTCCACACATTTGAGCAGAAATGAAGAAACAAGCTTTCCTAGTGCAACCAGGAAACCCTGCGAAATGGAGGAGAGCTTACCAATGAAGTTTCCAACGCAACTATGAAAAGAAATGAAGAAAATAAAGTGTTGTGACGTTGGAAGATGACATGGCATAGAAGTGACGCATGGGGGCCCAAAAACTCTCAAGACTTGTTGGATTTTCGGCTAATTGGATAAAAGCCCACCAAAGCCCATGGAACTAGGGTTTGTGACGCAAACCCTAGCCCTAAAGATGTTTTGCCGTGAACTTGCAAGAGAGAAACAAGGAAGAGGCGTCCAAAAATCAGAAATTAAAAAGAGATTTTCTAGGGAGATTATCTAGGGCTATTTTTATGGAAAGAAAATACTTGGAGATAAACCCTAGAAGCTTTGCCGTGAAAAAGGAAGAGATAAACAAGGGAGAACCTGAAATTCCTAGGGTTTTGGACGGCAAAGATATTCCCTAGAGAGTTTTAAGGAAAGAGAAAAAGGTGGAGACCAAGAAAAGCTCAAATGAAGTCTAGATACATTCCTACATTCCCTAAAGAGTTTTGGCCGAATTTAAAGACAGAAAATCAGAAATTATCTCAAGAATTTCGGCAAGAAAATCAAGGGAAATATTCTAGGAAATTATGTGATTGGTTGAGACACCTCATAGGGCTTATGTGGCAAGAAGTCATTGGAGGAAATTATGTGGAAGTGCAAGCAATAGCCGTGAGCTTTTCTAGGGTTTTGGACGGCATGGAGACCTAGGGGCCGTCCCCTATATATTCCTCTCTTCTCTCAACGTCAAGAGTTTCCACTTTTGCGTTTTACAACTTTAGAAAAAAATCAGAAAACTCTCTCTAGCTTAGCCGTGTTCTTCTCCATCCTCTAGGGCAACCACGAAGTTCAAGCAAGGCCAAGGAAGAAGAGGACAAGCCGTGCACATCATCCATCACCATCCTTGAAGATTGCTTTCGAAATTCAAGAGACCATTCATCCATCTCCATCTCTTGGTGTAATTCGATTCTCCTTGTAACCTTTGCTTTGTAATTTTCGTTGGTTATGCCCTAGTTGACACATATGTTTGAACAAGTATTGTTTTCTGAGATTTTATGATTAATTGTTAATTTTCAGATTCATGTTTTGCGATTTATAGTTGCTTATGTGTGAGTGTTTGATTAAATTTGCATGATAGAAATCTTTTGTATGTTAATCTTAAAGGGTTCGAAACTTTTAGGGTTTTTATATAATTGGTGCTACGAATTTAAGAACATGAATCAACTTTTTGGTTTTGTGTTCTTGAATCAATAAGTAATAAAGGTTTTGTACAAAAACCGAATTTAATCAAAGAAGATTGCAATTAGGTGGACTTTTTCATACTAAGTTGCACATTTGAATTGATAGCCTTTCTAGGTGCTTATTGCGTTAAACATGTATAATTGACTAGCTTTCTAGGGCTTGAATGCATGTTTGATAGGATTAGTCTATGTGCTTTCACTTAGATTAATTAGCGTTGAAAGTAAAATATGGGAAATTGTTTGCTTTGAACGTTTCACATGATCAATTCCTCTTGCATGACTATGATGAACAATGATGAACTTGAATTAATTTTAATCATATGTTTCGATTTTGATCTTTGTTCTTGCATTCCATTTGTATTTTTATGTTTTTGCATTTTAATTATTTTGTTAACTTAGATTTATTTTCAGAAAAACCAAAATCAAAATACCCCCCTTTTTCGTAAATAATGTATATATGTGTGAATATTATACTTTGTTTTAATGTTAATTGTTTAATTGTTTGACAATGACAGGTGTATCCTCAATCCCCGGAATAGAACGATCCCTATTTACTTTATACTACTAATGACATTTCAGGGTTAAATTATGCGCTTGCTTTAAGCGTATCACCCCGCAACTGGAAGTGAGTTCAAGGTGAATGGCCATCGTCTTAAGCCTTACTATGAGGCGTTTGTGGAGCACAATGTGGAGGATGTACCCCTCCAAGAGGCGCCACCAACTGAGGATTAACTGAAGGTGCAAGTCTAGGCTGAAAGACTTTAAACATTAAGCGCTGCATGGGAGGCAACCCATTTCATCCGCAGCTGTGGAGGAGCCATCAACGCAGATTTGCTTTCTTGAACTCTTCCCTTCTCTTTTAATTTTGTACACTTTGTTTTTGTTTTAGGATTTGTTGCGTTAACTCTTCTGCCATGCTTGCTTGATGCTTTGTATGCTTTATACTTGTTTATACATTGAGGACAATGCATGATTTAAGTGTGGGGGAAGGGTTTAACGTTTCACTTAGCTAGTTTTTGTGGTTATAAAAAAAAAACAAAATAAAAAATCGGAAAATACAGAAAAATAAAAAAAATTTGCGTTAACTTTGTTTAGGTTTTTTGTTTCGGTTTTATACTTGTGTTCTTTGTTTGTTTGTTTTTTTATTTATTGTAAGAGTCAAAATGAATTTTGGGTAAATATCTTCTTCATCGTAGGCGCATCCAATGGGATGTGACGTCTAAGGTCTAGTTTGGATATGAGAAGTGCTGACAAAGGGTCTCGTCCCCTGTCAATCAAGTGAGCTGAGCTCCGCCAAAATCGTTCCTCTCTTCACCTGGTCATGTTCCAAAGGAGTTACCGAAAGGAGAAGGGAAATAACCCTAAGTCCAAAACGTTTTTGTCATGTTTGTTGCGTCATTTATGTATTGTTGTTGTTTTGTTTTGTGATCGAGTCTTAGGATGCCCTTTTAACTGTCTAGGATGTGCTTATATCTCTGAAATTAAGGCTAAAAGAGGATCACAAGATTGGGATAATGTTTGATGATATTCTTTGGTTAATTATGATTTATGAAAAGCATATGAATGTATAGTAGATATGGTGCATGCGTAACTTTGGTACAGAATATGAACATGTGGAAGATAAGTTGTGATTCATAATAACCCTTGTGAGAATTTGAGCCATGTGCCCTTTCTTTGTGAGTGATTAATGAAAAAATGATTATGCTCTTATTTTCTTGGCGATGATTCTGTTGATCTCATTATTCTTTCATCTTGATTGACTACATGCCATAGCTCTTTAATGAACTAGAGAATGCTAGAATTCATTGTTATGCTTGTTGAGACTTTTATAATCAATATATGGCCCTGATTCTGGAAAGGATAAAGGTACTTACTTAGGATTTTACCACCACTGCCAAATAGAGCCTGTGTCCCCATTTGTGCCCGTCGTGGGACCCCCTTAGTTTAGCCCCTTTGAGCCTACATTGAACCTTTTCTTTCATCACCCTCAAAATTCCTTAACCCTTAACCCTAGTATAGTTACATCCTTACCCTTTGTTCTAAAGACTTAGTGGAGCATATTGTCGAGACTTTGCTTGGAGTTTTGGCGTCAAGGATGAATTTTGAAGGCATGAAGAAGTTCAAGTGTGGGGGTGGACTTGTCCATATGAATATTTGTAAGTAATTGCCGAAAGAAAGAAGAAAGAAAAGAGAAAAAGAAATCGTAAAAAAAAGAAAGAATTTTCGGCAATTAAAAAAAAAATGTGTGTTATTGTGTTATGTTTATGGATTTTAGTCCCCTATACTTAGTGGATTTGGAGTTTGTTTTAAAGTGAAGGCCCATTGTTGAAGAATTTGGTCTTTGTCCAATTCATACTTGTTCAAAAGAAGGTTAGAATGAAGTTTGGGCCCAACATGATGACACTTGGCCCTTTTATAAAGCCCTAAGGATACATGACGTTTTGCTATGCACGGTGGATTTCGAAGATAGTCTCTCTACATCAGCAAGTGCTCTGCTAGGTTTTTAGGATACTTTGTGATTTTCCTATCCCTTCGTTTCTTTAAACCTTAAGCCTTGGCCCCATTACAACCCTTAATTGTAAGACCTCTTTGATCCTTAAGATGGGACAGCCTTTGATGTGGAGATGAGTTATAACTGTTGAACTTATGGCTTGGGTTCATTCGTGCATGTAGTTGATATCTTTCATGAGATCTTTAAAAGAAAAATATATATGTGCTTTCGTTTCTTATGTATGTGATCTACTTTGTAATCTTTCACATATACTTGAGTGATGAAGCTTTTAAGCATGAGCCTTGAATCTGAGAGAAGAAAGAGTGATATATCCATGTGAGTTTTGAATCATGACTTGTTTGAAATGTGTTGAGCTAAACCATCACCACTGTTTACTCCCAAGTCTTACATGCTTATATGTGGATTATGTTTTGTAATTAGCTCTTGAATATCTTGAAGATGTGATGCTTGGTTAAGTGCTAATCTTGGTGACTTGAAAGTATGAGATTGCTGAGACAATATGTTGAAGGGCTTAGAGGTCATTGTGTGAGTCAACGTTGGAGTCTTTGTTTGTGATGTTTGAGTCTTGATTTTTGTTTAAGTGTTTTTCGTTTTTGAGTCTTGAGTCTTTGTGTTTTTCGTTTCCATACTTAGTTTATTTTCGTTTTTCGTTGTTTTTGTTTTGTAGTCTTTTTGGTTTGTTATGTTGATTTTGCTAAGGGACTAGCAAAAGCTAAGTGTGGGGGAATTTGATAGGAGCATTTTAATGCGACGTTTTAACTGCATTTCCCTATGTTTTCTGCGCCATTTCCTTGGAAAAATCCCTGTTTTGGAAAGTTTCCATTCTTTGATTGGGAAAGTTCCTATTTGTATAAAGTTTCTATTTTTGTAGTTTTCATTTCTCATTTCTGGCAAGTTTCCATTTTTCAGTTTAGGAAAGTTTCTATTTTTCATTTTTAGTAACTTTCTATTTTTCATTTTTAGTAACTTTCTATTTTTCATTTTTAGTAAGTTTCTATTTTTCAAATTAGGTAAGTTTCTATTTTTCATACTAGTTTCTATTTTCAGGACCTCCGAGCTCAAAAGTGGAAATGAACGCGCAAATGGAAAGAGGAGCTTGCGAACATCAAGACGAACAAATATGAGAGAAAACGGCCCACACATTTGAGCAGAAATGAAGAAACAAGCTTTCCTAGTGCAACCAGGAAACCCTGCGAAATGGAGGAGAGCTTACCAATGAAGTTTCAACGCAACTATGAAAAGAAATGAAAGAAATGAAGTGTTTTGCGTTGGAAAATAAGAAGGCTTGAAGATGAAGCAACGAGGCCCAAGAACTCTATGGATTTTCGGCAAAATGGATCAAGGCCCACCAAAGCCCATGACATTAGGGTTTGTGACGCAAAACCCTAACCTTAAAGATGTTTGCCGTCCAAAGCAATGAGAGAAACAAGGAAGAGGCGTGGAAAATCAGAATATTAAAGAGAAATTCGGTAGAGATTTTTGAGGGAGAAATAAAAGGAAGGAGAATATATGTTGAACTCGAAAATCTCTCAAAAGAAGTCTAGATACATTCCTTGAAACCCTAAAGGAAGTTTGGCCGAATTGGAAGTGCAAAATCAGAAAATATCTCAAGGAATTTCGGCAAGTTTATTTAGGGAGATATTCTAGAAAATTATGTGATTGGTTGAACCATGTCATAGGGCTTATGTGGCAAGCTTACATTGGAGGAAGATATGTGGATTAAACAAGTCATTGCCGTGAGAAACCCTAGAGAATTGCACGGCTTGGAGACCAAGTTTGCCGTCCCCTATATAGTCTCTCTTCTTCTCAACGTCAAGGGTTCCTCTCTCCATACAATTTACAACTTAGAAAAAAATCAGAAAACTCTCTAGCCTAGCCGTGCTCCTCTCCATCCTCTAGGGCAACCACGAAGTGCAAGCAAGGCCAAGGAAGAAGAAGACAAGCCGTGAACACCATCCATCCTCCACCTTGAAGATTGCTTTCGAAATTCAAGAGACCACATCATCACTTCATTCATCTCACCTTCATCACGGTGTAATCCGATTCTCCTTGTAACTTTGCTTTGTATTTTCGTTGGTTTTGCCCTAGTTGACACACATGTTTGAACAAGTGTTGATTTCTGAAATTTTGTGATTAATTGTTAATTTTCAGATTCATATATTGCGATTTATGGTTGCTTTTGTGTGAGTGTTTGATTAAATTTGCATGATAGAAATCTTTTGTATGATAATCTTGAATGGTTCGAAACATTTAGGGTTTTTATGTGAATGTTGCTACGAATTTGAGAACATGAATCAACTTTTTGGTTTTGTGTTCTTGAATCGAATAAGTAGTAAAGGTTTTGTACAAAAACCGAATTTAATCAAAGAAGATTGCAATTAGGTGGACTTTTTCATACTAAGTTGCACATTTGAGTTGATAGCCTTTCTAGGTGCTTATTGCGTTAAACATGTATGATTGACTAGCTTTCTAGGGCTTGAATGCATGTTTGATAGGATTAGTCTATGTGCTTTCACTTAGATTAATTAGCATTGAAAGTAAAATATGGGGAATTGTTTGCTTTTAACGTTTCACATGATCAACTCCTCTTGCATGACTATGATGAACAATGATGAACGTGAATCAATTTTAATCATGAGTTTCGACTTTGATCTTTGTTCTTGCATTCCATTTGTATTTTTATGTTTTTGCATTTTAATTATTTAGTTAACTTAGTATTTATTTTCGGAAATAGAAAACCAAAAACAAAATCCCCCCTTATTTTCGTAAATATGTATATACTTGTGAATATCTTTGTGATTATTATACTTTGTTTTAAATTTTGATTGTTTAATTGTTTGACAATGACAGGTGTACCCTCAATCCCCGGAATAGAACGATCCCTATTTACTTTATACTACTAATGACATTTCAGGGTTAAATTATGTGCTTGCTTTGAGCGTATCAATTTTTGGCGCCGTTGCCGGGGATTGAAAAATCATTTGTCACTTTGTGAATATATTGTGTGTTTATAATGTGACCGAAAAAAAAAAAAAAAAAAAAAAAAATTTACTTGTTAATTATTTTGTAATTGTCGAAATTTAGTTTATTTATTTAGGTTGTTATTTTTATTGTTGAACACAAGTTTAATTGTTAGTTGTAAATTAAAGAAGAAATAGGTGAAGTCGTGTTTATTAATATTGGCCTAAACCCCTTATTGGTACCTAGTTCAGGTCCCTTAAGGTTGAGGGCGGCCTTTATTAACATTCATTGAACTGTCTTCACACTTAGGACCTTTTATATTCAAGTAAGTATAGCCTATGTGAGATGGTGTCTAGGAAGGGGACAACGTTCATAACGGGTTCTGGATTCAGAAGTGCTTACAAATGGGCGTAAACCTCAATGAGGGAGTAGCCTATGCCAAAATGGATCCTACCTCTTGTGTTCGCCCTCCCCTACCTGGCCATTTCAGTAAGGTTGCCCAAAGGATGTAGGAGGGACTTAGTGTCTAGACGACTATACTTGGGCCGCACGTCCACTTGATTTACCGCTTGGAATTAGATTTGATATCAATAATATTTATGACAAAAGAAAATGTAAGAAATTGTTGTGACACTTAAGGTATATTGGATTAAACATAATCTCGGAAAGGAAGCTGTTACAGCCCATTGGACTCTGAGATTCCCTGTTCCCGTACCTAAGTGTTGAAAATAATTTTAAAAATAAAAGAAGAAAAAGAGAAAAGAAAACGAAAAAAAAAAAAAAAAAGTTGTTGTAAATAGTGACGTTTTGTATATGTGTTTTGTGTGAAAGTTTTGTGTCTAATTATACTTGTAAAGAAATAGAATTAAACATAAAGAAAAATGGAGTTATAAATTTTGTTAATTACTTAATTGTTGTGAGTGTGTAAAATCGTATGAGTAGACAAGGGCCCTTTTGTTAATATTGGCCTTAACCCTTCATTCGTACCTTTCTAAGGTCGTATGAGGTTGAGGGCGGCCTTTATTAGCACTTGGAGAACAGTTTAACACATGAGTAATTTCCAAGCTGAGTAAGGGGCATTACAGATGGTGTCTTAGGTTGAGACCCTGGGTGATGGGTTCAAATTGGATCTCAGAGATACTACAGACTGTGCGTAAACCACAATGTGGAAGTAGCCGATAGGGGCGTAAACCTCAATGAGGGAGTAGCCTCCGTAGTATCACCAAAATGAGTCCTCCCTCTCACTTACCTTTTAATCTGGCTATCTGGCCTTCTGAAACAAAGGAAAGTGACTTATGTCTAAGCGACTATCCCTATATCGTAGCTCACCAATAGTAGTGGTTTCTATTGGGCTCGACTTACAACTTGGAATCAATTGAGTTATTAACTTTGTTTATGACATTTCCATGACAAAAATAAAATACTTGTACATAACCTTCACGTGTAAATTGGTTTGTTTTATACTTCTCTTACTTGTACAAACTTTGTAAGTCTCTTTTGTTTTATTGTGAATAGTGACGTTTTTGTATGAAAATATTAACTTGTATTTTGTTTATTTTCGTAAGTTACTCACTTTTGTACATCTTAATGTTGTTCAGGAATTCCATGAATGTCCGAGTCCTCTAAAATCCCTACCAAACAAGAGATTGAAGAAAGGCTCGCTCGTTTGAAAAATCGTCCTACACTTGAGTACAGAAGACCTTCCTCCTTGCAATTCAAAGAGTACAAGTTTAACGAGCAAGGGAAGAGAATCTATTCTTCTGAGGAATCTACATCACCTACACCTACTCCATCTCCTCCTTCACGTTCACCTTCACCTGTGGTTTCGTCTAACTCTACACCACCACCTTCACCACCACCTGAAGAAGTTCAAGAAGAGAGAATGGCATCCATTAGGGAATTATCCACAGCAACAGTCGAGGGAGGACCCCCTATAGGCATTGTGTACCCTGCCCCTGCAGCAGGAAGACAAGCAGAGTTTGAACTAAAGAGTGGACTATTGCATCAACTCCCTATGTTCCATGGGCTTCCTATGGAGGACGCCCACAAGCATCTTAGAGCATTCCAGGTTGTGTGTTCTAACATGCAACCACAAGGAGCTGATGAAAATATTCTGAAGATGAAGGCATTCCCATTCTCCTTAGCTGACAGAGCCAAAGATTGGCTATATGAGATTCCTGCTGGACGTATCACCTCTTGGGACACAATGAGGAAGGCCTTCTTGGAAAAATACTTCCCAGCTTCAAAGGTCATCGCACTCAAGAAGAAGCTCAGTGGAATTGAACAAGCCCCAGATGAGTCTTATGCTGCCTACTATGAGAGGTTCAATTCCTTACTTGCCCAATGTCCTCAACATCAGATGAAGGATGAGACCCTACTTACATGCTTTTATGAGGGACTCTTACCCTTAGAGAGGCAAATGCTTGATGCTGCAGCTGGAGGAGCTTTTGTGGACAAGTCACCTGCAGCTGGAAAGGAACTTATTGAGAATCGTGCCCTCAACAATCAACAATATGAGGGTATAGGGCACTCCATTCGAAAGGTGCATGAAGTGGGCAGGAATAATGCCATTGAGGATCAACTGAACAAGCTCACTCTCCTAATGAACCAAGTCGTCACTTCTAAGGGAATTGGTGCACCAATAGCTTGTGGGGTATGCTCTATGCAAGGGCATGTTACAGATCAGTGCCCTCAACTCAATGAGAATGGAGGATGGGAATCCGCAAATGCTATTGGAGGATTTCAAGGTGGATATCAGGGAGGACCTCAACGTCCTAAGTATAATCCTTATTCCAATACCTACAACCCTGGATGGAGGGACCATCCCAACTTCAAGTGGACCAACAATGAAAACACTCAGAATCCTCTTGGTGGGAACTTCCAACGTCCTCAAGGGCCTTCATTTCAAGGATCATCTTTTCAAAGGCCTTACATGCCTCCTCCTCCACAGAACTCTGGGAATTCCAATTCTCATTATGATAAGGCATTGGAAGCCTTGACTAGCTCTACACAAGCCTTGACAAACTCCACTCAGGCTTTGATCCAAGGACAACAGACCCATACTAAGGACATTGCAGAACTCAAGAAGAAGATGGGCCAAGTTGTGGACTTCATGAGCAAGATTCATGAGAATGGGAAGCTCCCTAGTGTCACAATACCTAATCCTAAGGGTAATGTGGAGAATGCATCAGTTGTGACTACAAGGAGTGGAAGGCCATTTGTGGATCAACCCAAGCCACCCAAAAAGGCCCAAGTGAGCATAGAGATTGAGGAAGACCATGAACCCACAAAGTTGGGTATTGAAAAGGACCCTGCAACGTCCAAGGAAGAAATCAAGGCGTCCTCACCACTAAAGGCAAAACCGGAAATTCAAGGTACTAATTCTAACTTATCAAATTCGGTTATTGCTAACCCTTCTTCTTCTTGCATGCCCTTTCCACGCAGGTTTGCCAAATCAAAGAAGGATGAAAGTGACCAAGCTATCTTGGAAACTTTCAAGAAGGTGCAAGTAAACTTACCCCTCCTGGAGGCCATCAAACAAGTCCCTAAGTACGCCAAGTTCCTTAAAGAGCTTTGCACTACTAGGAGAGTAAACCGTGAAAAGGAGGTGGTAAAGGTAAGTGAGAACGTTTCTGCCTTGATTCAGAGGAAGATTCCTCCAAAGTGTAAGGATCCTGGAAGCTTTACTATTCCATGTACTATCGGTAACTCCAGATTTAAGAATGCCATGCTAGATCTAGGTGCATCTGTTAATGTTATGCCCTATTCTGTTTATGAAACCCTAGGTCTAGGGGAACTTAAATCTGATAATGTTATCATTCAGTTAGCTGACAGATCCAATGCCTACCCTAGAGGTTTGTTAGAGGATGTGCTTGTGCAGGTTAACCATCTTATCTTCCCAGCTGATTTTTATGTGTTGGAAATGGAGGACTCCCCTGTGAGTTCCACTCCTTTGCTTTTGGGACGTCCTTTCTTAAGGACAGCTAGGACGAAGATAGATGTGTATGCAGGCTCTCTCACCATGGAGTTTGATGGTGACGTTATTGGCTTCAACATTTTTGAAGCCATGAGGTATCCTCTTGACATAAATGATTGTTATTCTATTGACATTTTGGATGACCTTGCCCAGAAAATGTTTGAGGCCATGAATGAGGATACCCTAGCCACAACACTCGAACAAGGAGTAGGGTACACAAAAGGTGGTGCCATTGTCTCAGAGGAGGAATTGAAGGACACTTGTGAAGGAACGATCATTGAAAACGTCTCATTCCTTGAAGCTTCACCCTATGTAGGTAAGTCTACTTCACCCTTGTCCATTCAGTTATCTGCTAATAAGACTTTACCTTCAGTGGTTCAGGCACCAGAACTTGAACTTAAACCTCTACCAAACCACTTGAAGTATGTCTACTTAGGAGACAAGGAGACTTTACCAGTGATTGTGTCCTCCTCTCTTACTTTGTCTCAAGAGGAGAGATTGGTGGAGATGTTGAAGCAACACAAGACCGCCATAGGATGGACGTTGGCGGATATCAAGGGAATAAGCCCTACTACTTGCGTCCATAGAATACTTCTTGAGGAGGGGACAAAACCCACTAGAGAGGCTCAACGTCGTCTCAACCCTCCTATGATGGAAGTTGTGAAGAAGGAGGTCATCAAGCTCCTTGATTGTGGGGTGATCTACCCTATTTCAGACTCCAAGTGGGTCTCTCCAGTTCAGGTTGTGCCCAAGAAATCTGGGGTAACTGTGGTGAAAAATGCTGAGAACGAACTGGTGCCCCAAAGGACAGTCACAGGCCACAGAGTTTGCATTGATTATAGGAAGATCAACGCAACAACAAGGAAAGATCACTTTCCTCTTCCATTCATTGATCAGATGCTTGAGCGTTTGGCTGGCCATGACTACTACTGCTTCCTGGATGGCTACTCAGGATACAATCAGATTGCCATAGCCAATGAAGACCAAGAGAAGACAACCTTCACTTGCCCCTTTGGGATATTTGCCTATCGACGTATGCCCTTTGGACTTTGCAACGCCCCAGGTACCTTTCAGAGGTGTATGGTAAGTATTTTTTCAGATTATATTGAGAAAATCATAGAGGTATTCATGGATGACTTTTCAGTTTTTGGAAAGAATTTTGATGATTGTCTTAATAATCTGGAAATAATTCTAAAACGTTGCATGGAAACTAACCTTGTACTTAATTGGGAGAAATGCCATTTTATGGTTAAACAAGGAATAGTTCTAGGACATATTGTTTCTGCTAGGGGAATAGAGGTTGATAAGGCCAAGGTGGATATTGTGCGTTACTTACCCTCTCCCACTTCTGTGAGAGAGATTCGTTCTTTCCTTGGCCATGCAGGTTTTTATAGGAGGTTTATCAAGGACTTCTCCAAGATTTCGAGACCTCTATGCCAACTACTCCAGAAGGATGTACCGTTTCACTTTGACAAGGAATGTCAAGATGCTTTTGACAAGCTTAAGGAGTTGTTGACGTCAGCCCCCATCATGCTACCTCCAGATTGGTCCTTGCCCTTTGAGTTGATGTGTGATGCCTCTGACTATGCAGTTGGAGCTGTTTTGGGGCAAAGGAAGGACAAACGACCCTATGCCATCTACTACGCCTCAAGGACTCTGAATGATGCACAAATGAATTACTCTACCACAGAGAAAGAGCTCCTTGCAGTTGTCTTTGCCCTTGAAAAGTTTCGTTCCTACTTACTTGGTACCAAGGTGATTATTTATACTGACCATGCAGCTTTGAAGTACTTGATGACCAAGAAGGAGGCGAAACCAAGGCTTATCAGATGGGTCCTACTCTTACAAGAGTTTGACGTTGAAATCAAGGACAAGAAGGGTAGTGAAAACGTGGTAGCTGACCACTTGAGTCGTTTGGTGCATGCAGAAGACCCTCTCCCTCTGGTGGAGACGTTTCCAGATGAGCAGCTCTTTGGACTTCAGGTAAGTGAACCATGGTATGCGGATATTGTGAACTATATTGTTTCTAGGAAGATTCCTGATACCATGTCACATGCTCATAGAGATAGGCTTAAGAAAACTGTTAAGCAATATGTTTGGGATGAACCTTATTTGTGGAAATATTGCTCTGATCAACTGATTAGGAGATGTGTGCCTGAACATGAACATAATGCCATACTTTCTTTTTGCCATTCTAAAGCATGTGGGGGTCACTTCGGGTCTAAGAAAACTGCATTTAAGGTATTGGAATCTGGGTTCTTTTGGCCAACGTTATTTAAGGATGCACATGCTTATTGTTTGACTTGTGATAGATGCCAAAGAACAGGAAATTTAAGCTCTAGAGATCAAATGCCATTGTCTAATATCATAACTGTTGAAATATTTGATGTCTGGGGTATAGATTTCATGGGCCCTTTCCCTTCATCTTTTGGGTGTTTATATATTCTGCTTGCAGTGGACTATGTTTCCAAATGGGTGGAAGCAAAGGCCACTCGAACTAATGACTCTAAGGTTGTTGCAGATTTTATCAAGTCTAACATCTTTAGCAGGTTTGGAATGCCTAGAGTTCTCATTAGTGATGGTGGATCCCACTTTTGCAATAGGACGATTGAGGCCTTGTTGAAGAAATATGATGTTACACATAAGGTTTCTACACCTTATCACCCCCAAACTATTGGGCAAGCTGAAGTCTCAAATCGTCAGATCAAGGGGATATTGGAAAAGACTGTGAACCCTAACAGGAAGGATTGGTCCCTACGCTTGGAGGATGCTTTGTGGGCTTACAGAACTGCATATAAGACTCCCATACGAATTGTCTATGGCAAACCTTGCCATTTACCTGTGGAGTTAGAGCACAAAGCTTGGTGGGCTGTGAAGCAGTTCAACATGGATCTTGATGAAGCTGGGCTTCATAGGAAGCTGCAGTTGCAAGAGTTAGAGGAAATTAGGAATGATGCTTTCGAAAGTGCCAACATTTATAAAGAAAAGACTAAGGCATTCCATGATAAAATGATTCGAAGGAAGACTTTTGTTGTGGGTCAAAAAGTTCTTCTCTTCCATTCTCGTCTCAAACTCTTCCCAGGTAAACTTCGTTCTCGTTGGATTGGACCTTTTGTTATCACTAATGTGTTTTCTCATGGAGCTGTGCAGATAAAGAGTGAACAAACAGGTAACGAGTTCAAAGTGAATGGCCATCGCTTGAAGCCTTACTATGAGGCGTTTGTGGAACACGAAGTGGAGGAAGTACCCCTCCAGAACGTTCCACCTCTTGAGGATTAAATGGAGGTACAAGTCTAGGCTGAAAGACTATAAACATTAAGCGCTGCTTGGGAGGCAACCCAATTCAGAAGTAGCTGTGGAGGAGCCTTCAACGCAGATTTGCTCTTTTTCCTCCCTACTTCTTTATTTTATGCCTTTTGTTTTTCTTTGAACTTTATTTTCGTAAATTTCATCCCTATATGCTTAAGTGTTTCATTGCATGCTTATAATTGATTACATTGAGGACAATGCAATATTTAAGTGTGGGGGAAGGGATTTATACCTTTGTCTTGAGTCATATATATTGAAAAATACAAAAAAATCGAAAAATGTCAAAAATAACAAAAATTTTCGTTGATTTTATTGAGTCTTAGTCTTTTGTTTTTGTTTTCGAGTCTTAGGATGCCCTTTCAACTGTCTAGGATGATTCTATATCTCTGAAATCATGACTAAAAGAGGATCACGAAATTGAGATGACTTAAAATGGTATTCTTTGGTTAATTGAGATATATGAAAAATATATGCCTTGTAGTGGATATGGATTTCGTAACTTTGGTACAGAATACGAGCATGTTAAGATGAATTTGGATTCATATAAACTCATGTGAGATAATTGTGCCCATGTCCCTTTTCTTGGAGTGAAATGAAAAATATATATTCTTAATTTCTTGGCGATGTTTTGATGATCTCATTATTCTTTCATCTTGATTGACTACTTGCCATAGATTAAGTTTGATGGACTAGAGAATGCTAGAATTCGCTCTTGTGCTTGTTGAGACGTTATATCAATACATGGCCCTGATTCTGGAAAGGATAGAGGCACCCTAGGAATTACCACCATTGCCAAATGAACCTGTGTCCCTAATTGTGCCCGTCGTGGGACTCCCCTAGATAAACCCCTTTGAGCCTACGTTAAGCCTTTTCTTTCATCACCCTTAAAATCTTTAACCTAAGCCTTAGTATAGCTATAACCCTACCCTTTGTCCTAAGGACTTAGTGGAGCTAAATTGAGACTTTACTTGAAGATTTTTGGCGTCAACAATGAAGGATAAGAAGAGGTGAAAGTTCAAGTGTGGGGGAATTTTGTCCATAAAGAAAAAAAATATGTGAAAGCCGTGAAAAATGAAAAAGAAAAAGAAAAAGAAAAATGTGTACGGCTAAAAAGAAAGGAAAGAAAGAAAAATATATGTTTATGGATTCTAGTCCCCCATACTAAGTGATTTAGGAGTTTGTTTTGAATTGAAGGCCCACTATAGAAAAATTTGGCCTTTGTCCATTTCACGAGAGTTCAAGGGAAGTTTACAATGAAGATTGGGCCCAACATGAAGACATTAGGCCCCTTTTATAACACCCCCATGGGATAGTGACGTTTTGGCATACTTGGTGGATTTCTAGAAGTCTCTCTACATTTACATGAGCTCTACTAGGTTTTTAGGACACTTTGTTAATTTCCTTACCCTTCGTTTCCTTAAACCTTAAGCCATGGCCTCATTACAACCCTTGAGAAGACCTTCTTGATCCTTAAGATGGGACAGCCCTTGATGTGGAGATGAGTTGCAAGAGTTGAACCTATGGCTTGGGTCCATCTGTGCAAGTAGTTGATATCCTTCATGAGATCTTTAAAGAAAATTATATTTGTGCTTTCGTTTCTTGCATTATGTGATATACTTGCTATCTTTCACATATAATTGAGTGTATAAGCTTTTAAGCATTGCCATGATCTGAGAGAAGAAAGAGTGGATATACCTTGTGAGAAATTGAATCAAACTTGTTGAAGCATGCTTAACAGAAACCATCACCATTGTTCCAACCAAGTCCTACTTGTGTACACGTGAATTATGTGTTTTAATTAACTCTCGAATGCCTAAACATTGAATCTTGGTTGAGTGCTAATCTTGGTGTTGTGAAAGTAAGAGATTGCTGAGACAAATAGTTGAAGGGCAATAGAGTCATTTTGGTTGTTTGATTCTTTAATTTTCGTTGAGTCTTAGTGTATGTCTTAGTGTGATTTTGCTAAGGGACTAGCAAAAGCTAAGTGTGGGGGAATTTGATAGGAGCATTTTAATGCAACGTTTTAACTGCATTTCCCTATGTTTTCTGCGCCATTTCCTTGGAAAAATCCCTGTTTTGGAAAGTTTCCATTCTTTGATTGGGAAAGTTCCTATTTGTATAAAGTTTCTATTTTTGTAGTTTTCATTTCTCATTTCTGGCAAGTTTCCATTTTTCAGTTTAGGAAAGTTTCTATTTTTCATTTTTAGTAACTTTCTATTTTTCATTTTTAGTAACTTTCTATTTTTCATTTTTAGTAAGTTTCTATTTTTCAAATTAGGTAAGTTTCTATTTTTCATACTAGTTTCTATTTTCAGGACCTCCGAGCTCAAAAGTGGAAATGAACGCGCAAATGGAAAGAGGAGCTTGCTGATACGCTTTAAGCAAGCGCATAATTTAACCCTGAAATGTCATTAGTAGTATAAGTAAGTAGGGATCGTTCTATTCCGGGGATTGAGGGTACACCTGTCATTGTCAAACAATTAAACAATTAAAATTAAAACAAAGTATAATATCTACACATATGCACATTATTTACGAATTAGGGGGGTATTTTTGATTTTGGTTTTCTTCGAAAATTAAACTAAGTTAACAAAACAATTAAAATGCTAAAACATAAAAATACAAATGGAATGCAAGAACAAAGATCAAAATCGAAACATATGATTAAAATTAATTCAAGTTCATCATTGTTCATCATAGTCATGCAAGAGGAATTGATCATGTGAAACGTTCAAAGCAAACAATTTCCCATATTTTACTTTCAACGCTAATTAATCTAAGTGAAAGCACATAGACTAATCCTATCAAACATGCATTCAAGCCCTAGAAAGCTAGTCAATCATACATGTCTAACGCATTAAGCATCTAGAAAGGCTATCAATTCAAATGTGCAACTTAGTATGAAAAAGTCCACCTAATTGCAATCTTCTTTGATTAAATTCGGTTTTTGTACAAAACCTTTACTACTTATTGATTCAAGAACACAAAACCAAAAAGTTGATTCATGTTCTTAAATTCGTAGCACCAATTATATAAAAACCCTAGGTGTTTGCAACCACATAAGATTAAAATACAAAAGTTATCTATCATGCAAATTTAATCAAACACTCACACATAAGCAACCATAAATCGCAAAACATGAATCTGAAAATTAACAATTAATCATAGAATTTCAGAATTCGAAAATTGTTCAAACACATGTGTCAACTAGGGCATAACCAACGAAAATTACAAAGCAAAGGTTACAAGGAGAATCGGATTACACCAAGAGATGGAGATGGGATGAATGGTCTCTTGAATTTCGAAAGCAATCTTCAAGGATGGTGATGGATGATGTGCACGGCTTGTCCTCTTCTTCCTTGGCCTTGCTTGAACTTCGTGGTTGCCCTAGAGGATGGAGAAGAACACGGCTAAGCTAGAGAGAGTTTTCTGATTTTTTTTTCTAAAGTTGTAAAACACAATGGAAGGGGCCCCTTGACGTTGAGAAGAAGGGAGACTATATAGGGAACGGCAACTTGGTCTCCAAGGCCGTGCAAAACCCTAGAGAAACTCACGGCAACAATGTCTAACTCCACATAATTTCCTCCAATAGAATCTTGCCAAGTAAGCCCTATGACATGTATCAACCAATCACATAATTTTCTAGAATATTTCCCTTGATTTTCTTGCCGAAATACCATGATAATATTCTGATTTTATCTCTTGAAATTCGGCAACAACTCCTTTAGAGAATATAGGAATGTATCTAGACTTCCTTTGAGAGCTCTTTGTGTTCAACACATATTCTCTTCCCTTAAAAGTCTCCCAATAAAATCTCCACGAAATCTTCTTATTATTTTCTGATTTTCACGGCAAGACTCCTTCTTTCTCTCTTGCTTTGGACGGCAAACCTTTCTAGGGTTTCTTCCATGCGTCACAAACCCTAGTGTCATGGGCTTAGGTGGGCCTTGGTCCATTTTGCCGAAAACCCACTTCATTCTTGAGAGTTCTTGGGCCACGTTGCTTCATCTTCAAGTCTTCATATTTTCCAACGCAAAACACTTCATTTCTTTCATTTCTTTTCATAGTTGCGTTGGAAACTTCATTGGTAAGCTCTCCTCAAGTTCGCAGGGTTTCCTGGTTGCACTAGGAAAGCTTGTTTCTTCATTTCTGCTCAAATGTGTGGTCCAATGTTCTTCATTTTTGTTCCCCTTGACGTTCGCAAGCTCCTCTTTCCATTCGTGTGTTCATTTCCACTTTTTAGCTTGGAGGTCCTGAAAATAGAAACTAGTAAGAAAAATAGAAACTTTCCTAATTTGAAAAATAGAAACTTACCAAAAATGAAAAATAGAAAGTTACTAAAAATGAAAAATAGAAACTTGCCAGAAATGAGAAATGAAAACTACAAGAATAGAAACTTTCTAAAAATGGAAAATAGAAACTAAGAAAAATGGAAACTTTCTACAAATAGGAACTTTCCCAATCAAAGAATGAAAACTTTCCTAAACAGAGTTTTACTAAGGAAATGACGCAAGAAATGTAAGGAAATGCAGTTAAAACGTCGCATTAAAATGCTCCTATCAAATTCCCCCACACTTAGCTTTTGCTAGTCCCTTAGCAAAATCAAACAAAGTCACACACTAAGACTCAACGAAAATTAAAGACTCAAACAAACAAAGACTCTATTGCCCTTCAACTATTTGTCTCAGCAATCTCTTACTTTCACAACACCAAGATTAGCACTTCACCAAGAATCAATGTTTAGGCATTCGAGAGTTAATTAAAACACATAATTCACATATACACAAGTAGGACTTGGTTGGAACAATGGTGAAGGTTTCTGTTAAGCATGCTTCAAACAAGTTTGATTCAATTCCTCACAAGGTATATTCACTCTTTCTTCTCTCAGATCATGACAATGCTTAAAAGCTTATACACTCAAGTATATGTGAAAGATAGCAAGTATATCACATAATGCAAGAAACGAAAGCACAAGTATAATTTTCTTTAAAGATCTCATGAAGGATATCAACTACTTGCACGAATGGACTGCCATAGGTTCAACTCTTGTAACTCATCTCCACATCAAGGGTTGTCCCATCTTAAGGATCAAGAAGGTCTTCTCAAGGTTTGTAATGGGGCCATGGCTCAAGGTTTAAAGAAACGAAGGGTAAGGAATTTAACAAAGTGTCCTAAAAACCTAGTAGAGCTCATATGAATGTAGAGATCTCGAAAAATCCACCAAGGCATTTCAAAAACGTCACTTCCCCATATAGGTCACATAAAAGGGCCAAATGTCTTCATGTTGGGCCCAATCTTCAATGTAAACTTCCCTTGACTCTAGTGAAATGGACAAAGGCCAAATTTTTCTGTAGTGGGCCTTCAATTTAAAGTAAACTCCGAAATCACTAAGTGTGGGGGACTAAAATCCATAGATATTTCTTTCTTTTCTTTTCTAGCCGTGTACATTTTTCTTTTCTTTTCATTTTCTCGGCTTTTTCATACATTTTTCGTTCATGGACAAGTTTACCCCCACACTTGAACCTTCACCTCTTCTTATTCTTCAATATTGACGTCAAATCTTCAAGTAAAATCTCAATTTAGCTCCACTAAGTCCTTAGGACAAAGGGTAGGGTTATAGCTATACTAAGGCTTAGGTTAAAGATTTTAAGGGTGATGAAAGAAAAGGCTTAACGTAGGCTCAAAGGGGTTTATCTAGGGGAGTCCCACGACGGGCACAATTAGGGACACAGGTTCATTTGGCAATGGTGGTAATTCCTAGGGTGCCTCTATCCTTTCCAGAATCAGGGCCATGTATTGATATAACGTCTCAACAAGCACAAGAGCGAATTCTAGCATTCTCTAGTCCATCAAACTTAATCTATGGCAAGTAGTCAATCAAGATGAAAGAATAATGAGATCATCAAAACATCGCCAAGAAATTAAGAATATATATATATATTTTTTTTTTTTTTTTTCACTCCAAGAAAAAGGAACATGGTTCAATTATCTCACATGGGTTTATATGAATCAAAACTCATCTTAACATGCTCATATTCTGTACCAAAGTTTCGAAATCCATATCCACTACAAGGCATATATTTTTCATATATCTCAATTAACCAAAGAATACCATTTTAAGTCATCTCAATTTTTGTGATCCTCTTTTAGTCATGATTTCAGAGATATAGAATCATCCTAGACAGTTGAAAGGGCATCCTAAGACTCAAAACAAAAATAAAAGCAACGAAATTTTTATTTTTATGACATTTTTTCGATTTTTTTTTGTATTTTTCAATATATATGACTCAAAATAATAAAAGACAAAATATAAATCCCTTCCCCCACACTTAAATATTGCATTGTCCTCAATGTAATTAATCATAAGCATGCAATGAAACACTTAAGCATATAGGGATGAAATTTACGAAAATAAAGTTCAAAGACAAACAAAAAGCTACAAAAATAAAGAAGTAGGGAAGAAGACGAAAATCTGCGTTGAAGGCTCCTCCACAGCTACTTCTGAATTGGGTTGCCTCCCAAGCAGCGCTTAATGTTTATAGTCTTTCAGCCTAGACTTGGTTTCCTCTCGTCCTCAGTTGGGTGGGCCTTCAGAGCCTCCTTTGGGGTTTGGAATTGTGTTGCTCGGAAGCCTACCAGTTTCATGAAACTTGGTCATGAAGTCCACCACTTGTCCCATCTGCTTTTTGAGTTCAGCAATGTCCTTGGTGTGGGTCTGTTGTCCTTGCATCAAAGTCTGTGTGGCACTAGTCAATGCCTGAGTGGAATTAGTCAATGCCTCAATTGTCTTATCATAGTGGGAATTTGAATTCCCTGAGTTGTGTTGAGGAGGCATGTAAGGCCTTTGAAAAGAAGGTCCTTGAGGACGTTGGAAACTCCCACCAAGAGGATTCTGAACATTCTCATTGTTGGTCCACTTGAAGTTGGGGTGATCCCTCCATCCAGGGTTATAGGTATTCGAATATGGATCATACCTTGGACGTTGGAGACCCCCTTGGTTCCCTTGATAGCCTCCTATGGCATTCACAGACTCCCAACCACCATTCTCACTTAGTTGAGGACATTGATCCGTAGGATGTCCTTGGGTAAAGCATACCCTACAAGCAGAAGATCCTCCATGGCCTTGAGTAGTCGCTACCTTGTTCACAAGAAGGGTGAGTTTGCTCAATTGATCCGCAATGGCAGGACTGGTGCTCACCTCATTGACCCTACGAGTGGTCTGTCTCACACCCTCATACTGTTGAGTGTTGAGGGCACGATTTTCAATAAGTTCTTTCCCAGCAGCAGGTGACTTATCCACAAAAGCTCCTCCAGCTGCAGCATCAAGCATTTGCCTTTCCAAAGGTAGGAGTCCTTCATAAAAGCAAGTAAGGAGGGTCTCATCCTTCATCTGATGTTGAGGACATTGCGCAAGTAAGGAATTGAACCTCTCAAAATAGGCAGAATAGGACTCATCTGGGGCTTGTTCAATTCCACTGAGCTTCTTCCTAAGTGTGATGACCTTTGAAGCTGGGAAGTATTTTTCCAAGAAGGCCTTCCTCATTGTTTCCCAAGAGGTGATACGTCCAGCAGGAATCTCATATAGCCAATCTTTGGCTCTGTCAGCTAAGGAAAATGGAAATGCCTTCATCTTCAGAATGTTCTCATCTGCTCCTTGTGGTTTCATGTTAGAACACACAACCTGGAATGCCCTAAGGTGCTTGTGGGCGTCCTCCATAGGAAGTCCATGGAAAATAGGGAGTTGGTGCAATAGTCCACTCTTCAGTTCAAACTCTGCTTGTCTTCCTGCTGCAGGGGCAGGGTACACAATGCCTGTAGGGGGTCCTCCCTCAACTGTTGCTGTAGATAGTTCCCTAATGGATGCCATTCTCTCTTCTTGAACTTCTTCAGGTGGTGGTGTAAGTGGTGGTGAAGGTGAAAGAGGGGAAGTAATTTGTGGTGATGGTAAGTTAGGCGAAATCAAAGGTGATGGTGAAAGTGGTTGAGATGGAGTTGGTGTAGGTGATGTGGATTCCTCTGAAGGATCTAAGATTCTTTTCCCTTGCTCGTTGAATGTATATGGCTTGAATTGCAAGGGAGAAGGTCTTCTGTACTCAAGTTGTGGAGGATTCTTCAAACGAGCAAGTCTTTCTTCAATCTCTCGTATGGTAGGGAGTTTAGAGGACTCGGACATTCATGGAATTCCTGAACAACATTAAGATATACAAAAGTGAGTAACTTACGAAAACAAACAAAATACAAGTTAATATTTTCATACAAAAACGTCACTATTCACAATGCAACAAAAGAGACTTACATTTTGTACAAGTAAGAGAAGTAAAAACAAAACACTTTACACGTGAAGGGTATGTACAAGTATTTTATTACTATTTTTTTTTTTAGAACTTATAAACATCGTTAATAACTCAATTGATTCCAAGTTGTAAGTCGAGCCCAATAGAAACCACTACTATTGGTGAGCTACGATATAGGGATAGTCGCCTAGACATAAGTCTCTTTCCGTGGTTTCAGAAGGCCAGATAGCCAGATTAAGAGGTAAGTGAGAGGGAGGACTCATTTTGGTGATACTACGGAGGCTACTCCCTCATTGAGGTTTACGCCCCTATTGGCTACTTCCACATTGTGGTTTACGCACAGTCTATAGTATCTCTGAGATCCAATTTGAACCCATCACCCAGGGTCTCAACCTAAGACACCATCTGTAATGCCCCTTACTCAGTTTGGAAAGTACTCATGTGTTAGACTGTTCTCCTAATGCTAATAAAGGCCGCCCTCAACCTCATAAAACCTTAGAAAGGTACCAATGAAGGGTTAAGGCCAATATTAACAAAAGGGCCCTTGTCTACTCATACGATTTTACACACTTATAACAATCAAATAATTAACAACATTTATAAATCAATTTTTTTTACTTTTTCTTTCTTTTCCTTTACAAGTATATTAGACAAATTACACACAAAACTTTCACACAAAACACATGTACAAAACGTCACTATTCACAACTATTTTATTTTTTTTTATTTTTATTTTTTTCTGATTTTTTTTTTTTTTTTTTTTTTTTTTTTTTTTTTTTTTTTTTTCTTTTATTTACAATTATTTTCAACACTTAGGTACGGGAACAGGGAATCTCGTTGTGCAATGGGGCTGAAACAGCTACCCTTCCAAGATTATGTTTAATCCAATATACCTTAAGTGCCACAACAATTTCTTACATTTTCTTTTTGCTATAAATACTATTGATATCGAATTTAATTCCAAGCGGTAAATCAAGTGGACGTGCGGCCCAAGTATAATCGTCTAGACACAAAGTCCCTCCTACATCCGTTGGGCAACCTTACTGAAATGGCCAGGTAGGGGAGGGCGAACACAAGAGGTAGGATCCATTTTGGCATAGGCTACTCCCTCATTGAGGTTTACGCCCATTTGTAGCACTTCTGAATCCAGAACCCGTTATGAACGTTGTCCCCTTCCTAGACACCATCTCACATAGGATATTCTTACTAGGATGTAAAAGGTCCTAAGTGTGTTAGACAGTTCAATGAATGTTAATAAAGGCCGCCCTCAACCTTAAGGGACCTGAACTAGGTACCAATAAGGGGTTTAGGCCATTATTAATAAACACGACTTCACCTATTCCTTCTTTAATTTACAACTCACAATTAAACTAGTATTCAACAATAAAAATAACAACCTAAGTAATTAATTAACTAATTTTCGAGACTTACAAAATAATTAACAAGTAATATTTTTTTTTTTTTTTTTTTTTTCTTTTTTTTTTTCGGTCAAAATATAAACAAAACAATTTAACAAAATAACAAATGATTTTTCAATCCCCGGCAACGGCGCCAAAAATTGATACGCTTTAAGCAAGCGCATAATTTAACCCTGAAATGTCATTAGTAGTATAAGTAAGTAGGGATCGTTCTATTCCGGGGATTGAGGGTACACCTGTCATTGTCAAACAATTAAACAATTAAAATTAAAACAAAGTATAATATCTACACATATGCACATTATTTACGAATTAGGGGGGTATTTTTGATTTTGGTTTTCTTCGAAAATTAAACTAAGTTAACAAAACAATTAAAATGCTAAAACATAAAAATACAAATGGAATGCAAGAACAAAGATCAAAATCGAAACATATGATTAAAATTAATTCAAGTTCATCATTGTTCATCATAGTCATGCAAGAGGAATTGATCATGTGAAACGTTCAAAGCAAACAATTTCCCATATTTTACTTTCAACGCTAATTAATCTAAGTGAAAGCACATAGACTAATCCTATCAAACATGCATTCAAGCCCTAGAAAGCTAGTCAATCATACATGTCTAACGCATTAAGCATCTAGAAAGGCTATCAATTCAAATGTGCAACTTAGTATGAAAAAGTCCACCTAATTGCAATCTTCTTTGATTAAATTCGGTTTTTGTACAAAACCTTTACTACTTATTGATTCAAGAACACAAAACCAAAAAGTTGATTCATGTTCTTAAATTCGTAGCACCAATTATATAAAAACCCTAGGTGTTTGCAACCACATAAGATTAAAATACAAAAGTTATCTATCATGCAAATTTAATCAAACACTCACACATAAGCAACCATAAATCGCAAAACATGAATCTGAAAATTAACAATTAATCATAGAATTTCAGAATTCGAAAATTGTTCAAACACATGTGTCAACTAGGGCATAACCAACGAAAATTACAAAGCAAAGGTTACAAGGAGAATCGGATTACACCAAGAGATGGAGATGGGATGAATGGTCTCTTGAATTTCGAAAGCAATCTTCAAGGATGGTGATGGATGATGTGCACGGCTTGTCCTCTTCTTCCTTGGCCTTGCTTGAACTTCGTGGTTGCCCTAGAGGATGGAGAAGAACACGGCTAAGCTAGAGAGAGTTTTCTGATTTTTTTTTCTAAAGTTGTAAAACACAATGGAAGGGGCCCCTTGACGTTGAGAAGAGGGGAGACTATATAGGGAACGGCAACTTGGTCTCCAAGGCCGTGCAAAACCCTAGAGAAACTCACGGCAACAATGTCTAACTCCACATAATTTCCTCCAATAGAATCTTGCCAAGTAAGCCCTATGACATGTATCAACCAATCACATAATTTTCTAGAATATTTCCCTTGATTTTCTTGCCGAAATACCATGATAATATTCTGATTTTATCTCTTGAAATTCGGCAACAACTCCTTTAGAGAATATAGGAATGTATCTAGACTTCCTTTGAGAGCTCTTTGTGTTCAACACATATTCTCTTCCCTTAAAAGTCTCCCAATAAAATCTCCACGAAATCTTCTTATTATTTTCTGATTTTCACGGCAAGACTCCTTCTTTCTCTCTTGCTTTGGACGGCAAACCTTTCTAGGGTTTCTTCCATGCGTCACAAACCCTAGTGTCATGGGCTTAGGTGGGCCTTGGTCCATTTTGCCGAAAACCCACTTCATTCTTGAGAGTTCTTGGGCCACGTTGCTTCATCTTCAAGTCTTCATATTTTCCAACGCAAAACACTTCATTTCTTTCATTTCTTTTCATAGTTGCGTTGGAAACTTCATTGGTAAGCTCTCCTCAAGTTCGCAGGGTTTCCTGGTTGCACTAGGAAAGCTTGTTTCTTCATTTCTGCTCAAATGTGTGGTCCAATGTTCTTCATTTTTGTTCCCCTTGACGTTCGCAAGCTCCTCTTTCCATTCGTGTGTTCATTTCCACTTTTTAGCTTGGAGGTCCTGAAAATAGAAACTAGTAAGAAAAATAGAAACTTTCCTAATTTGAAAAATAGAAACTTACCAAAAATGAAAAATAGAAAGTTACTAAAAATGAAAAATAGAAACTTGCCAGAAATGAGAAATGAAAACTACAAGAATAGAAACTTTCTAAAAATGGAAAATAGAAACTAAGAAAAATGGAAACTTTCTACAAATAGGAACTTTCCCAATCAAAGAATGAAAACTTTCCTAAACAGAGTTTTACTAAGGAAATGACGCAAGAAATGTAAGGAAATGCAGTTAAAACGTCGCATTAAAATGCTCCTATCACTTGCGAACATCAAGACGAACAAATATGAGAGAAAACGGCCCACACATTTGAGCAGAAATGAAGAAACAAGCTTTCCTAGTGCAACCAGGAAACCCTGCGAAATGGAGGAGAGCTTACCAATGAAGTTTCCAACGCAACTATGAAAAGAAATGAAAGAAATGAAGTGTTTTGCGTTGGAAAATAAGAAGGCTTGAAGATGAAGCAACGAGGCCCAAGAACTCTATGGATTTTCGGCAAAATGGATCAAGGCCCACCAAAGCCCATGACATTAGGGTTTGTGACGCAAAACCCTAACCTTAAAGATGTTTGCCGTCCAAAGCAATGAGAGAAACAAGGAAGAGGCGTGGAAAATCAGAATATTAAAGAGAAATTCGGTAGAGATTTTTGAGGGAGAAATAAAAGGAAGGAGAATATATGTTGAACTCGAAAATCTCTCAAAAGAAGTCTAGATACATTCCTTGAAACCCTAAAGGAAGTTTGGCCGAATTGGAAGTGCAAAATCAGAAAATATCTCAAGGAATTTCGGCAAGTTTATTTAGGGAGATATTCTAGAAAATTATGTGATTGGTTGAACCATGTCATAGGGCTTATGTGGCAAGCTTACATTGGAGGAAGATATGTGGATTAAACAAGTCATTGCCGTGAGAAACCCTAGAGAATTGCACGGCTTGGAGACCAAGTTTGCCGTCCCCTATATAGTCTCTCTTCTTCTCAACGTCAAGGGTTCCTCTCTCCATACAATTTACAACTTAGAAAAAAATCAGAAAACTCTCTAGCCTAGCCGTGCTCCTCTCCATCCTCTAGGGCAACCACGAAGTGCAAGCAAGGCCAAGGAAGAAGAAGACAAGCCGTGAACACCATCCATCCTCCACCTTGAAGATTGCTTTCGAAATTCAAGAGACCACATCATCACTTCATTCATCTCACCTTCATCACGGTGTAATCCGATTCTCCTTGTAACTTTGCTTTGTATTTTCGTTGGTTTTGCCCTAGTTGACACACATGTTTGAACAAGTGTTGATTTCTGAAATTTTGTGATTAATTGTTAATTTTCAGATTCATATATTGCGATTTATGGTTGCTTTTGTGTGAGTGTTTGATTAAATTTGCATGATAGAAATCTTTTGTATGATAATCTTGAATGGTTCGAAACATTTAGGGTTTTTATGTGAATGTTGCTACGAATTTGAGAACATGAATCAACTTTTTGGTTTTGTGTTCTTGAATCGAATAAGTAGTAAAGGTTTTGTACAAAAACCGAATTTAATCAAAGAAGATTGCAATTAGGTGGACTTTTTCATACTAAGTTGCACATTTGAGTTGATAGCCTTTCTAGGTGCTTATTGCGTTAAACATGTATGATTGACTAGCTTTCTAGGGCTTGAATGCATGTTTGATAGGATTAGTCTATGTGCTTTCACTTAGATTAATTAGCATTGAAAGTAAAATATGGGGAATTGTTTGCTTTTAACGTTTCACATGATCAACTCCTCTTGCATGAGTATGATGAACAATGATGAACGTGAATCAATTTTAATCATGAGTTTCGACTTTGATCTTTGTTCTTGCATTCCATTTGTATTTTTATGTTTTTGCATTTTAATTATTTAGTTAACTTAGTATTTATTTTCGGAAATAGAAAACCAAAAACAAAATCCCCCCTTATTTTCGTAAATATGTATATACTTGTGAATATCTTTGTGATTATTATACTTTGTTTTAAATTTTGATTGTTTAATTGTTTGACAATGACAGGTGTACCCTCAATCCCCGGAATAGAACGATCCCTATTTACTTTATACTACTAATGACATTTCAGGGTTAAATTATGTGCTTGCTTTGAGCGTATCAATTTTTGGCGCCGTTGCCGGGGATTGAAAAATCATTTGTCACTTTGTGAATATATTGTGTGTTTATAATGTGACCGAAAAAAAAAAAAAAAAAAAAAAAAATTTACTTGTTAATTATTTTGTAATTGTCGAAATTTAGTTTATTTATTTAGGTTGTTATTTTTATTGTTGAACACAAGTTTAATTGTTAGTTGTAAATTAAAGAAGAAATAGGTGAAGTCGTGTTTATTAATATTGGCCTAAACCCCTTCTTGGTACCTAGTTCAGGTCCCTTAAGGTTGAGGGCGGCCTTTATTAACATTCATTGAACTGTCTTCACACTTAGGACCTTTTATATTCAAGTAAGTATAGCCTATGTGAGATGGTGTCTAGGAAGGGGACAACGTTCATAACGGGTTCTGGATTCAGAAGTGCTTACAAATGGGCGTAAACCTCAATGAGGGAGTAGCCTATGCCAAAATGGATCCTACCTCTTGTGTTCGCCCTCCCCTACCTGGCCATTTCAGTAAGGTTGCCCAAAGGATGTAGGAGGGACTTAGTGTCTAGACGACTATACTTGGGCCGCACGTCCACTTGATTTACCGCTTGGAATTAGATTTGATATCAATAATATTTATGACAAAAGAAAATGTAAGAAATTGTTGTGACACTTAAGGTATATTGGATTAAACATAATCTCGGAAAGGAAGCTGTTACAGCCCATTGGACTCTGAGATTCCCTGTTCCCGTACCTAAGTGTTGAAAATAATTTTAAAAATAAAAGAAGAAAAAGAGAAAAGAAAACGAAAAAAAAAAAAAAAAAGTTGTTGTAAATAGTGACGTTTTGTATATGTGTTTTGTGTGAAAGTTTTGTGTCTAATTATACTTGTAAAGAAATAGAATTAAACATAAAGAAAAATGGAGTTATAAATTTTGTTAATTACTTAATTGTTGTGAGTGTGTAAAATCGTATGAGTAGACAAGGGCCCTTTTGTTAATATTGGCCTTAACCCTTCATTCGTACCTTTCTAAGGTCGTATGAGGTTGAGGGCGGCCTTTATTAGCACTTGGAGAACAGTTTAACACATGAGTAATTTCCAAGCTGAGTAAGGGGCATTACAGATGGTGTCTTAGGTTGAGACCCTGGGTGATGGGTTCAAATTGGATCTCAGAGATACTACAGACTGTGCGTAAACCACAATGTGGAAGTAGCCGATAGGGGCGTAAACCTCAATGAGGGAGTAGCCTCCGTAGTATCACCAAAATGAGTCCTCCCTCTCACTTACCTCTTAATCTGGCTATCTGGCCTTCTGAAACAAAGGAAAGTGACTTATGTCTAAGCGACTATCCCTATATCGTAGCTCACCAATAGTAGTGGTTTCTATTGGGCTCGACTTACAACTTGGAATCAATTGAGTTATTAACTTTGATTATGACATTTCCATGACAAAAATAAAATACTTGTACATAACCTTCACGTGTAAATTGGTTTGTTTTATACTTCTCTTACTTGTACAAACTTTGTAAGTCTCTTTTGTTTTATTGTGAATAGTGACGTTTTTGTATGAAAATATTAACTTGTATTTTGTTTATTTTCGTAAGTTACTCACTTTTGTACATCTTAATGTTGTTCAGGAATTCCATGAATGTCCGAGTCCTCTAAAATCCCTACCAAACAAGAGATTGAAGAAAGGCTCGCTCGTTTGAAAAATCGTCCTACACTTGAGTACAGAAGACCTTCCTCCTTGCAATTCAAAGAGTACAAGTTTAACGAGCAAGGGAAGAGAATCTATTCTTCTGAGGAATCTACATCACCTACACCTACTCCATCTCCTCCTTCACGTTCACCTTCACCTGTGGTTTCGTCTAACTCTACACCACCACCTTCACCACCACCTGAAGAAGTTCAAGAAGAGAGAATGGCATCCATTAGGGAATTATCCACAGCAACAGTCGAGGGAGGACCCCCTATAGGCATTGTGTACCCTGCCCCTGCAGCAGGAAGACAAGCAGAGTTTGAACTAAAGAGTGGACTATTGCATCAACTCCCTATGTTCCATGGGCTTCCTATGGAGGACGCCCACAAGCATCTTAGAGCATTCCAGGTTGTGTGTTCTAACATGCAACCACAAGGAGCTGATGAAAATATTCTGAAGATGAAGGCATTCCCATTCTCCTTAGCTGACAGAGCCAAAGATTGGCTATATGAGATTCCTGCTGGACGTATCACCTCTTGGGACACAATGAGGAAGGCCTTCTTGGAAAAATACTTCCCAGCTTCAAAGGTCATCGCACTCAGGAAGAAGCTCAGTGGAATTGAACAAGCCCCAGATGAGTCTTATGCTGCCTACTATGAGAGGTTCAATTCCTTACTTGCCCAATGTCCTCAACATCAGATGAAGGATGAGACCCTACTTACATGCTTTTATGAGGGACTCTTACCCTTAGAGAGGCAAATGCTTGATGCTGCAGCTGGAGGAGCTTTTGTGGACAAGTCACCTGCAGCTGGAAAGGAACTTATTGAGAATCGTGCCCTCAACAATCAACAATATGAGGGTATAGGGCACTCCATTCGAAAGGTGCATGAAGTGGGCAGGAATAATGCCATTGAGGATCAACTGAACAAGCTCACTCTCCTAATGAACCAAGTCGTCACTTCTAAGGGAATTGGTGCACCAATAGCTTGTGGGGTATGCTCTATGCAAGGGCATGTTACAGATCAGTGCCCTCAACTCAATGAGAATGGAGGATGGGAATCCGCAAATGCTATTGGAGGATTTCAAGGTGGATATCAGGGAGGACCTCAACGTCCTAAGTATAATCCTTATTCCAATACCTACAACCCTGGATGGAGGGACCATCCCAACTTCAAGTGGACCAACAATGAAAACACTCAGAATCCTCTTGGTGGGAACTTCCAACGTCCTCAAGGGCCTTCATTTCAAGGATCATCTTTTCAAAGGCCTTACATGCCTCCTCCTCCACAGAACTCTGGGAATTCCAATTCTCATTATGATAAGGCATTGGAAGCCTTGACTAGCTCTACACAAGCCTTGACAAACTCCACTCAGGCTTTGATCCAAGGACAACAGACCCATACTAAGGACATTGCAGAACTCAAGAAGAAGATGGGCCAAGTTGTGGACTTCATGAGCAAGATTCATGAGAATGGGAAGCTCCCTAGTGTCACAATACCTAATCCTAAGGGTAATGTGGAGAATGCATCAGTTGTGACTACAAGGAGTGGAAGGCCATTTGTGGATCAACCCAAGCCACCCAAAAAGGCCCAAGTGAGCATAGAGATTGAGGAAGACCATGAACCCACAAAGTTGGGTATTGAAAAGGACCCTGCAACGTCCAAGGAAGAAATCAAGGCGTCCTCACCACTAAAGGCAAAACCGGAAATTCAAGGTACTAATTCTAACTTATCAAATTCGGTTATTGCTAACCCTTCTTCTTCTTGCATGCCCTTTCCACGCAGGTTTGCCAAATCAAAGAAGGATGAAAGTGACCAAGCTATCTTGGAAACTTTCAAGAAGGTGCAAGTAAACTTACCCCTCCTGGAGGCCATCAAACAAGTCCCTAAGTACGCCAAGTTCCTTAAAGAGCTTTGCACTACTAGGAGAGTAAACCGTGAAAAGGGGGTGGTAAAGGTAAGTGAGAACGTTTCTGCCTTGATTCAGAGGAAGATTCCTCCAAAGTGTAAGGATCCTGGAAGCTTTACTATTCCATGTACTATCGGTAACTCCAGATTTAAGAATGCCATGCTAGATCTAGGTGCATCTGTTAATGTTATGCCCTATTCTGTTTATGAAACCCTAGGTCTAGGGGAACTTAAATCTGATAATGTTATCATTCAGTTAGCTGACAGATCCAATGCCTACCCTAGAGGTTTGTTAGAGGATGTGCTTGTGCAGGTTAACCATCTTATCTTCCCAGCTGATTTTTATGTGTTGGAAATGGAGGACTCCCCTGTGAGTTCCACTCCTTTGCTTTTGGGACGTCCTTTCTTAAGGACAGCTAGGACGAAGATAGATGTGTATGCAGGCTCTCTCACCATGGAGTTTGATGGTGACGTTATTGGCTTCAACATTTTTGAAGCCATGAGGTATCCTCTTGACATAAATGATTGTTATTCTATTGACATTTTGGATGACCTTGCCCAGAAAATGTTTGAGGCCATGAATGAGGATACCCTAGCCACAACACTCGAACAAGGAGTAGGGTACACAAAAGGTGGTGCCATTGTCTCAGAGGAGGAATTGAAGGACACTTGTGAAGGAACGATCATTGAAAACGTCTCATTCCTTGAAGCTTCACCCTATGTAGGTAAGTCTACTTCACCCTTGTCCATTCAGTTATCTGCTAATAAGACTTTACCTTCAGTGGTTCAGGCACCAGAACTTGAACTTAAACCTCTACCAAACCACTTGAAGTATGTCTACTTAGGAGACAAGGAGACTTTACCAGTGATTGTGTCCTCCTCTCTTACTTTGTCTCAAGAGGAGAGATTGGTGGAGATGTTGAAGCAACACAAGACCGCCATAGGATGGACGTTGGCGGATATCAAGGGAATAAGCCCTACTACTTGCGTCCATAGAATACTTCTTGAGGAGGGGACAAAACCCACTAGAGAGGCTCAACGTCGTCTCAACCCTCCTATGATGGAAGTTGTGAAGAAGGAGGTCATCAAGCTCCTTGATTGTGGGGTGATCTACCCTATTTCAGACTCCAAGTGGGTCTCTCCAGTTCAGGTTGTGCCCAAGAAATCTGGGGTAACTGTGGTGAAAAATGCTGAGAACGAACTGGTGCCCCAAAGGACAGTCACAGGCCACAGAGTTTGCATTGATTATAGGAAGCTCAACGCAACAACAAGGAAAGATCACTTTCCTCTTCCATTCATTGATCAGATGCTTGAGCGTTTGGCTGGCCATGACTACTACTGCTTCCTGGATGGCTACTCAGGATACAATCAGATTGCCATAGCCAATGAAGACCAAGAGAAGACAACCTTCACTTGCCCCTTTGGGATATTTGCCTATCGACGTATGCCCTTTGGACTTTGCAACGCCCCAGGTACCTTTCAGAGGTGTATGGTAAGTATTTTTTCAGATTATATTGAGAAAATCATAGAGGTATTCATGGATGACTTTTCAGTTTTTGGAAAGAATTTTGATGATTGTCTTAATAATCTGGAAATAATTCTAAAACGTTGCATGGAAACTAACCTTGTACTTAATTGGGAGAAATGCCATTTTATGGTTAAACAAGGAATAGTTCTAGGACATATTGTTTCTGCTAGGGGAATAGAGGTTGATAAGGCCAAGGTGGATATTGTGCGTTACTTACCCTCTCCCACTTCTGTGAGAGAGATTCGTTCTTTCCTTGGCCATGCAGGTTTTTATAGGAGGTTTATCAAGGACTTCTCCAAGATTTCGAGACCTCTATGCCAACTACTCCAGAAGGATGTACCGTTTCACTTTGACAAGGAATGTCAAGATGCTTTTGACAAGCTTAAGGAGTTGTTGACGTCAGCCCCCATCATGCTACCTCCAGATTGGTCCTTGCCCTTTGAGTTGATGTGTGATGCCTCTGACTATGCAGTTGGAGCTGTTTTGGGGCAAAGGAAGGACAAACGACCCTATGCCATCTACTACGCCTCAAGGACTCTGAATGATGCACAAATGAATTACTCTACCACAGAGAAAGAGCTCCTTGCAGTTGTCTTTGCCCTTGAAAAGTTTCGTTCCTACTTACTTGGTACCAAGGTGATTATTTATACTGACCATGCAGCTTTGAAGTACTTGATGACCAAGAAGGAGGCGAAACCAAGGCTTATCAGATGGGTCCTACTCTTACAAGAGTTTGACGTTGAAATCAAGGACAAGAAGGGTAGTGAAAACGTGGTAGCTGACCACTTGAGTCGTTTGGTGCATGCAGAAGACCCTCTCCCTCTGGTGGAGACGTTTCCAGATGAGCAGCTCTTTGGACTTCAGGTAAGTGAACCATGGTATGCGGATATTGTGAACTATATTGTTTCTAGGAAGATTCCTGATACCATGTCACATGCTCATAGAGATAGGCTTAAGAAAACTGTTAAGCAATATGTTTGGGATGAACCTTATTTGTGGAAATATTGCTCTGATCAACTGATTAGGAGATGTGTGCCTGAACATGAACATAATGCCATACTTTCTTTTTGCCATTCTAAAGCATGTGGGGGTCACTTCGGGTCTAAGAAAACTGCATTTAAGGTATTGGAATCTGGGTTCTTTTGGCCAACGTTATTTAAGGATGCACATGCTTATTGTTTGACTTGTGATAGATGCCAAAGAACAGGAAATTTAAGCTCTAGAGATCAAATGCCATTGTCTAATATCATAACTGTTGAAATATTTGATGTCTGGGGTATAGATTTCATGGGCCCTTTCCCTTCATCTTTTGGGTGTTTATATATTCTGCTTGCAGTGGACTATGTTTCCAAATGGGTGGAAGCAAAGGCCACTCGAACTAATGACTCTAAGGTTGTTGCAGATTTTATCAAGTCTAACATCTTTAGCAGGTTTGGAATGCCTAGAGTTCTCATTAGTGATGGTGGATCCCACTTTTGCAATAGGACGATTGAGGCCTTGTTGAAGAAATATGATGTTACACATAAGGTTTCTACACCTTATCACCCCCAAACTATTGGGCAAGCTGAAGTCTCAAATCGTCAGATCAAGGGGATATTGGAAAAGACTGTGAACCCTAACAGGAAGGATTGGTCCCTACGCTTGGAGGATGCTTTGTGGGCTTACAGAACTGCATATAAGACTCCCATAGGTATGTCCCCATATCGAATTGTCTATGGCAAACCTTGCCATTTACCTGTGGAGTTAGAGCACAAAGCTTGGTGGGCTGTGAAGCAGTTCAACATGGATCTTGATGAAGCTGGGCTTCATAGGAAGCTGCAGTTGCAAGAGTTAGAGGAAATTAGGAATGATGCTTTCGAAAGTGCCAACATTTATAAAGAAAAGACTAAGGCATTCCATGATAAAATGATTCGAAGGAAGACTTTTGTTGTGGGTCAAAAAGTTCTTCTCTTCCATTCTCGTCTCAAACTCTTCCCAGGTAAACTTCGTTCTCGTTGGATTGGACCTTTTGTTATCACTAATGTGTTTTCTCATGGAGCTGTGCAGATAAAGAGTGAACAAACAGGTAACGAGTTCAAAGTGAATGGCCATCGCTTGAAGCCTTACTATGAGGCGTTTGTGGAACACGAAGTGGAGGAAGTACCCCTCCAGAACGTTCCACCTCTTGAGGATTAAATGGAGGTACAAGTCTAGGCTGAAAGACTATAAACATTAAGCGCTGCTTGGGAGGCAACCCAATTCAGAAGTAGCTGTGGAGGAGCCTTCAACGCAGATTTGCTCTTTTTCCTCCCTACTTCTTTATTTTATGCCTTTTGTTTTTCTTTGAACTTTATTTTCGTAAATTTCATCCCTATATGCTTAAGTGTTTCATTGCATGCTTATAATTGATTACATTGAGGACAATGCAATATTTAAGTGTGGGGGAAGGGATTTATACCTTTGTCTTGAGTCATATATATTGAAAAATACAAAAAAATCGAAAAATGTCAAAAATAACAAAAATTTTCGTTGATTTTATTGAGTCTTAGTCTTTTGTTTTTGTTTTCGAGTCTTAGGATGCCCTTTCAACTGTCTAGGATGATTCTATATCTCTGAAATCATGACTAAAAGAGGATCACGAAATTGAGATGA
Organism: Rosa rugosa; assembly: GCF_958449725.1. Lineage (NCBI taxonomy): Eukaryota > Viridiplantae > Streptophyta > Magnoliopsida > Rosales > Rosaceae > Rosa > Rosa rugosa. The sequence goes on along the minus strand of NC_084821.1, from coordinate 30,235,759 downwards.
CTTAAAATGGTATTCTTTGGTTAATTGAGATATATGAAAAATATATGCCTTGTAGTGGATATGGATTTCGTAACTTTGGTACAGAATACGAGCATGTTAAGATGAATTTGGATTCATATAAACTCATGTGAGATAATTGTGCCCATGTCCCTTTTCTTGGAGTGAAATGAAAAATATATATTCTTAATTTCTTGGCGATGTTTTGATGATCTCATTATTCTTTCATCTTGATTGACTACTTGCCATAGATTAAGTTTGATGGACTAGAGAATGCTAGAATTCGCTCTTGTGCTTGTTGAGACGTTATATCAATACATGGCCCTGATTCTGGAAAGGATAGAGGCACCCTAGGAATTACCACCATTGCCAAATGAACCTGTGTCCCTAATTGTGCCCGTCGTGGGACTCCCCTAGATAAACCCCTTTGAGCCTACGTTAAGCCTTTTCTTTCATCACCCTTAAAATCTTTAACCTAAGCCTTAGTATAGCTATAACCCTACCCTTTGTCCTAAGGACTTAGTGGAGCTAAATTGAGACTTTACTTGAAGATTTTTGGCGTCAACAATGAAGGATAAGAAGAGGTGAAAGTTCAAGTGTGGGGGAATTTTGTCCATAAAGAAAAAAATATGTGAAAGCCGTGAAAAATGAAAAAGAAAAAGAAAAAGAAAAATGTGTACGGCTAAAAAGAAAGGAAAGAAAGAAAAATATATGTTTATGGATTCTAGTCCCCCATACTAAGTGATTTAGGAGTTTGTTTTGAATTGAAGGCCCACTATAGAAAAATTTGGCCTTTGTCCATTTCACGAGAGTTCAAGGGAAGTTTACAATGAAGATTGGGCCCAACATGAAGACATTAGGCCCCTTTTATAACACCCCCATGGGATAGTGACGTTTTGGCATACTTGGTGGATTTCTAGAAGTCTCTCTACATTTACATGAGCTCTACTAGGTTTTTAGGACACTTTGTTAATTTCCTTACCCTTCGTTTCCTTAAACCTTAAGCCATGGCCTCATTACAACCCTTGAGAAGACCTTCTTGATCCTTAAGATGGGACAGCCCTTGATGTGGAGATGAGTTGCAAGAGTTGAACCTATGGCTTGGGTCCATCTGTGCAAGTAGTTGATATCCTTCATGAGATCTTTAAAGAAAATTATATTTGTGCTTTCGTTTCTTGCATTATGTGATATACTTGCTATCTTTCACATATAATTGAGTGTATAAGCTTTTAAGCATTGCCATGATCTGAGAGAAGAAAGAGTGGATATACCTTGTGAGAAATTGAATCAAACTTGTTGAAGCATGCTTAACAGAAACCATCACCATTGTTCCAACCAAGTCCTACTTGTGTATACGTGAATTATGTGTTTTAATTAACTCTCGAATGCCTAAACATTGAATCTTGGTTGAGTGCTAATCTTGGTGTTGTGAAAGTAAGAGATTGCTGAGACAAATAGTTGAAGGGCAATACAGTCATTTTGGTTGTTTGATTCTTTAATTTTCGTTGAGTCTTAGTGTATGTCTTAGTGTGATTTTGCTAAGGGACTAGCAAAAGCTAAGTGTGGGGGAATTTGATAGGAGCATTTTAATGCGACGTTTTAACTGCATTTCCCTATGTTTTCTGCGCCATTTCCTTGGAAAAATCCCTGTTTTGGAAAGTTTCCATTCTTTGATTGGGAAAGTTCCTATTTGTATAAAGTTTCTATTTTTGTAGTTTTCATTTCTCATTTCTGGCAAGTTTCCATTTTTCAGTTTAGGAAAGTTTCTATTTTTCATTTTTAGTAACTTTCTATTTTTCATTTTTAGTAACTTTCTATTTTTCATTTTTAGTAAGTTTCTATTTTTCAAATTAGGTAAGTTTCTATTTTTCATACTAGTTTCTATTTTCAGGACCTCCGAGCTCAAAAGTGGAAATGAACGCGCAAATGGAAAGAGGAGCTTGCGAACATCAAGACGAACAAATATGAGAGAAAACGGCCCACACATTTGAGCAGAAATGAAGAAACAAGCTTTCCTAGTGCAACCAGGAAACCCTGCGAAATGGAGGAGAGCTTACCAATGAAGTTTCCAACGCAACTATGAAAAGAAATGAAAGAAATGAAGTGTTTTGCGTTGGAAAATAAGAAGGCTTGAAGATGAAGCAACGAGGCCCAAGAACTCTATGGATTTTCGGCAAAATGGATCAAGGCCCACCAAAGCCCATGACATTAGGGTTTGTGACGCAAAACCCTAACCTTAAAGATGTTTGCCGTCCAAAGCAATGAGAGAAACAAGGAAGAGGCGTGGAAAATCAGAATATTAAAGAGAAATTCGGTAGAGATTTTTGAGGGAGAAATAAAAGGAAGGAGAATATATGTTGAACTCGAAAATCTCTCAAAAGAAGTCTAGATACATTCCTTGAAACCCTAAAGGAAGTTTGGCCGAATTGGAAGTGCAAAATCAGAAAATATCTCAAGGAATTTCGGCAAGTTTATTTAGGGAGATATTCTAGAAAATTATGTGATTGGTTGAACCATGTCATAGGGCTTATGTGGCAAGCTTACATTGGAGGAAGATATGTGGATTAAACAAGTCATTGCCGTGAGAAACCCTAGAGAATTGCACGGCTTGGAGACCAAGTTTGCCGTCCCCTATATAGTCTCTCTTCTTCTCAACGTCAAGGGTTCCTCTCTCCATACAATTTACAACTTAGAAAAAAATCAGAAAACTCTCTAGCCTAGCCGTGCTCCTCTCCATCCTCTAGGGCAACCACGAAGTGCAAGCAAGGCCAAGGAAGAAGAAGACAAGCCGTGAACACCATCCATCCTCCACCTTGAAGATTGCTTTCGAAATTCAAGAGACCACATCATCACTTCATTCATCTCACCTTCATCACGGTGTAATCCGATTCTCCTTGTAACTTTGCTTTGTATTTTCGTTGGTTTTGCCCTAGTTGACACACATGTTTGAACAAGTGTTGATTTCTGAAATTTTGTGATTAATTGTTAATTTTCAGATTCATATATTGCGATTTATGGTTGCTTTTGTGTGAGTGTTTGATTAAATTTGCATGATAGAAATCTTTTGTATGATAATCTTGAATGGTTCGAAACATTTAGGGTTTTTATGTGAATGTTGCTACGAATTTGAGAACATGAATCAACTTTTTGGTTTTGTGTTCTTGAATCGAATAAGTAGTAAAGGTTTTGTACAAAAACCGAATTTAATCAAAGAAGATTGCAATTAGGTGGACTTTTTCATACTAAGTTGCACATTTGAGTTGATAGCCTTTCTAGGTGCTTATTGCGTTAAACATGTATGATTGACTAGCTTTCTAGGGCTTGAATGCATGTTTGATAGGATTAGTCTATGTGCTTTCACTTAGATTAATTAGCATTGAAAGTAAAATATGGGGAATTGTTTGCTTTTAACGTTTCACATGATCAACTCCTCTTGCATGAGTATGATGAACAATGATGAACGTGAATCAATTTTAATCATGAGTTTCGACTTTGATCTTTGTTCTTGCATTCCATTTGTATTTTTATGTTTTTGCATTTTAATTATTTAGTTAACTTAGTATTTATTTTCGGAAATAGAAAACCAAAAACAAAATCCCCCCTTATTTTCGTAAATATGTATATACTTGTGAATATCTTTGTGATTATTATACTTTGTTTTAAATTTTGATTGTTTAATTGTTTGACAATGACAGGTGTACCCTCAATCCCCGGAATAGAACGATCCCTATTTACTTTATACTACTAATGACATTTCAGGGTTAAATTATGTGCTTGCTTTGAGCGTATCAATTTTTGGCGCCGTTGCCGGGGATTGAAAAATCATTTGTCACTTTGTGAATATATTGTGTGTTTATAATGTGACCGAAAAAAAAAAAAAAAAAAAAAAAAAATTTACTTGTTAATTATTTTGTAATTGTCGAAATTTAGTTTATTTATTTAGGTTGTTATTTTTATTGTTGAACACAAGTTTAATTGTTAGTTGTAAATTAAAGAAGAAATAGGTGAAGTCGTGTTTATTAATATTGGCCTAAACCCCTTATTGGTACCTAGTTCAGGTCCCTTAAGGTTGAGGGCGGCCTTTATTAACATTCATTGAACTGTCTTCACACTTAGGACCTTTTATATTCAAGTAAGTATAGCCTATGTGAGATGGTGTCTAGGAAGGGGACAACGTTCATAACGGGTTCTGGATTCAGAAGTGCTTACAAATGGGCGTAAACCTCAATGAGGGAGTAGCCTATGCCAAAATGGATCCTACCTCTTGTGTTCGCCCTCCCCTACCTGGCCATTTCAGTAAGGTTGCCCAAAGGATGTAGGAGGGACTTAGTGTCTAGACGACTATACTTGGGCCGCACGTCCACTTGATTTACCGCTTGGAATTAGATTTGATATCAATAATATTTATGACAAAAGAAAATGTAAGAAATTGTTGTGACACTTAAGGTATATTGGATTAAACATAATCTCGGAAAGGAAGCTGTTACAGCCCATTGGACTCTGAGATTCCCTGTTCCCGTACCTAAGTGTTAAAAATAATTTTAAAAATAAAAGAAGAAAAAGAGAAAAGAAAACGAAAAAAAAAAAAAAAAAGTTGTTGTAAATAGTGACGTTTTGTATATGTGTTTTGTGTGAAAGTTTTGTGTCTAATTATACTTGTAAAGAAATAGAATTAAACATAAAGAAAAATGGAGTTATAAATTTTGTTAATTACTTAATTGTTGTGAGTGTGTAAAATCGTGTGAGTGCGTTATAGATAACTTTTGTATTTTAATCTTATGTGGTTGCAAACACTTAGGGTTTCGATATAATTGATGCTAGGTTTAAGAACTTGAAATCAACTTTTTGTTTTGTGTAAACTTGAATCAAAGTAGTAAAGGTTTTGTGCAAAAATCGGATTTAATTAAAGAGAATTGCAATTAGGTGGACTTTTCCATACTAAGTTGTACACTTGAGTTGATAGCCTTTCTCTATGTCTAATGCGTTGAACATGACATGATTGACTAGCTTTCTAGGGTTTGATTGCATGTTTAATAGGATTGATCTAGGTGCTTTCGCTTAGGTTAATTAGCATTGAAAAGTAAAATATGGGAAATTATTTGCTTTCGAATGTTTCACATGATCAACTCCCTTCTCATGACTTAGATGAACAATATTAGGGTTTGAATCGATTTTAATCATATGTTTCGGTTTTCGATCTTTGTTCTCTCATCCCATTTGTATTTTTATGTTTTTGTGTTTTATTTGTTTTCTTTACTTAGTTTAATTTTTTAAAACCAAAACCAAAAATCCCCCCTAATTTTGTAAATAATGTTTATACTTGTGAATATCTTTGTGAATATTATACTTTGTTTTAATTTTAATTGTTTAATTGTTTGACAATGACAGGTGTACCCTCAATCCCCGGAATAGAACGATCCCAATTTGCTTATACTACTAACGATATTTTCAGGGTTAAATTATGCGCTTGCTCTAAGCGTATCAAAAATCAGAAATATAAAAGAAGATTTTGGTGGAGATTTTCTAGGGAGATTTTCTTGGAATGAAATATTCTTGGAGAATTATTTTGTGTTGTTGCCGTGAAGAATTAAGAGAGAAGAGAGGAGGATTAGCGTGAAACCCTAGAGGATGACGCCAAGAGAGATTCTAGGGGAGAGTTTTAAGGAAAGACAAAGTGTGGAGAACAAGAAAAGTCCCAAAAGACGTCCAAATACATCCCTAGAAACCCTAAAGGAGTTGGCCGAAATTGAAGTAGAAAATCAAAATTATCTCAAGGTATTTCGGCAACTAAATAATAGGGAGATATTTTAGAGAATTATGTGATTGGTTGAACCACCTCATAGGGCTTATGTGGCACGCTACCATTGGAGAAATTATGTGGAGTTACAACATTGATGCCGTGAGGTTTATTAGAAGAGTGGACGGCTTGGAGACCAAGTTTGGTGTTCCCTATTTATACTCACCTCTTCTCAACGTCAAAGGTCCTCTCCCTTACAATTTACACTTTGAGAAAAATTCAGAAAATACCCTAGCATAGCCGTGAGCCTCTCCATCCTCTAGTCATCTCCACGAGTTCAAGCAAGGCCAAAGGAAGAAGAAGAGAAGCCGTGAGTGTAACGTCCCGAACCTGAATCCACCGGTTTACTAGTCATTTGGACGGTAAACGACAACTATTTTCACTTTTACTTTCGTTTCCGTACTTTTAGTGGCCCTAAAAGTTGACTTTTTATTCGGGTCAAAATTTGAGAAAATGTTCTTCATGAAAGTTGTAGGGGACGTTAAACCGAGCGCGTGGATATGTGGTACGTAAAAATCGGAGCTCGTATGCAAAAGTTATAAGCGGAATACTAAAGTTACTGTTCATGTGGTAAGTTTCTATAAATAGCCAAGTTACTGTGGTAAGTTTCCATTTTTGAAAACCTACCGGCCTTTTCTCTCTCTTCTCCCCCGACCCTTTCTCCTCTTCGGCCCGATTCTTCCTCCTCCGATTTCTTCCTCCTCCGGCCACCCCATGATGGAATCCGGGCATCAGCTGGCTCGCCTCCTCCCCCTTGTCACGCCTGTGGTGGTGTTTTGCAGTGATTCAGCCGGAGGAGCTCGATTTTGAGCCGTGAAGTCCACTGTAGCAGTTTGAGATTTTCGTCGATTTCCGGCGATTCCGGCCGTCTCCGGCCACCAAATTGGCGTCGAAGGTTCGGTTTTTGACATAGATCATTTCCCCTAAGGTCTTTCATTTCAATTTGCAGTGTAGAGGTCGAATTAACGATTTGCAATTTCTAGGGTTCTTGGAGTTTTCTGGAAATTTTTCACCTGCCAAATTGGAGCCCTTCAAGGTAAAATTGGAACTTGTTGTAGTTGAGAAAGAGGTTGGGTTTGTTGTGTAGGTGGTGCTGCCAAAATTTGGTGGCCATCGGAGGTGGTGGCCGCCGGCGCGTGGGGCCCACGCGCTGCCACTGTTGGTGGCGCGTGGAGGCATATAGGGCAGTGTTTTAATTTCAGTTTTTAGCCCATTAAATTGTATATATGTTGTAGAGCTTATATGTGAAGTTTGGTGAATTTTGGAGGAGTTTGGAATTGTTTGTGATTTTACGAAGTTTGAAGTTTTGTGATTGAATTGTGGGAAATCCGGCCGTCGGATTTCCCTCGTTTTCATTGTGGAATATGTTAATTGAGGAATTGGTGTTGTGGGAGAGATTTGGGTTGAATTTGAGAAGTAATGGAGATAGGGATTTTCGGGTTTCGTTTAGGTTCGTAATTAGTTATTCGAATTGTCGTTTATGGAAGTGTACTTGTGTACAGGACGATATATCGAGCTATCGCTTGACGAAGGAAATCGTTTGCATGGTCGCCAACTAGTACTGTGAGTGGGCGTTTGTTTTTGAATATTGATGCATGCATTTATTTTTCAAATTAATGTTTTATTAATTATCATATTATTTTAGTTTCGGATATGATTTCGGTTTTGGAATATTGCTTGGATTTTCCATCATGATTTTTGGAACGTGAGTTTTATTCGCTCGGATTTGAACTTGTGATTTAAGTGATTTTCGACGAATTATTTTCCGAGGTGATTTCCTGAATTAAATATATATTCTCTATTCGTTGATTTGAGATTTTTGGAAATATTTTTGAAATGGGATTTCGATGGAATTATTTTCCTATTTATTTATCGAGTTTCGGTTTTGGCATTGGGAATGCCTCATTGATGATTCTGGATTCAGTTTTGTTTCGGAACTGCGATTTATAATTGATCTAATTATTCTTTTAGCGTGTGGGACACGCTGTTGATTTATGTGACTTTTTACGAGAATTTCCGGGTACGGTTGGGAATTGTACTCGTGTGTTTTTATTCGCGGGACTTATGGGGAAGCCTTATAGATTTACTGGTTTTGAATAGTTTTTACCCGCCATACCTGGGTCGTCATATTTATTGCTAGCTAGCCTATTAGTACTCCTCCCTGCTTACTATGTGTTTGTGGGTGAGTAAGAGCAGAGCATGGGATGCTCCAGAGTGTGGGACACTCCGACCCGAGCCTGGGAGGCTCCCTTCTTTCGTATGGTGAAACTTCTTCCCCCTATTTTATCGTTGCTTGACTAGCGGGGCTAGTCCGATTTTCACTGTAGCCAGCGGGGCTGGTCTTATCTTTTTGAGAAACGAGATTTCGGTTTTACGATATAGTTTTCGAATGTCGTGACTAGCGAGGCTAGTCGATTTATCGTTTTGGAATTCTTGGATTTAAAGCTAAATGTGTTTTTCTAATTGTTGCATGCATCGGTTTTTATTGAAATAAATGTGGGAAAGTATGAAATCCTTTTTCTTTTAAATTATTTATTTTTGTCCACTCACGCTAACGTTTTTCGTCTACTTTCCCCTGGGCCTTTCGGTTTCTAATGCCCAGTTTGCAGGAGTTATTAGTTGAGGTCGGGCGTACGTGGTTCGAGGCATAGTTGACGAATAGCTCCGCACATCTTCCTTTGGCTCTGATATATTGTGGGTTATTATTTTGGGTAGTCCACTTTAGGGGTGACTCGACCAGTTCTCGGTAGAGTTATCTCTAAGGTGGGCCCCGCAGGGCCACCTCGGATTTCAGGGTGAAATTCGGGCTGGGTTCTGTCAATTTGGTATCAGAGCATTAGGTTGTTAGGTTCTGTAGACTCGTTTCTATTCTGTTACCTTATATAATTGGTGTTGCCCAGTACCTCTCGAGTGATGGCCCGACTGCAGCGGTTCCCCATCGTGTACTCTTCGGTGCTGTGGTATTCATCAAGTGTGTAAGGTACAAAGCTAGTTGGTTTTCTTCTGGTGCTATGCCTCTTGTACGCCGACCTCCTAGGGTTTCCTTTGTGTATTCGATTGATTAAGTGTCTTGCGCCTATCCCTGGTGATGGTAGAGTAAAACTACCCTACAGTTTCGAGTTGTGCTACGAAATGTGATTCGAGGAAAATGTTGTGGTTGTCTTTTCCTCGATGCCAACAATTTTGTTGGGGCATGGATTAAGGTACGGAAATCGGAGTTCGAGGTTTTGTTTGAGTGTCTGAGACGAGTGACAATAGCTTTGGGCTGCCTCTGGATGATAAAATTGTTTCGGAATCTGGATTATTGTTGAATTGAGACTAGTAGTAATTGTGGTTCTGATTTTGAACCGAGTTTCGGTAGATGTGTCATGTGATGTGATCGGTTGTTAAGTAGCAATTGAAATATTATTGGGAGTTTTTGGTGATTCCTGGGGAATCTCAGTGTTGGAAACCATTTATAGTGGAAAATTGAATAAATATTTTGAATTTTTATGGCTAGATGCTGTGTTTCCTAGTGACTCTGGTCACTGATAATGGTAAAGTATTCTAGTGGTGATTAATTCGAGGAATTGGATTGTTACGTGGTGGGACCACTTTCGGATCCGAGTGTTGTGGTGTTTGATACAAGATATTGGACGAGTGACATTTGTTCTCCATCATGGATACCGTTTATGGAAGACTTGGTGAATGGTGTTTTGTCGTCCGGGAAAACTGGTTGTTGTTTGAGTTTAATACGTGTAGGGGATTGCTTTGGAGGAATTGAGTGGTCTTAATATTTTTGTGCTATTACTGGTGGTAATGGGTTAAGCTATTGAGATATTTGTTCTGACGATGAACCGAGTTTCGAAAGATGTGTTACAGGACGTGATCGGCTATGTAAGTGACATTTGGGGACGTGTGTAGTTACTATTTGTCCGTGTGAATTTCGAGGGCGAAATTTTATAAGGAGGGGAGATTGTAACGTCCCGAACCTGAATCCACCGGTTTACTAGTCATTTGGACGGTAAACGACAACTATTTTCACTTTTACTTTCGTTTCCGTATTTTTAGTGGCCCTAAAAGTTGACTTTTTATTCGGGTCAAAATTTGAGAAAATGTCCTTCATGAAAGTTGTAGGGGACGTTAAACCGAGCGCGTGGATATGTGGTACGTAAAAATCGGAGCTCGTATGCAAAAGTTATAAGCGAAATACTAAAGTTACTGTTCATGTGGTAAGTTTCTATAAATAGCCAAGTTACTGTGGTAAGTTTCCATTTTTGGAAACCTACCGGCCTTTTCTCTCTCTTCTCCCCCGACCCTTTCTCCTCTTCGGCCCGATTCTCCCTCCTCCGATTTCTTCCTCCTCCGGCCACCCCATGATGGAATCCGGGCATCAGCTGGCTCGCCTCCTCCCCCTTGTCACGCCTGTGGTGGTGTTTTGCAGTGATTCAGCCGGAGGAGCTCGATTTTGAGCCGTGAAGTCCACTGTAGCAGTTTGAGATTTTCGTCGATTTCCGGCAATTCCGGCCGTCTCCGGCAATTCAGTTTTTAGCCAATTAAATTGTATATATGTTGTAGAGCTTATATGTGAAGTTTGGTGAATTTTGGAGGAGTTTGGAATTGTTTGCGATTTTACGAAGTTTGAAGTTTTGTGATTGAATTGTGGGAAATCCGGCAGTCGGATTTCCCTCGTTTTCATTGTGGAATATGTTAATTGAGGAATTGGTGTTGTGGGAGAGATTTGGGTTGAATTTGAGAAGTAATGGAGATAGGGATTTTCGGGTTTCGTTTAGGTTCGTAATTATTTATTCGAATTGTCGTTTATGGAAGTGTACTTGTGTACAGGACGATATATCGAGCTATCGCTTGACGAAGGAAATCGTTTGCATGGTCGCCAACTAGTACTGTGAGTGGACGTTTGTTTTTGAATATTGATGCATGCATTTATTTTTCGAATTAATGTTTTATTAATTATCATATTATTTTAGTTTCGGATATGATTTCGGTTTTGGAATATTGCTTGGATTTTCCATCATGATTTTTGGAACGTGAGTTTTATTCGCTCGGATTTGAACTTGTGATTTAAGGGATTTTTGACGAATTATTTTCCGAGGTGATTTCCGGAATTAAATATATATTCTCTATTCGTTGATTTGAGATTTTTGGAAATATTTTCGAAATGGGATTTCGATGGAATTATTTTCCTATTTATTTATCGAGTTTCGGTTTTGGCATTGGGAATGCCTCATTGATGATTCTGGATTCAGTTTTGTTTCGGAACTGCGATTTATAATTGATCTAATTATTCTTTTAGCGTGTGGGACACGCTGTTGATTTATGTGACTTTTTACGAGAATTTCCGGGTACGGTTGGGAATTGTACTCGTGTGTTTTTATTTGCGGGACTTATGGGGAAGCCTTATAGATTTACTGGTTTTGAATAGTTTTTACCCACCATACCTGGGTCGTCATATTTATTGCTAGCTAGCCTATTAGTACTCCTCCCTGCTTACTATGTGTTTGTGGGTGAGTAAGAGCAGAGCATGGGATGCTCCAGAGTGTGGGACACTCCGACCCGAGCCTGGGAGGCTCCCTTCTTTCGTATGGTGAAACTTCTTCCCCATATTTTATCGTTGCTTGACTAGCGGGGCTAGTCCGATTTTCACTGTAGCCAGCGGGGCTGGTCTTATCTTTTTGAGAAACGAGATTTCGGTTTTACGATATAGTTTTCGAATGTCGTGACTAGCGAGGCTAGTCGATTTATCGTTTTGGAATTCTTGGATTTAAAGCTAAATGTGTTTTTCTAATTGTTGCATGCATCGGTTTTTATTGAAATAAATGTGGGAAAGTATGAAATCCTTTTTCTTTTAGATTGTTTATTTTTGTCCACTCACGCTAACGTTTTTCGTCTACTTTCCCCTGGGCCTTTCGGTTTCTAATGCCCAGTTTGCAGGAGTTATTAGTTGAGGTCGGGCGTACGTGGTTCGAGGCATAGTTGACGAATAGCTTCCGCACATCTTCGTTTGGCTCTGATATATTGTGGGTTATTATTTTGGGTAGTCCACTTTAGGGGTGACTCGACCAGTTCTCGGTAGAGTTATCTCTAAGGTGGGCCCCGCAGGGCCACCTCGGATTTCAGGGTGAAATTCGGGGTGGGTCCTGTCAGTGAGCACCACCATCCGTATCCATTCTTGAAGCTTGCTGTCGAGTTTCAAGAAACAACAACAACGTTCACCCATCTCATCTTCATCCACGGTGTAATCCGATTCTCCTTTGTAACCTTTGCTTTGAATTTCGTTGGTTATGAACTAGTTGACATATATGTTTGAACAAGATTTCAATTTCGAATTCTATGGTTGAATAAATTTCAGATTCTATTATTGCGATTCATTGTTGCTTTTATGTGATTGTTTGATTAAATTTGCTTTATAGATATCTTTTGTATTTTAATCTTAAAGGGTTCGAAACTTTTAGGGTTTTTATATGATTGGTGCTACGAATTTAAGAACATGAATCAACTTTTTGGTTTTGTGTTCTTGAATCGAAAAGTAGTAAAGGTTTTGTGCAAAAATCGGAATTAATCTAAGAGAATTGCAATTAGGTGGACTTTTTCATACTAAGTTGCACACTTGAGTTGATAGCCTTTCTAGGTGCTTATTGCGTTAACCATATATGATTGACTAGCTTTCTAGGGCTTGAATGCATGTTTGATAGGATTAATCTAGGTGCTTTCGCTTAGATTAATTAGCATTGAAAAGTAAAAAATGGGAATTCATTTGCTTTCGAATGTTTCACATGATCAACTCCTCTCTCATGACTTAGATGAACAATATTAGGGTTTGAATCGATTTTAATCATAGTTTTCGGTTTTGATCTTTGTTCTCTCATTCCATTCGTATTTTTATGTTTTTGCATTTTAATTGTTTTGTTAACTTAGTTTTATTTTCGAAAACCAAAACAAAAATTCCCCCTTTTTCGTGTAAAATGTTTATATTTGTAAATATCTTTGTGAATATTATACTTTGTTTTAATTTTAATTGTTTAATTGTTTGACAATGACAGGTGTACCCTCAATCCCCGGAATAGAACGATCCCTATTTGCTTATACTACTAACGATCTTTTCAGGGTTAAATTATGCGCTTGCTCAAAGCGTATCATGCACATGGAAGAGAAAGCAACAAGGAATTCGGATTTCTAAGCAATGTGGAGTTTGGATTTCTAGTTGAGTATGGATTGGAATTGCCGTGAGATTCTTGAAGGTTCTAGGGAGTTCTTGACGTTTCATTCTTCAACAAGGCGTGGAAGACATGTGAGAGGCATGTGATGTGAAGGAAAACCGAGTTGGACTCAACTTATGCTTTAAAAGTCAAATCCATTACAGATTCGGATTACTGCCTGTGCAGATCAGTCAACTTCAACGGAGCATAGAAAATCTCTCAGAGCTCAGAAAATTATGATCTTTATATGGTTGGAAAGCTACAGATGTCTAGTTGCCAGAACATTTTACAGCTCATCGATAGCTATTTTCTTGAGAAAGTTATGGCCGTTTTAGTGGACTGAGGTCAATCCTGCCGGAAATCTGCTTTGTGCCAAAGAAGTCCTAAATCAACACAACTTTGGAGAAACCAAGTAGAAACGAATGGGGAGTGCTTTGAACGTCTTCCTATATATACCTTGTGTGTATGACGTTCAGGGGTAACAACATATTCTCCACAATTTCGATTTCTCACTTGGGTGCTCTTGAGTTTCAGGTTTTCGCTACTACAAGTTCCTAGCCGTGCCATCCTCCATATTTGCCGTGATCTTCACTTTGTGCCGCCGCCTTCGATCTGCGTTGGACCTTGGGACGTGTCTAAGGGTTGTTCATACCACCTTCCATATGTATTCCTCATGGTTTAGTGTTATTGTAGTTAGATTTTCTGTTTTTGATTTTCTTTGTGTAAAACCGAAACAATGATTTGATACTTTGATTTTTGGATGCGATTTGGATAGTCTTTTCAATGTTTGATGTGTTTATGTGTGTTTGATTCTTGTTGATTGCCGATTTTATGGAATGATGATCTGATTTTGTTTTATGGAAAACTTTTGCATGTTCTTGTTCTTTGGTTCGAAACTTAGAGTGATTGCATGTAATTGGAGCTAGTAATTAGGTTTATGCGTTGTGACCCTAATTCAATATGGTAGTAAAGGCTTTGGACAAAGGTCGAGATCAGATTATGCATGTGATGAAAAGACTTGCGTTGAGTACTTGAATCTGCATGTTCATTGACCAAACTTTCACTTGTTCTTAATGATTTGAATGCATGAGATCATGAGTTGCGTTGATTGTGTGATACCTGCATTTGAAATATGTTGGATTAAGTGCGTTGCTTAATTGACTAAGTAAAGGGAAGTAAAATAAGGGACATTGGTTGCGTTGATCTTTGTTTCTTGGTTGATGATGTTCCATGGTAATTAACAAGATTAAGGGATGCATGAATATATTGGTCTTGAATTGTTCTTGACAAATTGTTTTCGAAAATTCTTCTTTTCCCACCTATGTAAATAAAATGTTTTTAATCTTTTATTTGTTTTCGAAAATTTATAGTTTAAATCTTTAAAACCCCCCTTTTGTTTCAATTATTATGTGTTTTTGTATATGTGTAAATAATTAAAATTAAGTTAGAGTTTTTAGGTAGCATGTTAATGTAAATAACAAAATAAATAAAATAAAAAAATGTTTTTAAATTCGTGAATAGTGATCCGTGAATAGTAAATATGTGTTAGTGTTTTCTAGGAATTAATTTGGTGGTTTTTAGGATTTTGTTTTGTGTTTTTGTGGTGTTCCTATTTTTTAGGGATGATTTGGTGTTTTTTAGGAAAAGTAGTTAGAGTTAGTTTTGACTTAGTAATTCTTGTTTGACTTGATCAATAATATGTTTTCTTGTAGATTAAGTAATTCTAATTAGATAATAACTAGTAATCCTTGTTGTATATGGATTCCCTATGTGATATGGATTTGTAATTGTGTATAAATAGGAGTAGGATTTCCAAAACCCATTCTAACTTGGTTTTCTTTGTTTGTTTCGATTTATGTGAGTATATATATGTGATTTCGTTGCTTTCTTTATTCATTGTCTTCTAAATTCGTATGTTAAATGTATGTGCTCTCTCTCTAACTCTTTTTGATTCTTTGTTTGTTCTAATTTTATGCATGCTTGTAAACTTGTAAAATATTTTCGTGTAACTTGTAAATTCTTTATCTTTGATTTCGTAAATTTGTATATCCTTTCTTTTAATTTGTTTCTCACATGTTAGCACCCTCAATCCCCGGTTTTGAACGATACCCTATTTGCTCTATACTAACGATGATATTTTTCAGGGTTTAAATTGACGATGCTTTTGCACGTATCATTTGTAACTATAAATGGGCCAACCCAACGAGAACGAAGTTTACCGGGGAATAGCTTAAGTCTGGAATGGAATAACAGAACTTTCTGGCCCACTTGGAAGCTTTTTCCGCGGATCATTTTGTCATGGTAGGCCTTTGTCTTCTCCTTGTAGCTCCATGAAGCATCGTAGGCCTCATTCCTTATCTCCTCAAGCTCATTTAGCTGTAGCTTCCTATGTAGGCCCACTTCATCATAATCCATGTTGAACTTTTGGACAGCCCACCAAGCCTTGTGCTCTAGCTCCACTGGAAGGTGGCATGCCTTTCCGTAGGCCAACCTAAAGGGAGACATCCCAATAGGCGTCTTGTAGGCTGTTCTGTAGGCCCACAATGCATCATCTAATCTCTGGCTCCAATCCTTCCTTGTTGGGCCCACTGTCTTTTCGAGTATCCTCTTGATCTCCCTGTTGGACACCTCTGCTTGGCCACTGGTCTGAGGGTGGTAGGGCGTGGACACCTTATGGGTTACCCCATACTTCTTCAGCAAAGCCTCGATTGTCCGGTTGCAAAAATGAGAACCTCCATCACTGATCAGCACACGTGGCACACCAAACCTGGAAAATATGTTAGCTTTCAAGAAACCTGCAACCACTTTTGAATCGTTAGTCCTGGTGGCTTTTGCTTCCACCCACTTTGATACATAGTCCACAGCCAATAGTATATATAAACAGCCATTAGACGAAGGAAATGGGCCCATAAAGTTAATGCCCCAAATATCGAAAATTTCTACAGTTATTATTGGGCTCATGGGCATTTGATCTTTTGGGCCAAGATTACCAGTCCGTTGGCATCTATCACAAGAAATACAAAACAAGTTTGCATCCTTGAAGATAGTGGGCCAATAAAATCCACAGTCTAAGACCTTCAAGGCCGTTCTACGAGGCCCAAAGTGGCCTCCACAAGCCTCACTATGGCAAAATGACAGAATTGACCTATGCTCAGACTCTGGGACACATCTCCTAATGACTTGGTCACTACAATGTTTCCATAAATAGGGCTCATCCCAAATAAAGTGCCTAGCCATTTTCTTCAATTTATCCTTACTAGCTTTGGAAAGTGTGTCAGGATATGTCCTAGTGACTAAATAGTTAACTATATCCGCATACCAGGGCACACTAACCTCTATCCCAAAGAGCTGCTCATCTGGGAAAGTTTCCTGTAGGGGCTGGACGTCCTCCTCATGTACTATCCTGCTCAAATGGTCCGCCACCACATTCTCGCTTCCCTTCTTGTCCTTGATCTCTAGGTCAAACTCCTGCAGCAGCAGGATCCATCTAATCAATCTGGGCTTGGCCTCCTTCTTGATCATCAGATATCTCAAGGCTGCATGGTCAGAGTAAACAATTACTTTAGAGTGCAATAAATAAGAACGAAACTTATCTAAAGCAAAGACTACAGCCAAGAGTTCTTTTTCAGTGGTGGAGTAGTTGAGCTGGGCGTCGTTGAGGGTCCGAGAAGCATAGTAAATAGCATAGGGCTTCTTATCCAGCTCCAACAGCATAGTCTGATGCATCACACATAAGCTCGAAGGGTAGACTCCAATCCGGAGGACAGATAATGGGGGCCGTGGTCAACAACTCCTTGAGCTTTTCAAACGCCTTCTTGCAATCCTCATTGAACACAAAGGGCACGTCCTTTTGCAATAGGGCACACATAGGTCTCGCCACCTTGGAGAAGTCTTTGATGAACCGCCTGTAAAATCCTGCATGGCCAAGAAAAGAGCGTACCTCCCTCACAGTTGTGGGGGAGGGTAAGTGACGTACAAGATCAACCTTAGCCTTATCTACCTCAATGCCCCTAGCAGATATTATGTGTCCTAACACTATCCCTTGTGTCACCATGAAGTGACACTTCTCCCAATTCAGCACAAGGTTAGTTTCTAAACACCTCTCAAGTATCAATCCTAGATTCTCTAAACAAGTATCAAAATCTTTACCAAAGACACTAAAGTCGTCCATAAAGACTTCAATAATATTTTCAATGTATTCTGAGAAAATGGAAAGCATACATCTTTGGAAAGTACCTGGTGCGTTGCATAAGCCGAAGGGCATGCGCCTATAAGCAAAGGTCCCAAAGGGGCACGTGAAGGTCGTCTTCTCCTGATCCTCGTTGGCTATGCAGATCTGGTTGTACCCACTATATCCGTCCAAGAAGCAATAGTACGAATGGCCCGCTAAGCGCTCCAACATCTGGTCAATAAAAGGCAAGGGCATATGATCCTTCCTTGTTGTGGCATTCAACTTCCGGTGTTGATACATACCCTATGACCAGTCACTAATCTCTGGGGCACTAGCTCATTGTCCTCGTTCTGTACCACCGTGACCCCAGACTTCTTGGGCACCACTTGCACTGGAGAGACCCACTTACTATCAGAAATGGGGTAGATCACCCCACAATCTAGCAACTTGATCACCTCGTCTTGGACCACCTTCATCATGGGCGGATGTAGACGCCTTTGGGCTTCTCTTGTGTGCTTGGCGCCATCTTCTAACAGGATCCGGTGGACACACGTGGTTGGGCTGATCCCCTTGATATCTGCTAGAGTCCAACCAATGGCAGTCTTGTGCTTCTTCAACACGTCCACCAACTTCCTTTCTTGCTCTACCTCCAGCGTTGACAATATGATCACTGGGAGGGTCTCCTTTTCTCCTAGGTATGCGTACTTCAAATGCTCAGGGAGTACCTTCAATTCTAACTTGGGTGCCTGAACAATAGAGCGTAGCATTTTATTAGTAGAAACCGGAATTGACAAATAAGAAATTGACCTCTTTATAGGCTGAGCCTCCAGTGAGGCCACAGTCTTGATCACTCTAGGCTCCTCAACGTCCCACTCAACCTTGGGGATAGGTTCCCCATTTGCATCATATCCGACCCCCTCCTCTAGGGTCAGAGCCAATTCATCCTCAACCATTGCTTCAGAAAAAACCTGCGCGAGTGAATCAACTACATCAATAGCAAAGCACGGTTTCAAGTCAGAAACAGGGTACCTCATGGCTTCAAGAATGTTGAAGCGTATAACATCACCATCAAACTCCATGGTGAGAGTCCCTTTGTACACGTCGATCTTCGTTCTTGCAGTCCTCATAAAGGGACGCCCTAAAAGTAATGGAGTGGTATTTAGGGGCGATTCCTCCATGTCCAATACGTAGAAATCCGCAGGGAATATCAGATGGTTTACCTGCACAAGAACATCCTCAACATACCCTTGAGGGTATTTGTTAGACCTATCAGCAAGTTGAATGACAACATTATCCCTTTTAAGAGGGCCTAGACCTAGGGACACATACAAATTATAAGGCATAACATTTATGGATACCCCTAAGTCTAACATCACATTTTCAAACCTGGTGTCACCAATGATACAGGGAACAGAAAAACTCCCTGGGTCCTTCAACTTTGGGGGTAGTTTCCTCTGGATAACGGCTGATACCGTCTCGCTCATTTTCACCACCTCTTTCTCTCTTGTCTGCCTCCTTGTGGTGCATAGCTCCTTCAAGAACTTGGCGTATGATAGGAGCATTTTAATGCGACGTTTTAACTGCATTTCCCTATGTTTTCTGCGCCATTTCCTTGGAAAAATCCCTGTTTTGGAAAGTTTCCATTCTTTGATTGGGAAAGTTCCTATTTGTATAAAGTTTCTATTTTTGTAGTTTTCATTTCTCATTTCTGGTAAGTTTCTATTTTTCATTTTTAGTAAGTTTCTATTTTTCAAATTAGGTAAGTTTCTATTTTTCATACTAGTTTCTATTTTCAGGACCTCCGAGCTAAAAAGTGGAAATGAACGCATGAATGGAACGAGGAGCTTGCCAACGCCTAGGGGAACAAAAATGAAGGACATTGGACCACAGAAATGAGCAGAAATGAAGAAAAGAAGTTTTCCTAGTCCAACCAGGAAACCCTGCGAAATGGAGGAAGGCTTCCCTAGCAAGTTTCCAACGCAACCATGAAAAAGAAATGGAAAAATAATGTGTTTTGCGTTGGAAAACGAGAAGGCTTGAAGATGAAGCAACGAGGCCCAAGAACTCTATGGATTTTCGGCAAAATGGATCAAGGCCCATCAAAGCCCATGACATTAGGGTTTGTGACGCATAACCCTAACCCTAGGGTTGTATTGCCGTGAAAACCAAAGAGAGAAACAAGGAGATGGCGTGAGAATCAAGAAGAACCTAGAAGATTTCGGTTGAGATTTTCTAGGGCAATTTTTATGGAAAGAAATATACTTGGAGATAAACCCTAGAAGATTGCCGTGAAGAATGAAGAAGAAAAGAAGGGATTGCCGTCCAAGTCAAGAAGAAACCCTAGAGATTTCGGCAAAGTGATAAACCCTAGAGAGTTTTAAGGAAAGCCAAAGTGTGGAGACCAAGAAACGGCCAAAAAGGAGTCTAGATTCGTCCCCTATATTCTCTAAAGATATTGTTGCCGAAATTGGTGAAGAAAATCAGAAAATATCTCTATATTTCGGCAATAATATATTTAGGGAATTAATATTGGAATTTTGTGATTGGTTGGAACACATCATAGGGCTTATGTGGCAAGCAAGCATTGGAGGAAAATTATGGAGAATTAACAAGTAATTGCCGTGAGAATTTTGAGGAGTGCACGGCTTGGAGACCAAGTTTGCCGTGCTCCTATATATACTCCCCTCTTCTCAACGCCAAAAATCCCATTCTTTACGTTAGACACTTGAGAAAAAAATCAGAAAACTCTCTAGCCTAGCCGTGCTCCTCTCCATCCTCTAGGGCAACCACGAAGTGCAAGCAAGGCCAAGGAAGAAGAAGACAAGCCGTGAACACCATCCATCCTCCACCTTGAAGATTGCTTTCGAAATTCAAGAGACCACATCATCACTTCATTCATCTCACCTTCATCACGGTGTAATCCGATTCTCCTTGTAACTTTGCTTTGTATTTTCGTTGGTTTTGCCTTAGTTGACACACATGTTTGAACAAGTGTTGATTTCTGAAATTTTATGATTAATTGTTAATTTTCAGATTCATATATTGCGATTTATGGTTGCTTTTGTGTGAGTGTTTGATTAAATTTGCATGATAGAAATCTTTTGTATGATAATCTTGAATGGTTCGAAACATTTAGGGTTTTTATGTGAATGTTGCTACGAATTTGAGAACATGGATCAACTTTTTGGTTTTGTGTTCTTGAATCAATAAGTAGTAAAGGTTTTGTACAAAAACCGAATTTAATCAAAGAAGATTGCAATTAGGTGGACTTTTTCATACTAAGTTGCACATTTGAGTTGATAGCCTTTCTAGGTGCTTATTGCGTTAAACATGTATGATTGACTAGCTTTCTAGGGCTTGAATGCATGTTTGATAGGATTAGTCTATGTGCTTTCACTTAGATTAATTAGCATTGAAAGTAAAATATGGGGAATTGTTTGCTTTTAACGTTTCACATGATCAACTCCTCTTGCATGACTATGATGAACAATGATGAACTTGAATCAATTTTAATCATGAGTTTCGACTTTGATCCTTGTTCTCACATCCCATTGATGTTTTTATGTTTTTGCATTTTAATTATTTAGTTAACTTAGTATTTATTTTCGGAAAAAGAAAACCAAAAACAAAATCCCCCCTTAATTTCGTAAATAGTGTGTATAGTTGTAAATAATTTTTGTGAATTTTATACTTTGTTTTAATTTTAATTGTTTAATTGTTTGATAATGACAGGTGTACCCTCAATCCCCGGAATAGAACGATCCCTATTTACTTTGTACTACTAATGACATTTCAGGGTTAAATTATGCGCTTGCTCAAAGCGTATCAGCGTATTTAGGCACTTGTTTGATGCACTCGATCAGGGGCATATTCACTTGAACCTTCTTGAAGATTTCCAAGATCTCTTGATCAGATTTATCTTTCTTCGTCTTGGCAAACCTTCTTGGGAAAGGTATAGAAACAACTGGGTTAGTCTTAACTAAACCACTAGAGTTAGGAATTGTACCTTTGGGTGCCTCAGCTTGGGGCACGTTAACTACCACCCTTGATGTAGGTGGGTCCTTCTCAACATCCTCCTTTGACACCTCCACAACGTCTTCTTCTTCATTATGGGCCGCTTGGGCCTTCTTGTGGGCTCTGGGAGGGTCAACTAGTACGCGTCCACTCCTAGTGATGATGGCTTAGGCGTGCTCATTCCTTGGGTTAGGCACTGTGTTGCTTGGTAGCTTCCCTGTTTCAGCAATCCGACCCATGAAATCCACCACTTGGCCCATTTGATTCTTGAGCTCTGCAATATCCTTTGAATGGGTCGCCTGTCCTTCAACCAAAGCTTGAGTAGCCGTGTTAAGTTGTTGTTGCCCCGCAGCAAGGGACTTCAACAGTTCATCATAATTAGGAGCACTCAAAGTATTAGAAACAGGAGGTGGAGGGACAGAATTGGGAATACCAAAAGTTTGAGGTACCTGAGGCCTCAAAAACAAACCTGGTGGGCGCTGAGAATTCTGACCTGGGCCTTGAGGTGGTCTCAAGGTGTTATCATTGTTGGCCCAACGAAAGTTGGGGTGATCTCTGAGCCCAGGATTGTATGTATTGGAGTAAGGGTTGTACCTCGGGCCGCCTTGACCTCCATGATACCCTAGGGCGTTAACAGATTCCCATCCTTCTGGAGAGGCAAGCTGGGGACATTTATCAGTGGGGTGCCCTTGAGTCGAGCACATCCCACACACTTGAGCCATTGCTCCTCCTCCATTACCGTTTAAGACTTGAGACAGCAAAGTAGACATCTTGTTGACCTTGTCTTCAAGAGCAGAGTTAGTGGACACCTCATGTACCCTCCGTTGAGAGGAAAGCACCCCCTCATATTGCTGATAGTTTAGTGCACGATTAGTAAGTAGCTCCTATCCATAAAGGACCCTCCAGCAGCAGCATCTAACAGACCACGCTCATTAGCGGTGAGTCCTTCATAAAAATAGGTAAGGAGGGACCCCTCACTCATCCCATGGTTAGGGCATGATGCTACAAGGCTCTTAAATCTATCCCAATAATTGCAGAAATTCTCCTCATGTCCTTGCGTGATTCTACTAATCTGCTTCCTCAAAACAGTGACCTTTGAGGCAGGAAAGTACTTCGTAAGGAACTCGCCCTTCATCCTTTCCCAAGTGTTGATAGTCCCAGCAGGCAGCTCAAATAGCCAAGTCTTGGCCTTGTCCTCCAAAGTAAAGGGAAATGCCTTCATCTTCAAGATATTGATATCAGCTCCTCTAGGGCACATACTCCCACAGACAAACTCGAACTCCTTGAGATGCTTGTTGGTGTCTTCACTACTCATCCCATGAAACTTGGGTAGGTGATGCAGAAACCCACTCTTTAACTCAAAATCATCATTAAGCCCCTCTCCTGGTTCTGGATAGGCAATGCATAAGGGCGCAGCACCCCCACCTGTAGGATTAGACAGTTGCCTAATAGTCTCAGCCATTGGTGCTTGTACTTGCTCAACACGGGCGTGCTCTTCCTCTTCTTCCTCTTCTGTGTTCGCAACGTCCTCTTCAGTGACCTCCTCTTCTTCCTCTTCAAAGACTTGTTCTTCTCCTTCTTCAGAATGGTCAGGTTTGTTGATCTCCTCGGTTGATCTAGTTGAGGAGTTATAACCTGAATAGCTAGAGTCCTGAGAATCCCTCCTTTCTAGAGGAGGGCGGTCTGAAAAAGTGAGTTCTGCCCTTCGCCTAGCACGTTCCAATTTTTCAAAGAGCTCCTTAGTCTTATCAGAGACAGTTGACATTCATGGACCTTTAAGACCAAATCAAGTGTTAGTAACATATACAAGGTTCGAAATACAAACATTATGTCTTTCCTACTTTCTAAGTTACTTTTACATTTACATACTTAGGTACTGGAACAGAGGACCTCGTTTGTGCAATGGGACTATAGAACAGCTACCCTCGACAAGGTCATGTTTAATCCAATATACCTTAAGCATGTCACACAACATTTTTTTTTATTTTTTTTTTATTTTTATTTTTTAAGTTTGTTATAAACTTAGTTAATATCTCAATTGATTCCAAGTTGTATGTCGAGCCCAATAGAAACCACTACTATTGGTGAGATACGATATAGGGATAGTCGCCTAGACATAAGTCTCTTTCCTTTGTTTCAGAAGGCCGGATGGCCAGATTAAGAGTTAAGTGAGAGGGAGGACTCATTTTGGTGATACTACGGAGGCTACTCCCTCATTGAGGTTTACGCCCCTATCGGCTACTCCCACATAGTGGTTTACGCTCATTCTATAGTATCTCTGAGATCCAATTGAACCCATCACCCAGGGTCCCAACCTAAGACACCATCCGTATGCCCCTTACTCAGCTGGGAAATTAACTTATGTGTTAGACCGTTCTCCAAGTGCTAATAAAGGCCACCCTCAACCTCAAGAGACCTTAGCAAGGTACTAATGAAGGGTTTAGGCCAATATTAACAAAAGGGCCCTTGTCTACTCATACGATTTTACACACATACAACAATTAAGTATTTAACTAAATTCATGACAACATACAATTTACAACAATTAAGTATATTAATCTAAGTGAAACACATACAATTTACAACATGCTTAAAAACTCATTCTACAATTTACAACATGCTTAAAAACTTCTACAAATTGTACAACAATTATAAAAGACATGCTTAATTTTGTAACACTCATAAAACTTAAACTAAATCACAATTAGAGCTGGCCCTAACATAAATCGCAATTTGTCACCATTCCACAAGTGTAGTACAAAAATTTAGCATGCATTCTATATACAACAAAATCGATGACACTTTAAGCGCTGGAGATTTTAACAATCCCCGGCAACGGCGCCAAAAATTGATGCGGCTAAAATAGCCTCCCAATTTAACCCTGCAAAATGTAGTTGTCAGTATAGGATAAGCAGGGATCGTTCAGTCCGGGGATTGTAGGGTACACCTACACAAAAAGGTCAATTAACAAATGAAAGAATAAAATGGGGGTTTTGAGATTTGGTTCCTAATCTACTTAAAATAAAAACAAAACAAATAAAACTATATACAATGATCGACTTCCCTAACCTAGACCAATACCACTCGGAAATTACTAAGTGTAAAAACAGAAAATTCATTTCAACATGCTACAAAAACGTGCCCATCTTAAATGCCTAGATAAGAGCCCAAATGAAAAGCCTCAGCGGATCAATCCATTTATCTGATTTGTTCTAATGTAGGCTTGGATCGGAAAAGTCCTTACCAAGCCTAATACTACTAATTTTCGAAAACACTCAGCGTAATTCTCTTAACTAGTAGTATTATCTAACCCTCGAATCAACTCACACGTGCAAATTAACCATTACACATAGAATTTAACACGTAATTTTCAGAATCGTTTAATCATTAAAGCATGATTTTTACCACTTTTTAGAACTAATTGCTACTTGTTTAACTCAGCGCCTTAACAAATAACAATTACCCTTGGCAAATTAAGCAAACACACAAGAATACTCAGCGTGATTCTAGCATGCAAACTTTTTAACCTAACTCTGAAAATTACCTAAACACGTAAAAGGGCACAAGATTGTAACATGCATCATAAAAGAATTCTCAAAATTAACTCAATAATAAACTGAAAATCTCAAAAATATTAATAAAAATATTCTGAAAATCTCATGTCTCCAATTACACAACTCGCAAATCCAAGCACACAAAACCGAAACAAAAATTGTAAATAGAGTCATAGTTACACTTTGAAGCTTTCCTCAGCGGCTTGGCAACAAGGTGATGAACTCGTCTCTACTATGGTGATGGAGCGTCCTTGACTCAGCGCCTAAGAACTTCGTAGATTGATGGATGGATGGTGGTCACGGTCTTGTAGGTGATGGAAGTTTAAGGAGTGAATTGGGTAGAGTCTTGGAATAGTTTTTGGACAGGAAGTGATGCTAATTCTGTTCTGGACGTTACCTATTTATAGGGGAGCATTGGTTGGCTTTTGTCGATCATACCCTTCATCATTGGACGGATGGGATTGCATCATAATTCCTTTAATTTCCCAAATGAAACGTCTCCTTTATGGCCTTAATTCCTCTCATAATGGGGTCTTTTAACAAGCTGAAACGTCTTTCT
This sequence comes from Rosa rugosa, assembly GCF_958449725.1. Classification (NCBI taxonomy): domain Eukaryota; kingdom Viridiplantae; phylum Streptophyta; class Magnoliopsida; order Rosales; family Rosaceae; genus Rosa; species Rosa rugosa. Next base: position 30,210,471 of record NC_084821.1, on the reverse strand, counting down.
CTTATTTATTTTCCAGTTGAAACATCTTTTTTCTTTATTCCCCAACTGAAAAACGTATTTCTCCTTTATTCTCCAACTGAAAACGTCTTTCTCCTTTATTTCCCTTCTTCATTGCTTGGTCAAATGTCTTAAATGCTTTCTTTTATGACTCCATCGTTGTTGTTTCCAAGAGTTCCACCAGCCAAGGTTTCCTACAACAAGCAGGAGAATATCAGAATTTTCTAGAGAAAATAAAGGGAATTAAAATGTAAAGACCGCAAAAACAGTCGACAGTGAGGAATCCTAATCCAGCTAGGATTTTTCATGAATTTATCTTTTTCCGCTTATTTCACGCTAAACACTCTACAAATCTACAATACTCTTAAAATGACTCGATGACTCAAAACACGAAACTTAAGGGAGAAACAAGGCTAAAATGGGGCATATACTCAATAATATCGTCGCACTTTATGCTCCTATCAGTAGTTCCTCTCGTGCGGCTTTAACTGTCTAGAGCCATAGGCCACGACTTGGCCATTTTGCATAAGCACACAGCCTAGTCCGTTCCCCGAGGCGTCGGTGTACACTTGGTACGGGTCGACATTGTTCGGAAGAACTAGTACAGGTGCGGTCGTCAGCCTCGTCTTAAGCTCTACAAAAGCGTTCTCACACTTGTCGTGCCACTCGAACTTTGCGCCTTTCCTTGTCAGCTTGGTCAATGGTAGAGCGATCTTGGAGAAATCTTGGATAAAACGGCGGTAGTAACCAGCCAGTCCAAGAAAACTGCGGATTTCGTTCACGTTCTGCGGTTGTTCCCAATTAAGTACAGCTTCGACTTTTGAAGGGTCCACTGAAAGTCCAGCTGCAGAGATGACATGTCCAAGGAACTTTACTTCTGTGAGCCAAAAGTCACACTTGGATTTCTTAGCGTAGAGTTGGTGATCCAATAGTGTTTGCAGAACCACGCGAAGATGATAAGCGTGCTCTTCTTGCGTCTTGGAGTAGATGAGGATGTCGTCGATAAAGACAATCACGAACTTATCCAAGTAGGGTCGAAACACTCTGTTCATTAGATCCATGAATGCAGCTGGGGCGTTGGTCAACCCAAAAGGCATGACAACAAACTCGAAGTGCCCATAGCGCGTTCGGAAAGCCGTCTTCGGTATGTCCTCTTCACGCACTCGCAACTGGTGATACCCTGATCGAAGGTCGATCTTAGAGAAGAACATTGCTCCCGCAAGTTGGTCAAACAACTCGTCTATCCTTGGTAGTGGATACTTGTTCTTGATCGTTACTTGGTTCAATCGTCGATAGTCTACGCACAAACGTAGCGTTCCGTCAGGCTTCTTAGCAAACAAGACAGAAGCTCCCCAAGGTGATGAACTCTTTCGGATGAATCCCTTGCTTTCTAGATCCTCTAGTTGTAACCTCAGTTCGCTCATCTCGGCTGGTGCCATCCGATACGGTGATATCGAGATCGGTTCGGTACCGGGAACTAGGTCAATGCGGAATTCCACTTCACGATGCGGGGGTAATCCTGGTAGCTCCTCCGGAAATACGGCGGGGTACTCGTTGATAGGAGCATTTTAATGCGACATTTTAAATGCATTTCCCTACATTTTTCTGCGCCATTTCCTTGAAAAATCCTTGTTTTGGAAAGTTTCCATTCTTTGATTGGGAAAGTTCCTTATTTTAGAAAGTTTCCATTTTTGTAGTTTTCATTTCTCATTTCTGGCAAGTTTCCATTTTCAGTTTAGGAAAGTTTCTATTTTTCATTTTTAGTAAGTTTCTATTTTTCAAATTAGGTAAGTTTCTATTTTTCATACTAGTTTCTATTTTCAGGACCTCCGAGCTAAAAAGTGGAAATGAACGCACGAATGGAAAGAGGAGTCTACGAACATCAAGATGAACGAATATGAGAGAAAACGGTCCACACATTTGAGCAAAAATGAAGAAATAAGCTTTCCTAGTCCAACCAGGAAATCCTACGAAATGGAGGAAGGCTTCCCTAGCAAGTTTCCAACGCAACTATGAAAAAGAAATGGAAAAATAATGTGTTTTACGTTGGAAAATGAGAAGGCTTGAAGATGAAGCAACGAGGCCCAAGAACTCTATGGATTTTCGGCAAAATGGATCAAGGCCCATCAAAGCCCATGACATTAGGGTTTGTGACGCATAACCCTAACACTAGGGTTGTATTGCCGTGAAAATCAAAGGGGAGAGAGAGAAGGTGGCGTGAAAATCAAAAGAAGAATAAAAGATTACACAAGAGATTTTCTAGGGTGAAGTTTATGGAAAGAATTCATTCCTAGAAACCCTAAGCATGTTTTGGCCGAAATATCAAGAAGAAAATCAGAAAATATTCAAGGAATTTTGGCAAGAATATATTAGGGTATCTTCTTGGAGTTTTATGATTGGTTGGATGACACACTAGGGCTTACTTGGCAATTTCTCATTAGTGGAAGCTATGTGGAATTATTAATTTAATTCCTTGGAAGAAAATCAGAAAACTCACGGCTTGGAGGCCAAGACTTGACGTCTCCTATATATACTACACCCTAGACGTCTCAAAGGACGACTACACAATTCAGAAAATTCTCTCTACGCGCGGAAGCTCTCTCCATTCTCTAGTTCAACTTTTGGCGTTTTCAAGCAAGGAAGGAAGAAGCAAGACTAGGCCGTGAGCATCATCATCCATTCCACCTTGAAGCCGTGCACTTTGAAGCTTGCTTTCAAGTTTCATTCGTTCATCATTCAAGTCATTCATCCATCTCTCCATTCACGGTGTAATTCAACCTTCTTTCTTGTAATCACTTTTGATTCTCCTTGTTTGATTTCGTTGGATGTTGCTCTAGTTAACATTGATGTTTGAACAAGGTTTATAATCTGAAATTTTATGATTGAATAAAGGATTTCGAATTCTATGTTGTGATTCCAAAGTTGCTTATGTGTGATTGGTCGATTGAATTTGCTTTATAGATATCTCTTGTATGTTAATCTTAATTGGTTCGAAACTTTTAGGGTTTATGTATGAGTGGTGCTAGATTTAAGAACATGATTCAACTTTTTGTGTTATGAACTTAAATCAAAAGTAGTAAAGGTTTTGAACAAAAATCGAATTCAATTGAAAAAGGATTGCAATTAGATGAACTTATTCATACTAAGTTGTACACTTGAGTTGATAGCCTTTCTATGTGTTTCTTGCGTTGAATATGTATGATTGACTAGCTTTCTAGAGCTTGATTACATGTTTTATAGGATTAATCTTTGTGCTTTCACTTAGGTTAATTAGCGTTGAAAGTAAAATATGGGAAATCGTTTGCTTTCGAATGTTTCACATGATCAACTCCTTTCACATGACTTGGAAGAACAATGTAGGGTTAATTCGAATTTAATCATGAACTTGGTTTTAATCTTTGTTTCTTACATTGTATTCTTGTATTTTTGTTTTTGTTTATACTTAGTTTTAATTCTTATTTTTAATTTTCAAAAAACAAACCAAAAACCTAAAACCCCCCCTAAATTCGTGAATAGTGTTTATATGTGTAAATATTATACTTTGTTTTATTTTAATTGTTTAAATTGTCTTACATTGACAGGTGTACCCTCAATCCCCGGAATAGAACGATCCCTACTTGCTTATACTACTAATGATATTTCTAGGGTTAAATTATATGCTTGCTTTGAGCGTATCACTCGTCTACAATCGGCACGTAGCTGTTGGACTCTATGTTTGCCTTTTCCCCTGCAGCGATAATGTTGTAACAAGCGAGCGTTCTCCTCCCTCGAAAACAAGCCTTCAGTAGTGAACTTGGAGGTAAGAGGGGTTCTGCCATTTTTATTTCGAAGGCCTCCCTGCTTGGTGGTGTGATTCGCACGGCGCGTCGATCGCAATCGATGAGTGCTCTGTACTTGCTCAGCCAGTCCATCCCGAGAATTAGATCAAAATCATACAACTCGATTGGATAGAGATCGGCTTGGAGCTTCCTACTGCCAATAACAACTTGGCACCTCCTGTAGACTTTGTCTACTCCAGTCCCCACACCAAGCGGTGTGTTGAAGTCGAAAACTCCGTCTAGCGGGGTTGGTTCTAGTTCTAGTGACTCAGCTAACCATGTAGTGATGAATGAATGAGATGCACCAGTGTCAAGCAAAACTCTAGCCTCAGAGTTAGAGATGAGTATCGTACCAGCTAGTCCGGTGCCAGAGCCAGAAGCCTCAGTAGTCTCCCCACCGGCAATTGCATTCAGTTGTCCACGTCCTCCCTGGTTGCGTCCTCCACGGTTTCTTCCTCGGTTTGCCTGGTTGGCAGGTCGTGGTGCAGTGATCTGCTGGTCATACCTCACTACCAGCGGCTGAGGTTGTTGGTACTGCTGCTGAGTAGGGTTCGGTGGTCGATATGGTGTTGGCGATATCTGAGTCGATAGTGACTGAGCTGGCCTCAGATTCTGGAATCCCGAGCCAGAAGACGCTCCTTGTGAGTTGTTAACAAACGGGCAGCGAACCTTGGTGTGTCCAGGCTGGCCACAAGCAAAACAAGTGTAGGGTGCAGGGCCCCGTCTTCGTGAAGATCCACTACTACTGCTGGAACTGGCATTTCCTTGGGAGTTTCCTCCTCGGAGCTTCCTCCGGTGCACCCAGTGATTCTTCCGTGGGTGAGAGCTTCCCTGACCATCCCCACGTCTTGGGTATGCAGCTTCATCAGCCTGGATGGCGTAGGCGGCGGCTACGGACTCACTGTAGCTCAAGGTAGTGTCCGAGCGCAACTCACGTCGAATCGAGTCTCGGAGTCCCGCCATGAACCTCTGTTTCTTCATCTGATCGTCATTGGCGATTGCTGGCACGTACTTAAGTAGTCGTGTGAAGGCCACAACATACTCGTGAGTGGTCTTGTTTCCTTAGGTCAAAGCAAAGAACTCACTGATCTTCTGTGCCTTCAGAACAGGTGGAAAGAATCTCTCCAGAAAGAGTTGCTCGAACTCTGCCCAAGTTAGATCAGCGACAGTCCGTAGGCTACGGACGGTATCCCACCAGTTGTCAGCCTCCCCGACAAGCTGGTGTACAGCTAGGGACACACGGTACTGCTCCGGTGTCCGTATGATCTCTAAGATCTTATGAATTTGCTTCAACCAGTTCTCGGCCTCGCAGGCTTCACCGATTCCGTTGAACTGGGGTGGTTTAAGCTTGGTGAACTGCTCCAAGCATTGCGTCACCCTATATCTTTCAAGTTCTTCCGGGGTCTGTTCCGGGGCATTTCCTAGGGCTTCGAATGCCCTTAGCACTGCTGCCATTCTAGGATCGGGTCGTGGCGGCATCGTAACAGGAATCAAACTGACACAGAACAAAAGACAATATGGTTCACAAAGCTCACAACATGAGATAATCACAAATTCTTCAACGTCCAGTTGAAGTCTACAAATCAAAGACTTTTCCATTTTCTTGTGCCAAATGCACGATGTGGAATCTCCCTAATGAAGATCTCACGATATCATTTTGCAACAACACATAACTACGATGATCGGATTATGCAACGAATGAATGACTCTCGAAAAGAAGCAAAGTAGATAGGGGAGCCACGCGAAGGGTTATGGTAGCGCAAAGGAATCTAAATGAGAAGCGATGGTTTTGGGATAAGGCGTCACAGGTGATTTGAAACTTCTTTCTTAAATCCTTTTCTTTTGAAATCGAGACAACTCGCAAGACAACGAAAACTCAAAAGATTTTTCCGCAAAGCTTTTTTTTTTTTTTTTTTTTTTTTGAAATTGAGAACACTTTTACAAAACCAACAAAAACTTTCTCGAAAACGTTTTTGGGTTGTTGGGTTTTTAGAAGTAACGCTTTTACGAAAACAACTTTTTTCGAAACCGGCTCTGATACCACTCTACTGTGGCGACCCGAATGGGTATACCACAGCGCCGTAATATTAAGCCAATAGGAGCTCGATACGTCGTAGACGTACCGTAGACCTACCAACTTAATACTACAAGGCTTGTTGAAAATGCAATTTTTGGGAAAATGGGAGACCAAGAAAAACTTTTAAGAAAGGACTTTAAAATCAACAACCCAACATTTAAAATAACAAGTCTGGACATGCAACAAAATAAAGTGGGCAAGTGCACTGTGATGCCTTAGGGCTTACATCATAACCAAAATGGAAGGGAGTTCAACAATAACCATACAACAAGGGGTGAGGCGCGCTCTGGGTAGGCGGACCTCACAGAGTTCAACATGGAAAGAGAAGCTAGTAAATCGATAGAGTACCAAATGGGAAGAACTTCAAGCAACAGGAACAGCAACACACGGACTCGGCCAACGACCCACCTCTAATCCAAATCGTCCGGAATGACCTCGTTGTAACCTGAAATGTAGGGGTGAGCATTTCGTCCTCGCTAGCCCAATAGGGGCCGACCCAACCTTAGTTAGGTTTGAAATCTAATAGGTAAAACATAGCTACTAGAATATAGGTTGCGCGCATTTGTAAAATCAAGTAAAACAAATGCAAACAAAAACAATCACAGTTGTTTCGTTTCAGGAAATCATATGCAGCATGCTTCACACAATTTGGAGCTCCGAGATACTTACCTGCCGGCTAAAGTAAAATAAATCAGTGACCGTCCTGGTTCGTCTTGAGTACGAGAACCAGCCAACTACTCTGTAGTCCTTGTGACTACAAGTAGCGAAAGTGTCCATTTCCTGGCTCTGAGTCTCCTATGACTGGTTCACTGTCCGTATTTACCTTTCCTTGACAAACATAGGAGCACAGCCCCCTCCGGAGGTTCACGGTTATCGACACCGTGGGATCCCTAGGAATCTACGCGTCTAGGTCCCATTCATTGATACGTGCAAAAGCATCGTCAATTTAAACCCTGAAAAATATCATCGTTAGTATAGAGCAAATAGGGTATCGTTCAAAACCGGGGATTGAGGGTGCTAACATGTGAGAACAAATTAAAGAGAAAGAATATACACATTTACGAAATTGAAAGAACACTTTATAAGTTTTACAAAAATTAGAATTTTACAAGTTACAAGCATGCATAAAATTAGAACAACAAGAGTTAGAGAGAGAGCACATACATGTTTACACGAATTAGAGAGCAAAGGAATGAGAGAGCAACGAAAATATACAAGTATATATATAGGCATAAAATTCGAAAGGAAGAGAGAAAACTAAGTTAGAATGGGTTTTGGAAATCCTACTCCTACTTAAATACATTTTACAAATCCATATCACATAGGGAAACCATATACAACAAGGAAACAAAAAATCCCTAAAGAACACCACCAAAAATCCCTAAGAAACACAATTCCTAAAAAACACCAAAGAAATCCCTATTTTTTAGCAATCCCTAAAAAACACAAAACAATTTCCTAAAAACCACCAAAACAATTCCTAGAAAACACCAACACATATTTACTATTCACGGAGACACTATTCACGAATTCAAAAACATATATTTTTTTTATTTTATTATTTACATGAACATGCTACCTAAAAACTCTAAGTTAATTTTAATTATTTTACAAATATACAAGAACACAAAACATAAAAGATAGGGGGTTTTTGAAGATTGAAAACATATATTTTCGAAAACATTAAAGAATAAAAACGTTTTATTTACATAGGTGGGAAAAGAAGAATTTTCGAAAGCAATTTGTCAAGAACATTCAAGATCAACATATTCATGCATCCCTTAATCTTTATTAGTTATCATGAAATAATATCAACCAAGACACAAAGATCAAAGCAACCAATGTCCCTTTTAACTTTCTTTCTTAAGCCTATTGAATTAGCAACGCACCAAGACAATTTATTTTGAAAAGTCGACATCACACAATCAAAGCAACTGCGTTGAAAATCCATTTTCAAATCATTAAGTTCAAGAAAGAATTGATAAACATGAAAATCCAAGCGTGTCAAAACTTATCATTACATGCATAATCTGATTTCGACTCAAAGCAAGCCTTTACTACTTATTCGAATTAGGTTTCACAAAGCATCAAACCTAATTACTAGCTCATAACATGCAAGTATTCCTTTATTGGCCATTAAGACAATAGTTACATGCGTTTACCACAAAATCAGATTATTATTCCATTAAGTTGACAACTAACAAGACTCAAGAACACACAAACAAATCAAACATTGAAAAGCATATCAAAATTGAATTGGAAAATCAGAAAGTTAACTCATGGTTTCGGTTTTTACACAAAGAAAATCAAAACAGAAATTCTATCTAACAAGTTACAAAACCGAGAAGAAAACATAGGTGGAGATGGTATGAACAACCCTTATACACGTCCCAAGGTCCAACGCAGATCCAAGGCGGTGGCACAAGATGAAGATCACGGCAAAGGATGGAGGATGGCACGGCTAGAACTTCCAAGATGTGAAAACCTGAAACTCAAGAGCAAACCGGTGAGAAACGAAATTGTGGAGAATATGTTGTCACCCCTGAACGTCATACACACTAGGTATATATAGGAAGACGTCCAAAGCACTCCCAATTCGTTTCTACTTGGTTTCTCCAAAGTTGTGTTGATTTAGGACTTGTTTGGCACAAAGCAGATTTCCGGCAGACTTGACCTCAGTGCACTAAACCGGCCATAACTTCTTCTACAAAATAGATATCGCAGAGCTGTAAAGATTTCTGGAAACTAGACATCTGTAGCTTTCCAACCATATAAAGATCATAATTTTCTGAGCTCTGAGCGATTAATGGCACTCCGTTGAAGTTGACTGATCTGCACAGGAAGTAATCCGAATCTGTAATGGATTTGACTTTAAAGCATAACTTGTGTCCAATTAGGTTTTCCTTCACATCACATGCCTCTCACATGTCTTCCACGCCTTGTTGAAGAATGAAACGTCAAGACCTCCCTAGAACCTTCAAGAATCTCACGGCAATTCCAATCCATACTCAACTAGAAATCCAAACTCCACATTGCTTTGAAATCCGAATTCCTTGTTGCTTTCTCTTCCATGTGCACGGCATATGATCTTCTTGAGACTTCTAGATACTTCATGAATGTTCCAAGGCTCTCCTAGTATGAGTAGAACTCCATATGCAAGTAGGTTTCCTAGTTGAATACTGCTTTCTTTTCCGAGATGCTTCTACACTCTTCCGGAACCTTCTTGAGTAATCCTTATCCAACAGGGACTCCTTGTCACACTAGTATTCCTTATCTGAGTAGAATTGGGTTTCCTTGTCCAAGTAGAACTCCTAGTCCAAGTCAGCTTCAGACTCCTACTTCAACTGGGATTCCTTTTCCTAGTCAAACTGGGAGAACTTCCATTTCTTCATTTTTCTTCATTTCTGCGTCACTTGTGCCTTCCTTAGCCATTTTTGGACTTTGAGAATCCATTTTGCCTGTAAAAACACTAACCAAGTTAAATTGATCAAGATAAAGGAAATAACTTAGCAAAATATAGGGTTTAAACATTATAAACGTCGTATTTTATGCTCCTATCAAATTCCCCCACACTTAGCTTTTGCTAGTCCCTTAGCAAAATCAACATAACAAACCAAAAAGACTAAGAAACAAAACAAAACAAAGAACACAAGAACGAAAGACACTTAAACAAAAATCAAAACTCAAACGAAAATCAAAACCAAAAACAAAGACACAAAAACGTCACAAACACAATGACTCCAACGTTGACTCACAAAATGACTTCTAAGCCCTTTAACATATTGTCTCAGCAATCTCATACTTTCAAGTCACCAAGATTAGCACTTAACCAAGCATCACATCTTCAAGATATTCAAGAGCTAATTACAAAACATAATCCACATATAAGCATGTAAGACTTGGGAGTAAACAATGGTGATGGTTTAGCTCAACACATTTCAAACAAGTCATGATTCAAACCTCACATGGATATATCACTCTTTCTTCTCTCAGATTCAAGGCTCATGCTTAAAAGCTTATCACTCAAGTATATGTGAAAGATTACGAAGTAGATCACATACATAAGAAATGAGAGCATATATATTTTTCTTTTAAAGATCTCATGAAAGATATCAACTATATGCACGAATGAACCCAAGCCATAAGTTCAACAGTTATAACTCATCTCCACATCAAAGGCTGTCCCATCTTAAGGATCAAAGAGGTCTTACAATTAAGGGTTGTAATGGGGCCAAGGCTTAAGGTTTAAAGAAACAAAGGGATAGGAAAATCACAAAGTATCCTAAAAACCTAGCAGAGCACTTGCTGATGTAGAGAGACTATCTTCGAAATCCACCATGCATAGCAAAACGTCATGTCCTCCTTTGGGCTTATAAAAGGGTCAAGTGTCATGATGTTGGGCCCAATCTTCATTCTAACATTCTTTTGAACAAGTGTGAACAGGACAAAGACCAAATTCTTCAACAATGGGCCTTCAATTCAAAGCAAACTCCAAATCCACTAAGTATAGGGGACTAAAATCCATAGAACTTAAACAATAATAACACATTTTTTCTTTTAATTGCCGAAAATTCTTTCTCTTTTTTTTTTTTTTCGATTTTTTTTTTCTTTCGGCAATTACTTACAAATATTCATATGGACAAGTCTACCCCCACACTTGAACTTCTTCATGCCTTCAAAATTCATCCTTGACGCCAAAACTCCAAGCAAAGTCTCGAAAATATGCTCCACGAAGTCTTTAGAACAAAGGGTAAAGATATAACTATACTAGGGTTAAGGGTTAAGGAATTTGAGGGTGATGAAAGAAAAGGTTCAATGTAGGCTCAAAGGGGTTAAACTAGGGGAGTCCCACGACGGGCACAAATGGGGACACAGGCTATATTTGGCAATGGTGGTGAAAATCCTAAGTAAGTACCTTTATCCTTTCCAGAATCAGGGCCATATATTGATCATAAACGTCTCAACAAGCATAACAGTGAATTCTAGCATTCTCTAGTTCATTAAAGAGCTATGGCATGTAGTCAATCAAGATGAAAGAATAATGAGATCAACAAAATCATCGCCAAGAAAATAAGAGTATAATCATTTTTCTTCATTAATCACTCACAAAGAAAGGGCACATGGCTCAAATTCTCACAAGGGTTATTTTGAATCATAACTTATCTTCCACATGTTCATATTCTGTACCAAAGTTACGCATGCACCATATCTACTACACATTCATATGCTTTTCATAAATCATAATTAACCAAAGAATATCATCAAACATTATCTCAATCTTGTGATCCTCTTTTAGCCTTAATTTCAGAGATATAAGCACATCCTAGACAGTTAAAAGGGCATCCTAAGACTCGATCACAAAACAAAACAAAAGCAAGATATAAAAGTGACGCAATAAACATGACAAAAACGTTTGGACTTAGGGTTATTTCCCTTCTCCTTTCGGTAACTCCTTTGGAACATGACCAGGTGAAGAGAGTGATACGTGCAAAAGCATCGTCAATTTAAACCCTGAAAAATATCATCGTTAGTATAGAGCAAATAGGGTATCGTTCAAAACCGGGGATTGAGGGTGCTAACATGTGAGAAACAATTTAAATAAAAGAATATACAAATATACGAATTTAGAGATACAACATACAAATTTCACGAATTTATTACAAGTTTACAAGCATGCATAAAATTAGAACAAACAAAGAATAAAAAAGAGTTAGAGAGAGAGCACATACATTTAACATACGAATTTAGAAGACAATGAATAAAGAAAGCAACGAAATCACATATATATACTCACATAAATCGAAACAAACAAAGAAAACCAAGTTAGAATGGGTTTTGGAAATCCTACTCCTATTTATACACAATTACAAATCCATATCACATAGGGAATCCATATACAACAAGGAAACAAAAATCCCTAAAGAACACCACCAAAAATCCCTAAGAAACACAATTCCTAAAAAACACCAAAGAAATCCCTAAAAAACACAAGACAATTTCCTAAAAACCACTAAATTAATTCCTAGAAAACACTAACACATATTTACTATTCACGGAAACACTATTCACGAATTTAAAAACATTTTTTATTTTATTTATTATTTATATTAACATGCTACCTAAAAACTCTAAGTTAATTTTAATTATTTACAAATATACAAAAACACATAACATAAAAGATGGGGGGGTTTTTATAGATTGAAAAACATAAATTTTCGAAAACAAATAAAAAGATTAAAATCGTTTCTATACAAAGGTGGGAAAAGAAGAATTTTCGGAGAACAACTTATCAAGAACCATTCAAGAACAACACATTCATGCATCCCTTAATCTTTCTTTTAATTACCATGGAAAGCTATCAACCAAGAACACAAAGATCAAAGCAACCATTGTCCCCTTTTAACTCTCTTTCTTAAGTCAAATCGAAATAGCAAAGCACCAAATCAATTTTATTTTGAAAAGTTCGATATCAATAATGAAAAATCCCGTTTTCAAATCATTAAGTTCAAGAAAGAATCAATAGACATGCAAATCCAAGCACTCAAAGCAAGTCAAAACTCATCATCACATGCATAATCTGATTTCGACTCAAAGCAAGCCTTTACTACTTATTCGAATTAGAGTTACAAAGCATAACCTAATTACTAGCAAGTTACATGCAATTCTTCCTAATTGTTTGTCAGACTTAGAGAATCGTTAACATGTACTGAAGCATAAAACCAGATCAACAATCCATATATTCGGCAATTAATCAAGACAAAGGACACACAAACACATCAATCATGAAAAGAACATCAAAATTATACTTCGAAAACAGTTTTGTCACATCATAGTTTCGGCTTACGCAACAGATTTTCCATAGCAGAAATTCTAACTACAAGAAAGCAAAAACCGTGAAAATACATGATGAGATTATGGTGTGGACAACCCTTGATCACGTCCCAAGGTCCAAAGCAGATCCAAGATGGTGCACAAGTGTTGATCACGGCTAGGAAGGTGGATGGTCACGGCCTTTCTCCTTGAAGATTGCGAAACCTGAAAAACTAGAGAGAACAAGTGAGAATACGAAATTGTGGAGAAAATTCTGTACCTTGAGACGTCAAATACACTAGGTATATATAGGAGAACGTCTCAAGGCACTCCCAATTCGTTTCTACTTGACTTCTCCAAGTTCTTGTTGATTTAGGACTTGTTTGGCACAAAGCAGATTTCCGGCAGACTTGACCTCAGTGCACTAAAACGGCCATAACTTCCTCTAGAAAATAGATATCGATGAGCTGTAAAAATTTATGGAAACTAGACATCTGTAGCTTTCCAACCATATAAAGATCATAATTTTATGAGCTCTGAGCGATTTTCTATGCTCCGTTGAAGTTGACTGATCTGCACAAGCAGTAATCCGAATCTGTAATGGATTTGACTTTTAAAGCACAACTTAAGTCCAACTCGATTTTCCTTCACATCACATGCCTTTCACATGTCTTCCACGCCTTATTGAAGAATGAAACGTCAAGAACTCCCTAGAACCCTCAAGAATCTCACGGCAATTCCAATCCATACTCAACTAGAAATCCAAACTCCACATTGCTTTGAAATCCGAATTCCTTGTTGCTTTCTCTTCCATGTGCACGGCATATGATCTTCTTGAGACTTCTAGATACTTCATGAACGTTCCAAGGCTCTCCTAGTATGAGTAGAACTCCATATGCAAGTAGGTTTCCTAGTTGAATACTGCTTCCTTTTCCGAGATGCTTCTACACTCTTCCGGAACCTTCTTGAGTAATCCTTATCCAACAGGGACTCCTTGTCACACTAGTATTCCTTATCTGAGTAGAATTGGGTTTCCTTGTCCAAGTAGAACTCCTAGTCCAAGTCAGCTTCAGACTCCTACTTCAACTGGGATTCCTTCTCCTAGTCAAACTGGGAGAACTTCCATTTCTTCATTTCTTTCCATTTCTGCGCCACTTGTGCCTTCCTTAGCCATTTTTGGACTTTGAGACTCCATTTTACCTGTAAAAACACTAACTAAGTTAAATTGATCAAGATAAAGGAAATAACTTAGCAAAATATAGGGTTTAAACATTATAAACGTCGCATTTTATGCTCCTATCAAATTCCCCCACACTTAGCTTTTGCTAGTCCCTTAGCAAAATCAACATAACAAACCAAAAGACTAAGAAACAAAAACAAAGAACTAACGCAAATAAACTAAGTATGGAAAACGAAAAACACTAAGACTCAAGACTCAAAAACGTAAAAGACAAAGAAGACTCAAACGAAAATTAAAACCAAAAACAAAGACACAAACGTCACAAACAATAATGACTTCTAGGCCCTTTAACATATTGTCTCAGCAATCTCATACTTTCAAGTCACCAAGATTAGCACTTAACCAAGCATCACATCTTCAAGATATTCGAGAGCTAATTACAAAACATAATCCACATATAAGCATGTAAGACTTGGGAGTAAACAATGGTGATGGTTTAGCTCAACACATTTCAAACAAGTCATGATTCAACCTCACATAGATATATCACTCTTTCTTCTCTCAGATTCAAGGTTCATGCTTAAAAGCTTATCACTCAAGTATATGTGAAAGATTACGAAGTAGATCACATACATAAGAAACGAAAGCGTATATAATTTTTCAAAGATCTCATGAAAGATATCAACCACATGCACGAATGAACCCAAGCCATAAGTTCAACAGTTATAACTTATCTCCACAGATCAAAGGCTGTCCCATCTTAAGGATCAAAGAGGTCTTACAATTAAGGTTGTAATGAGGCCAAGGCTTAAGGTTAAAAGAAACGAAGGGATAGGAAAATCACAAAGTATCCTAAAAACCTAGCAGAGCACTTGCTGATGTAGAGAGACTATCTTCGAAATCCACCATGTATAGCAAAACGTCATGTCCTCCTTAGGGCTTATAAAAGGGCCAAGTGTCATCATGTTGGGCCCAAACTTCATTCTAACCTTCTTTTGAACAAGTGTGAACAGGACAAAGACCAAATTTTTCAACAATGGGCCTTCAATTTAAAGCAAACTCCAAATCCACTAAGTATAGGGGACTAAAATCCATGGAACTTAAACAATAATACACATTTTTTCTTCATTTAATTGCCGAAACATATTCTTGTTTTTTTTTTCTTGTTGTTTTTTTTTCGATTTCTTTTCTTTTTTTTTTTTCTTTTTTTTCGGCAATTACATACAATTTTTCTTATGGACAAGTCTACCCCCACACTTGAACTTCTGCATGCCTTCAAAAATTTTCCTTGACGTCAAAACTCCAAGCAAAGTCTAAAAAATATGCTCCACTAAGTCTTTAGAACAAAGGGTAAAGATATAACTATACTAGGGTTAAGGGTTAAGGAATTTTGAGGGTGATGAAAGAAAATGCTTAATGTAGGCTCAAAGGGGTTAAACTAGGGGGGTCCCACGACGGGCACAAATGGGGACACAGGCTTATTTGGCAATGGTGGTAAAAATCCTAAGTAAGTACCTTTATCCTTTCCAGAATCAGGGCCATATATTGATTATAAACGTCTCAACAAGCATAACAGTGAATTCTAGCATTCTCTAGTCCATTAAAGAGCTATGGCATGTAGTCAATCAAGATGAAAGAATAATGAGATCAACAAATCATCGCCAAGAAAATAAGAGTATAATCATTTTTTCGTTAATCACTCACAAAGAAAGGGCACATGGCTCAAATTCTCACTTAGGGTTATTATGAATCATAACTTATCTTCCACATGTTCATATTCTGTACCAAAGTTACGCATGCACCATATCTACTACACATTCATATGCTTTTCATAAGTCATAATTAACCAAAGAATATCATCAAACATTATCTCAATCTTGTGATCCTCTTTTAGCCTTAATTTCAGAGATATAAGTACATCCTAGACCGTTAAAAGCGCATCATAAGACTCAATCACACAACAAAACAAAACAAAAACACAAAAGATTTTTTTTTTAATTTTTTTATTTATTATTTTTTTTTTGAACAGTGACGATTTTTTATTATTATTAATAAAGTGACGAAAATAATTTTTTTTTTTTTTTTTTTTTAAGACCACACAACTAGCTATCTAAAAACAAAGTGAAACGTTAAACCCTTCCCCCACACTTAAATCATACATTGTCCTCAATGTATAAACAATTATAAAGCATGCAAAGCATCAATCAAGCATAGAAGAATAGTTAAAGCAACAAATCCTAAAAGAAAAGCAAAGTTGACGAAAATAAAAGAGAAGGGAAGAGTTCAAGAAAGCAAATCTGCGTTGATGGCTCCTCCACAGCTACGGTTGAAATGGGTTGCCTCCCATGCAGCGCTTAATGTTTAAAGTCTTTCAGCCTAGACTTGTACCTCCATTTATTCCAATGTATAGACACAACAAAACAACACAAGTATGAATATATACAAAACCAACAAAATTTTATGTACATATTTACAACTTTTACAATTTTTACAATCTTTAAGTAGTTAACTTCAATAAGGAGTCGTGAATCAAGGTTTAGACACACGGCCCAAAGATTCTAGTTTTAATACAAGTCTCCCTTCCCTTTATCTTTTGGGAACTCTTTTCACACAGAGCCAGGTAGTAGAGGAACGATTTTGGCGGAGCTCAGCTCACTTGATTAGCAGGGGACGAGACCCTTTGCTAGCACTTCTCGTATCCAATCAACCTAGACACCCTATGCTAATAAGGCGCGCCTACTTGATAAAGAAAACTTTGACAAGTATTAACAAGAGAATATTTCACCTAGTCCATTATGACTCACAACTTCTTACCAAACCCAACTATTTCGAAAATTGTCTAAGTATATGACTTCAACAAGACATCATGAACTATTGTTTTGGACGTGCGGCCCAAGTCCTTGCCTCCACACATATTTCTTCTCAAATCCTTTGGGCAACCTTACTCAAATGGCCAGTGCGGGGGAGGACGAGCACGAGAGGTAGAAACCATTTTGGCACAAGCTACTCCCACATAGTGGTTTACGCTCGTTTGATTGCCTTTCTGGTTTCAAAACCTGTCATGAACGTTGTCCCCTTCCTAGTCACCATTTCACATAGGCTATACTTACTTAGATAAGAGAAAACCTAAGTGCAAGACATTTTTTCAAGTGTTAACAAAAGCCGCCCTCAACCTTAAGAGACCTGAATCAGGCACTAATAAGGGGTTAAGGCTAAAATCAACAAAAGAGACTTCACCTATTCCATAATAGTTCATAATCCCTTACCAAAATCATACCTTAGTGGCGTTTTCATCACATGAAGACTTTTCAATCCCCGGCAACGGCGCCAAAAATTGATACGTGCAAAAGCATCGTCAATTTAAACCCTGAAAAATATCATCGTTAGTATAGAGCAAATAGGGTATCGTTCAAAACCGGGGATTGAGGGTGCTAACATGTGAGAAACAATTTAAATAAAAGAATATACAAATATACGAATTTAGAGATACAACATACAAATTTCACGAATTTATTACAAGTTTACAAGCATGCATAAAATTAGAACAAACAAAGAATAAAAAAGAGTTAGAGAGAGAGCACATACATTTAACATACGAATTTAGAAGACAATGAATAAAGAAAGCAACGAAATCACATATATATACTCACATAAATCGAAACAAACAAAGAAAACCAAGTTAGAATGGGTTTTGGAAATCCTACTCCTATTTATACACAATTACAAATCCATATCACATAGGGAATCCATATACAACAAGGAAACAAAAATCCCTAAAGAACACCACCAAAAATCCCTAAGAAACACAATTCCTAAAAAACACCAAAGAAATCCCTAAAAAACACAAGACAATTTCCTAAAAACCACTAAATTAATTCCTAGAAAACACTAACACATATTTACTATTCACGGAAACACTATTCACGAATTTAAAAACATTTTTTATTTTATTTATTATTTATATTAACATGCTACCTAAAAACTCTAAGTTAATTTTAATTATTTACAAATATACAAAAACACATAACATAAAAGATGGGGGGGTTTTTATAGATTGAAAAACATAAATTTTCGAAAACAAATAAAAAGATTAAAATCGTTTCTATACAAAGGTGGGAAAAGAAGAATTTTCGGAGAACAACTTATCAAGAACCATTCAAGAACAACACATTCATGCATCCCTTAATCTTTCTTTTAATTACCATGGAAAGCTATCAACCAAGAACACAAAGATCAAAGCAACCATTGTCCCCTTTTAACTCTCTTTCTTAAGTCAAATCGAAATAGCAAAGCACCAAATCAATTTTATTTTGAAAAGTTCGATATCAATAATGAAAAATCCCGTTTTCAAATCATTAAGTTCAAGAAAGAATCAATAGACATGCAAATCCAAGCACTCAAAGCAAGTCAAAACTCATCATCACATGCATAATCTGATTTCGACTCAAAGCAAGCCTTTACTACTTATTCGAATTAGAGTTACAAAGCATAACCTAATTACTAGCAAGTTACATGCAATTCTTCCTAATTGTTTGTCAGACTTAGAGAATCGTTAACATGTACTGAAGCATAAAACCAGATCAACAATCCATATATTCGGCAATTAATCAAGACAAAGGACACACAAACACATCAATCATGAAAAGAACATCAAAATTATTCACGAATTTAAAAAAATTTTTATTTTATTTATTATTTATATTAACATGCTACCTAAAAACTCTAAGTTAATTTTAATTATTTACAAATATACAAAAACACATAACATAAAAGATGGGGGGGTTTTTATAGATTGAAAAACATAAATTTTCGAAAACAAATAAAAAGATTAAAATCGTTTCTATACAAAGGTGGGAAAAGAAGAATTTTCGGAGAACAACTTATCAAGAACCATTCAAGAACAACACATTCATGCATCCCTTAATCTTTCTTTTAATTACCATGGAAAGCTATCAACCAAGAACACAAAGATCAAAGCAACCATTGTCCCCTTTTAACTCTCTTTCTTAAGTCAAATCGAAATAGCAAAGCACCAAATCAATTTTATTTTGAAAAGTTCGATATCAATAATGAAAAATCCCGTTTTCAAATCATTAAGTTCAAGAAAGAATCAATAGACATGCAAATCCAAGCACTCAAAGCAAGTCAAAACTCATCATCACATGCATAATCTGATTTCGACTCAAAGCAAGCCTTTACTACTTATTCGAATTAGAGTTACAAAGCATAACCTAATTACTAGCAAGTTACATGCAATTCTTCCTAATTGTTTGTCAGACTTAGAGAATCGTTAACATGTATTGAAGCATAAAACCAGATCAACAATCCATATATTCGGCAATTAATCAAGACAAAGGACACACAAACACATCAATCATGAAAAGAACATCAAAATTATTCACGAATTTAAAAACATTTTTATTTTATTTATTATTTATATTAACATGCTACCTAAAAACTCTAAGTTAATTTTAATTATTTACAAATATACAAAAACACATAACATAAAAGATGGGGGGGTTTTTATAGATTGAAAAACATAAATTTTCGAAAACAAATAAAAAGATTAAAATCGTTTCTATACAAAGGTGGGAAAAGAAGAATTTTCGGAGAACAACTTATCAAGAACCATTCAAGAACAACACATTCATGCATCCCTTAATCTTTCTTTTAATTACCATGGAAAGCTATCAACCAAGAACACAAAGATCAAAGCAACCATTGTCCCCTTTTAACTCTCTTTCTTAAGTCAATGATAGGAGCATTTTAATGCGACGTTTTAACTGCATTTCCTTGCATTTCTTGCGTCATTTCCTTAGTAAAACTCTGTTTAGGAGAGTTTCCATTCTTTGATTGGGAAAGTTCCTATTTGTAGAAAAGTTTCCATTTTTCTTAGTTTCTATTTTCCATTTTTAGAAAGTTTCTATTCTTGTAGTTTTCATTTCTCATTTCTGACAAGTTTCTATTTTTCATTTTTAGTAACTTTCTATTTTTCATTTTTGGTAAGTTTCTATTTTTCGAATTAGGAAAGTTTCTATTTCTCATACTAGTTTCTATTTTCAGGACCTCCGAGCTCAAAAGTGGAAATGAACACACAAATGGAAAGAGGAGCTTGCGAACGCCTAGGGGAACAAAAATGAAGAACATCGGTCCACACATTTGAGCAGAAATGAAGAAACAAGCTTTCCTAGTGCAACCAGGAAACCCTGCGAAATGAAGGAGAGCTTACCAATGAAGTTTCCAACGCAACTATGAAAAGAAATGAAAGAAATGAAGTGTTTTGCGTTGGAAAATAAGAAGGCTTGAAGATGAAGCAACGAAGCCCAAGAACTCTCAAGAATGAAGTGGATTTTCGGCAAAATGGTTCATGGCCCATCAAGGCCCAAGGGATTAGGGTTTGTGACGCATGGAATAAACCCTAGGGAAGTTTTGCCGTCCAAAATGAAGAGAGAAACAAGGAAGTGGCGTCCAAAAATCAGAAATTAAAAGGAGATTTTCTAGGGTTATTTTTATGGAAATACATCAAGAGATAAACCCTAGAATATCTTTTGCCGTCCAAGCCAAGAGGAAAAGGAGGAAGTTGCCATGATATACATGAAGAAACCCTAGAGAATTCGGCAAAGAGAGATTCTAGGGGAGAGTTTTAAGGAAAGCCAAAGTGTGGAGACCAAGAAACGGCCAAAAAGGAGTCTAGATACATTCCTACATTCCCTAAAGAGTTTTGGCCGAATTTAAAAGCAGAAAATCAGAAATTATCTCAAGAATTTCGGCAAGAAAATCAAGGGAAATATTCTAGGAAATTATGTGATTGGTTGAGACACATCATAGGGCTTACTTGGCAAGATTTCATTGGAGGGAATTATGTGGAGTTAACAAGAATTGCCGTGAGTTTCTCTAGGGTTTTACACGGCCTTGGAGACCAAGTGGCCGTCCCCTATATAGTCTCTCCTCTTCTCAACGTCAAAGGTTCTCTTCACACACAATTACACTTTGAGAAAAATTCAGAAAACTCTCTAGCCTAGCCGTGCTCCTCTTCATCCTCTAGGGCAACCACGAAGTGCAAGCAAGGCCAAGGAAGAAGAAGACAAGCCGTGAACACCATCCATCCTCCACCTTGAAGATTGCTTTCGAAATTCAAGAGACCACATCATCTTTCGTTCATCACCATCTCCATCTCTTGGTGTAATTCGATTCTCCCTTGTAACTTTGCTTTGTATTTTCGTTGGTTATGCCCTAGTTGACACATGTGTTTGAACAAGTTTCGAATTCT
The DNA here is from genome assembly GCF_958449725.1 of Rosa rugosa. Taxonomy (NCBI): domain Eukaryota; kingdom Viridiplantae; phylum Streptophyta; class Magnoliopsida; order Rosales; family Rosaceae; genus Rosa; species Rosa rugosa. The sequence goes on along the minus strand of NC_084821.1, from coordinate 30,189,319 downwards.
GAAATTCTATGATTAATTGTTAATTTTCAGATTCATGTTTTGCGATTTATGGTTGCTTATGTGTGAGTGTTTGATTAAATTTGCATGATAGAAATCTTTTGTATGATAATCTTGAATGGTTCGAAACATTTAGGGTTTTTATGTGAATGTTGCTACGAATTTAAGAACATGGATCAACTTTTTGGTTTTGTGTTCTTGAATCAATAAGTAGTAAAGGTTTTGTACAAAAACCGAATTTAATCAAAGAAGATTGCAATTAGGTGGACTTTTTCATACTAATTTGCACATTTGAATTGATAGCCTTTCTAGGTGCTTATTGCGTTAAACATGTATGATTGACTAGCTTTCTAGGGTTTGAATGCATGTTTGATAGGATTAGTCTATGTGCTTTCACTTAGATTAATTAGCATTGAAAGTAAAATATGGGAAATTGTTTGCTTTTAACGTTTCACATGATCAATTCCTCTTGCATGACTATGATGAACAATGATGAACTTGAATCAATTTTAATCATGAGTTTCGACTTTGATCTTTGTTCGTGCATTCCATTTGTATTTTTATGTTTTTGCATTTTAAATGTTTTGTTAACTTAGTTTTATTTTTGAAAAACCAAAATCAAAAATACCCCCCTATTTCGTAAATAATGTGCATATGTGTGAATATTATACTTTGTTTTAATTTTAATTGTTTAATTGTTTGACAATGACAGGTGTACCCTCAATCCCCGGAATAGAACGATCCCTATTTACTTTATACTATTAATGACATTTCAGGGTTAAATTATGCGCTTGCTTTGAGCGTATCAATTTTTGGCGCCGTTGCCGGGGATTGAAAAATCATTTGTCATATTGTGAATATTTAATATGTTTTGTTTATATTGTGACTAAACTAAAAAAAAAAAAAAAAAAAAAAAATTTACTTGTTAATTATTTTGTAATTGTCGAAAATTAGTTAATTAATTACTTAGGTTGTTATTTATATTGTTGAACACGAGTTTAATTGTTAGTTGTAAATTAAAGAAGGAATAGGTGAAGTCGTGTTTATTAATATTGGCCTAAACCCCTTATTGGTACCTAGTTCAGGTCCCTTAAGGTTGAGGGCGGCCTTTATTAACATTCATTGAACTGTCTTCACACTTAGGATCTTTTATATCCAAGTAAGTATAGCCTATGTGAGGTGGTGTCTAGGAAGGGGACAACGTTCATAACGGGTTCTGGATTCAGAAGTGCTTACAAATGGGCGTAAACCTCAATGAGGGAGTAGCCTATGCCAAAATGGATCCTACCTCTTGTGTTCGCCCTCCCCTACCTGGCCATTTCAGTAAGGTTGCCCAAAGGATGTAGGAGGGACTTAGTGTCTAGACGATTATACTTGGGCCGCACGTCCACTTGATTTACCGCTTGGAATTAAAATTGATATCAATAATATTTATGACAAAAAGAAAATGTAAGAAATTTTTGTGACACTTAAGGTATATTGGATTAAACATAATCTCGGAAAGGAAGCTGTTACAGCCCATTGCACTCTGAGATTCCCTGTTCCCGTACCTAAGTGTTGAAAATAATTTTAAAAAAAAAATAAAATAAAAGAAGAAAAAAGAGAAAAGAAACCGAAAAAAAAAAAAAAAAAAAAAAAAAAAAAAAAAAGTTTATTAGATGTGAATAGTGACGTTTTGTACTTTGTGTGAAAGTTTGTGTTTTTATTTTGTCTAATTATATTTGTAAAGAATTATACTTAAAGAAAATAAAAATGGAGTTATGAATTTTGTTAATTACTTAATTATTGTGAGTGTGTAAAATCGTATGAGTAGACAAGGGCCCTTTTGTTAATATTGGCCTTAACCCTTCATTCGTACCTTTCTAAGGTCGTATGAGGTTGAGGGCGGCCTTTATTAGCACTTGGAGAACAGTTTAACACATGAGTAATTTCCAAGCTGAGTAAGGGGCCTTACAGATGGTGTCTTAGGTTGAGACCCTGGGTGATGGGTTCAAATTGGATCTCAGAGATACTACAGACTGTGCGTAAACCACAATGTGGAAGTAGCCGATAGGAGCGTAAACCTCAATGAGGGAGTAGCCTCCGTAGTATCACCAAAATGAGTCCTCCCTCTCACTTACCTCTTAATCTGGCTATCTGGCCTTCTGAAACAAAGGAAAGTGACTTATGTCTAAGCGACTATCCCTATATCGTAGCTCACCAATAGTAGTGGTTTCTATTGGGCTCGACTTACAACTTGGAATCAATTGAGTTATTAACCTTGTTTATGACATTTCCATGACAAAAATAAAATACTTGTACATAACTCTCAATTGTACATTGGTCTATTTTCTTACTTCTCTTACTTGTACAAAATTTGTAAGTCTCTTTTGTTGCATTGTGAATAGTGACGTTTTTGTATGAAAATATTAACTTGTATTTCGTTTATTTTCGTAAGTTACTCACTTTTGTACATCTTAATGTTGTTCAGGAATTCCATGAATGTCCGAGTCCTCTAAACTCCCTACCATACAAGAGATTGAAGAAAGGCTCGCTCGTTTGAAAAATCCTCCTATACTTGAGTACAGAAGACCTTCCTCCTTGCAATTCAAAGAGTACAAGTTTAACGAGCAAGGGAAGAGAATCTATTCTTCTGAGGAATCTACATCACCTACACCTACTCCATCTCCTCCTTCACGTTCACCTTCACCTGTGGTTTCGTCTAACTCTACACCACCTTCACCACCACCTGAAGAAGTTCAAGAAGAGAGAATGGCATCCATTAGGGAACTATCCACAGCAACAGTTGAGGGAGGACCCCCTATAGGTATTGTGTACCCTGCCCCTGATGCAGGAAGAAATGCAGAGTTTGAGCTGAAGAGTGGATTATTGCACCAACTCCCTAAGTTTCATGGACTTCCTATGGAGGACGCCAATAAGCATCTTAGAGCATTCCAGGTTGTGTGTTCTAACATGCAACCACAAGGAGCAGATGAGAACATTCTGAAGATGAAGGCATTTCCATTCTCCTTAGCTGACAGAGCCAAAGATTGGCTATATGAGATTCCTGTTGGACGTATCACCTCTTGGGAAACAATGAGGAAGGCCTTCTTGGAAAAATACTTCCCAGCCTCAAAGGTCATCACTCTCAGGAAGAAGCTCAGTGGAATTGAACAAGCCCCAGATGAGTCATATTCCGCCTATTATGAGAGGTTCAATTCCTTACTTGCCCAATGTCCTCAACATCAGATGAAGGATGAGACCCTACTGACATGCTTTTATGAGGGACTCTTACCCTTAGAGAGGCAAATGCTTGATGCTGCAGCTGGAGGAGCTTTTGTGGACAAGTCACCTGCAGCTGGAAAGGAACTTATTGAAAATCGTGCCCTAAACACTCAACAGTATGAGGGTGTGAGACAGACCACTCGTAGGGTCAATGAGGTGAGCACTAGTCCTGCCATTGCGGATCAATTGAGCAAACTCACCCTTCTTGTGAACAAGGTCGCGACTACTCAAGGCCATGGAGGATCTTCTGCTTGTGGGGTATGCTTTACCCAAGGACATCCTACGGATCAATGTCCTCAACTAAGTGAAAATGGTGGTTGGGAGTCTGTGAATGCCCTAGGAGGATATCAAGGGAACCAAGGGGGTCCCCAACGTCCAAGGTATGATCCATATTCGAATACCTATAACCCTGGATGGAGGGATCACCCCAACTTCAAGTGGACCAACAATGAGAATGTTCAGAATCCTCTTGGTGGGAGTTTCCAACGTCCTCAAGGACATTCATTCCAAGGACCTTCCTTTCAAAGGCCTTACATGCCTCCTCCACAGAACGTAGGGAATTCAAATTCCCACTATGATAAGACGATTGAGGCGTTGACTAATTCCACTCAGGCATTGACTAGTGCCACACAGACTTTAATGCAAGGACAACAGACCCACACCAAGGACATTGCTGAACTCAAAAAGCAGATGGGACAAGTGGTGGACTTCATGACCAAGTTTCATGAAACTGGTAGGCTTCCGAGCAACACAATTCCAAACCCAAAGGGAGGCCTTGAAGGCCCAACCAGCTGAGGACGAGAGGAAACCAAGTCTAGGCTGAAAGACTATAAACATTAAGCGCTGCTTGGGAGGCAACCCAATTCAGAAGTAGCTGTGGAGGAGCCTTCAACGCAGATTTGCTCTTTTTCCTCCCTACTTCTTTATTTTATGCCTTTTGTTTTTTCTTTGAACTTTATTTTCGTATATTTCATCCCTATATGCTTAAGTGTTTCATTGCATGCTTATGATTGATTACATTACATTGAGGACAATGCAATATTTAAGTGTGGGGGAAGGGATTTACATTTTTGTTTTGAGTCATATATATTGAAAAATACAAAAAAAAATCGAAAAATGTCATAAAAATAAAAAATAAAAAAAATTTTGTTGCTTTTATTTATTGAGTCATAGGATGCCCTTTCAACTGTCTAGGATGATTCTATATCTCTAAAATCATGACTAAAAGAGGATCACGAAATTGAGATAACTTAAAATGGTATTCTTTGGTTAATTGAGATATATGAAAAATATGTGCCTTGTAGTGGATATGGATTTCGAAACTTTGGTACAGAATATGAGCATGTTAAGATGAGTTTTGATTCATATAAACCCATGTGAGATAATTGAACCATGTTCCTTTTTCTTGGAGTGAATGAAAAATATATTCTTAATTTCTTGGCGATGTTTTGATGATCTCATTATTCTTTCATCTTGATTGACTACTTGCCGTAGATTAAGTTTGATGGACTAGAGAATGCTAGAATTCGCTCTTGTGCTTGTTGAGACGTTATATCAACACATGGCCCTGATTCTGGAAAGGATAGAGGCACCCTAGGAATTACCACCATTGCCATATAAACCTGTGTCCTTAATTGTGGCCGTCGTGGGACTCCCCTAGATAGACCCCTTTGAGCCTACGTTAAGCCTTTTCTTTCATCACCCTTAAAAGTCTTTAACCTAAGCCTTAGTATAGCTATAACCCTACCCTTTGTCCTAAGGACTTAGTGGAGCTAAATTGATACTTTATTTGAAGATTTTTGGCGCTAACAATGAAGGATAAGAAGAGGTGAAAGTTCAAGTGTGGGGGAATCTTGTCCATAAAGAAAACATATGTGAAAGCCGTGAAAAGTGAAAAAGAAAAAAAGAAAAAGAAAAATGTGTACGGCTAAGAGAAAGAAAAGAAAGAAATATCTATGGATTTTAGTCCCCCATACTTAGTGATCTTGGAGTTTGCTTTGAATTGAAGGCCCACTACAGAAAAATTTGGCCTTTGTCCATTTCACTAAAGTTCAAGGGAAGTTTACATTGAAGATTGGGCCCAACATGAAGACATTAGGCCCTCTTATATTACCTCTATGGGGAAGTGACGTTTTTGCATACTTGGTGGATTTCTAGAAGTCTCTCTACATTTACATGAGCTCTGCTAGGTTTTTAGGACACTTTGATAAATCCTTACCTTTCATTTCTTTAAACCTTGAGCCTTGGCCCCATTACAACCCTTGAGAAGACCTTCTTGATCCTTAAGATGGGACAGCCCTTGATGTGGAGATGAGTTACAAGAGTTGAACCTATAGCAGTCCGTCTGTGCAAGTAGTTGATATCCTTCATGAGATCTTTAAAAGAAAATTATACTTGTGCTTTCGTTTCTTGCATTATGTGATATACTTGCTATCTTTCACATATAATTGAGTGTATAAGCTTTTAAGCATTGCCATGATCTGAGAAAAGAAAGAGTGGATATACCTTGTGAGGAATTGAATCAAACTTGTTTGAAGCATGCTTAACAGAAACCATCACCATTGTTCCAACCAAGTCCTACTTGTGTATATGTGAATTATGTGTTTTAATTAACTCTCGAATGCCTAAACATTGATTCTTGGTAAAGTGCTAATCTTGGTGTTGTGAAAGTAAGAGATTGCTGAGACAAATAGTTGAAGGGCAATAGAGTCTTTGTTTGTTTGAGTCTTTAATTTTCGTTGAGTCTTAGTGTGTGTCTTTGTTTGATTTTGCTAAGGGACTAGCAAAAGCTAAGTGTGGGGGAATTTGATAGGAGCATTTTAATGCGACGTTTTAACTGCATTTCCTTACATTTCTTGCGTCATTTCCTTAGTAAAACTCTGTTTAGGAGAGTTTCTATTCTTTGATTGGGAAAGTTCCTATTTGTAGAAAGTTTCCATTTTTCTTAGTTTCTATTTTCCATTTTTAGAAAGTTTCTATTCTTGTAGTTTTCATTTCTCATTTCTGACAAGTTTCTATTTTTCATTTTTAGTAACTTTCTATTTTTCATTTTTGGTAAGTTTCTATTTTTCGAATTAGGAAAGTTTCTATTTCTCATACTAGTTTCTATTTTCAGGACCTCCGAGCTCAAAAGTGGAAATGAACACACAAATGGAAAGAGGAGCTTGCGAACGCCTAGGGGAACAAAAATGAAGAACATCGGTCCACACATTTGAGCAGAAATGAAGAAACAAGCTTTCCTAGTGCAACCAGGAAACCCTGCGAAATGAAGGAGAGCTTACCAATGAAGTTTCCAACGCAACTATGAAAAGAAATGAAAAAAATGAAGTGTTTTGCGTTGGAAAATAAGAAGGCTTGAAGATGAAGGAACGAAGCCCAAGAACTCTCAAGAATGAAGTGGATTTTCGGCAAAATGGTTCATGGCCCATCAAGGCCCAAGGGATTAGGGTTTGTGACGCATGGAATAAACCCTAGGGAAGTTTTGCCGTCCAAAATGAAGAGAGAAACAAGGAAGTGGCGTCCAAAAATCAGAAATTAAAAGGAGATTTTCTAGGGAGATTTTCTAGGGTTATTTTTATGGAAATACATCAAGAGATAAACCCTAGAATATCTTTTGCCGTCCAAGCCAAGAGGAAAAGGAGGAAGTTGCCGTGATATACATGAAGAAACCCTAGAGAATTCGGCAAAGAGAGATTCTAGGGGAGAGTTTTAAGGAAAGCCAAAGTGTGGAGACCAAGAAACGGCCAAAAAGAAGTCTAGATACATTCCTACATTCCCTAAAGAGTTTTGGCCGAATTTAAAAGCAGAAAATCAGAAATTATCTCAAGAATTTCGGCAAGAAAATCAAGGGAAATATTCTAGGAAATTATGTGATTGGTTGAGACACATCATAGGGCTTACTTGGCAAGATTTCATTGGAGGGAATTATGTGGAGTTAACAAGAATTGCCGTGAGTTTCTCTAGGGTTTTACACGGCCTTGGAGACCAAGTGGCCGTCCCCTATATAGTCTCTCCTCTTCTCAACGTCAAAGGTTCCTCTTCACACACAATTACACTTTGAGAAAAATTCAGAAAACTCTCTAGCCTAGCCGTGCTCCTCTTCATCCTCTAGGGCAACCACGAAGTGCAAGCAAGGCCAAGGAAGAAGAAGACAAGCCGTGAACACCATCCATCCTCCACCTTGAAGATTGCTTTCGAAATTCAAGAGACCACATCATCTTTCGTTCATCACCATCTCCATCTCTTGGTGTAATTCGATTCTCCCTTGTAACTTTGCTTTGTATTTTCGTTGGTTATGCCCTAAACCCTAGTTGACACATGTGTTTGAACAAGTTTCGAATTCTGAAATTCTATGATTAATTGTTAATTTTCAGATTCATGTTTTGCGATTTATGGTTGCTTATGTGTGAGTGTTTGATTAAATTTGCATGATAGAAATCTTTTGTATGATAATCTTGAATGGTTTGAAACATTTAGGGTTTTTATGTGAATGTTGCTACGAATTTAAGAACATGGATCAACTTTTTGGTTTTGTGTTCTTGAATGTAAAATATGGGAAATTGTTTGCTTTTAACGTTTCACATGATCAATTCCTCTTGCATGACTATGATGAACAATGATGAACTTGAATCAATTTTAATCATGAGTTTCGACTTTGATCTTTGTTCGTGCATTCCATTTGTATTTTTATGTTTTTGCATTTTAATTGTTTTGTTAACTTAGTTTTATTTTTGAAAAACCAAAATCAAAAATACCCCCCTATTTCGTAAATAATGTGCATATGTGTGAATATTATACTTTGTTTTAATTTTAATTGTTTAATTGTTTGACAATGACAGGTGTACCCTCAATCCCCGGAATAGAACGATCCCTATTTACTTTATACTATTAATGACATTTCAGGGTTAAATTATGCGCTTGCTTTGAGCGTATCAGTCAAATCGAAATAGCAAAGCACCAAATCAATTTTATTTTGAAAAGTTCGATATCAATAATGAAAAATCCCGTTTTCAAATCATTAAGTTCAAGAAAGAATCAATAGACATGCAAATCCAAGCACTCAAAGCAAGTCAAAACTCATCATCACATGCATAATCTGATTTCGACTCAAAGCAAGCCTTTACTACTTATTCGAATTAGAGTTACAAAGCATAACCTAATTACTAGCAAGTTACATGCAATTCTTCCTAATTGTTTGTCAGACTTAGAGAATCGTTAACATGTACTGAAGCATAAAACCAGATCAACAATCCATATATTCGGCAATTAATCAAGACAAAGGACACACAAACACATCAATCATGAAAAGAACATCAAAATTATTCACGAATTTAAAAAAATTTTTATTTTATTTATTATTTATATTAACATGCTACCTAAAAACTCTAAGTTAATTTTAATTATTTACAAATATACAAAAACACATAACATAAAAGATGGGGGGGTTTTTATAGATTGAAAAACATAAATTTTCGAAAACAAATAAAAAGATTAAAATCGTTTCTATACAAAGGTGGGAAAAGAAGAATTTTCGGAGAACAACTTATCAAGAACCATTCAAGAACAACACATTCATGCATCCCTTAATCTTTCTTTTAATTACCATGGAAAGCTATCAACCAAGAACACAAAGATCAAAGCAACCATTGTCCCCTTTTAACTCTCTTTCTTAAGTCAAATCGAAATAGCAAAGCACCAAATCAATTTTATTTTGAAAAGTTCGATATCAATAATGAAAAATCCCGTTTTCAAATCATTAAGTTCAAGAAAGAATCAATAGACATGCAAATCCAAGCACTCAAAGCAAGTCAAAACTCATCATCACATGCATAATCTGATTTCGACTCAAAGCAAGCCTTTACTACTTATTCGAATTAGAGTTACAAAGCATAACCTAATTACTAGCAAGTTACATGCAATTCTTCCTAATTGTTTGTCAGACTTAGAGAATCGTTAACATGTACTGAAGCATAAAACCAGATCAACAATCCATATATTCGGCAATTAATCAAGACAAAGGACACACAAACACATCAATCATGAAAAGAACATCAAAATTATACTTCGAAAACAGTTTTGTCACATCATAGTTTCGGCTTACGCAACAGATTTTCCATAGCAGAAATTCTAACTACAAGAAAGCAAAAACCGTGAAAATACATGATGAGATTATGGTGTGGACAACCCTTGATCACGTCCCAAGGTCCAAAGCAGATCCAAGATGGTGCACAAGTGTTGATCACGGCTAGGAAGGTGGATGGTCACGGCCTTTCTCCTTGAAGATTGCGAAACCTGAAAAACTAGAGAGAACAAGTGAGAATACGAAATTGTGGAGAAAATTCTGTACCTTGAGACGTCAAATACACTAGGTATATATAGGAGAACGTCTCAAGGCACTCCCAATTCGTTTCTACTTGACTTCTCCAAGTTCTTGTTGATTTAGGACTTGTTTGGCACAAAGCAGATTTCCGGCAGACTTGACCTCAGTGCACTAAAACGGCCATAACTTCCTCTAGAAAATAGATATCGATGAGCTGTAAAAAGTTATGGAAACTAGACATCTGTAGCTTTCCAACCATATAAAGATCATAATTTTATGAGCTCTGAGAGATTTTCTATGCTCCGTTGAAGTTGACTGATCTGCACAAGCAGTAATCCGAATCTGTAATGGATTTGACTTTTAAAGCACAACTTAAGTCCAACTCGATTTTCCTTCACATCACATGCCTTTCACATGTCTTCCACGCCTTATTGAAGAATGAAACGTCAAGAACTCCCTAGAACCCTCAAGAATCTCACGGCAATTCCAATCCATACTCAACTAGAAATCCAAACTCCACATTGCTTTGAAATCCGAATTCCTTGTTGCTTTCTCTTCCATGTGCACGGCATATGATCTTCTTGAGACTTCTAGATACTTCATGAACGTTCCAAGGCTCTCCTAGTATGAGTAGAACTCCATATGCAAGTAGGTTTCCTAGTTGAATACTGCTTCCTTTTCCGAGATGCTTCTACACTCTTCCGGAACCTTCTTGAGTAATCCTTATCCAACAGGGACTCCTTGTCACACTAGTATTCCTTATCTGAGTAGAATTGGGTTTCCTTGTCCAAGTAGAACTCCTAGTCCAAGTCAGCTTCAGACTCCTACTTCAACTGGGATTCCTTCTCCTAGTCAAACTGGGAGAACTTCCATTTCTTCATTTCTTTCCATTTCTGCGCCACTTGTGCCTTCCTTAGCCATTTTTGGACTTTGAGACTCCATTTTACCTGTAAAAACACTAACTAAGTTAAATTGATCAAGATAAAGGAAATAACTTAGCAAAATATAGGGTTTAAACATTATAAACGTCGCATTTTATGCTCCTATCAGAGAGGAACGATTTTGGCGGAGCTCAGCTCACTTGATTGACAGGGGACGAGACCCTTTGTCAGCACTTCTCATATCCAAACTAGACCTTAGACGTCACATCCCATTGGATGCGCCTACGATGAAGAAGATATTTACCCAAAATTCATTTTGACTCTAACAATAACTAAACAACCAAACAAACAAAGAACACAAAGTTAACGCAATTGTTTTTATTTTTCTGTAATTTCCGATTTTTTATTCTGTTTTTTTTTATAACCACAAAAACTAGCTAAGTGAAACGTTACACCCTGCCCCCACACTTAAATCATGCATTGTCCTCAATGTATAAACAAATATAAAGCATACAAAGCATCAATCAAGCATGGCATAAGAGATAACGCAACAAATCCTAAAACAATTGAAAATTGACGAAAATAAAAAGAAGGGAAGAGTTCAAGAAAGCAAATCTGCGTTGATGGCTCCTCCACAGCTACGGATGAAATGGGTTGCCTCCCATGCAGCGCTTAATGTTTAAAGTCTTTCAGCCTAGACTTGGCTCATTCACTCCTTAGTTGGTGGCGCCCCCAAAGCCTCCCTTAGGATTTGGAATTGTGTTGCTAGGAAGCTTCCCTTGCTCATGAAAGTTACCCATGAATTCTACAACTTGACTCATTTGCTTTTTCATCTCTGCTACATCCGTGGATAAGGCATTGATTTGATTCTCATGATGAGTTTGACCTGCAATCAAAGCTTGAGTAGATTGAGTTAGAGTTCTGATCAATTCATCATTAGAAGCAGAAGAAGAATTTGAATTAAAGTTTGAATTGAAAGGAGTAGAGTTAGGAGCTTGAGGCTTTTGATAAAAGCCTTGAGGACGCTGTTGGAAGCCTTGATGTGTATTTTGCACGTTTTCATTGTTCCTCCAACGAAAGTTAGGGTGATCCCTCCATCCAGAGTTGTAAGTATTTGAGAATGGATCGTTTCTTGGAGGTTGACCACCTTGTTGGAACCCTATGGCGTTAACACCTTCAAGTCCTCCTTCCTCCATGAGTTGAGGGCATTGGTTAGACACATGCCCTTGCATAGAACATACTCCACACACCATGACTTGTCCATGAGTTCCCTGAGACATAAGAGAAGTAAGTTTGTTAATTTTATCTTCCATTTTAGCCAAAGCACTTACCTCATGGACCCTTTCACCTGTGGTGGTGGTCTTGGACCTAGAGCTCCCATACTGTTGTTGATTCAAGGCCCTATTCTCAATAAGGATCATTCCAGCCGCAGGCTCCTTGTCAACAAAAGATCCACCAGAAGCTGCATCTAGCATATCTCTTTCCAGAGGTGTGAGACCATCATAAAAGCAAGTGAGCAAGGTCTCATCCTTCATACCATGTTGAGGGCATTGAGTGATAAGAGACTTGAACCTCTCATAGTATTCTGCGTAGGATTCATCCTGCCCTTGCTGGATGCCACTTATCTTCTTCCTAAGCATGATGATGCGAGATGTAGGAAAGTATTTCTCAAGAAACGCCTTCATCATGTCTCCCCAAGATGTAATTCGTCCACTAGGCAACTCGTAGAGCCACTGTTTTGCCTTGTCAGCCAACGAAAATGGGAAGGCTTTCAATTTCAAAATTTGCTCATCAGCTCCTTGAGGCTTTATGCTAGTGCAGATGAACTGAAATTCCATCAAGTGGTTGTTGGGTTCTTCCATAGGGAGTCCATGGAACGTAGGAAGACGATGAAGCAACCCAGACTTCAACTCGAAATCAGCTGTTAATCCCTCAGCTGCAGCAGGGTAGGTTATGCAGGTTGGCACTCCCCCAGGTGGGATGACGGATGTAGAGAGTTGCCTTATGGTGAGAGCCATTGGTGGTGGTGGTGGTAAAAGCAAAGGTAGTGGGGCGTTGGGTGGTTCTTGATGTGGTGAATGTGGTGTATGTGGTGGTGATTGATCAGATGAAGTGGTTGAAGCTTCTAATCCTCCCTCTATTCCGTTCCCTTCACTATCCAATTCAAGCTCACGAATTTGAAGTGGAGTAGAAACTTGAACGTCAAAGATATCCAAGTTCTGCTTCAACCTCTCAATTCGTGCTTGGATGACGTGAAAGGGCGTTTTGGTGTACTTGGGTGGTTCAGACGATCCAGACATTCATTGATCTGTAGTAAAACAAAAGAATAAAGTTAGTAAGGTATAAACAAGACGTGGACCAAGGTACACACATTAAAAACGTCACATATATGCAAACATACACATGGCCAACGAAAATTATAGTGGTTAGTTACAATCTTTTACAATTTTCGAAATAATCAACTTTAATAAGAGAATTGTAAGTCAAAGTTTAGACGTGCGGCCCAGAGATTCTAATGTTAATACAAGTCTCCCCTGCTAAATCTTTTGGTAACTCTTTTCACATAGAGCCAGGTAGTAGAGGAACGATTTTGGCGGAGCTCAGTTCACTTGATTGACAGGGGACGAGACCCTTTGTCAGCACTTCTCGTATCCAATCAACCTAGACACTCTATGCTACTAAGGTGCGCCTACTTGATAAAGGAGGTTGCTTGACAAGTATTAATAAAAGAACTCTCACCTATTCCGTTATGACTTACTTTCTTCTTACCAAAACCAATTCTCTCGAAAATTGTCTAAGTGTATGACTTTAATAAAACATCATGGACTATTGTTTTGGACGTGCGGCCCAAGTCCTTGTCTCCACACATATTTCTTCGCAAATCCTTTGGGCAACCTTACTGAAATGGCCAGTGCGGGGGAGGACGAGCACGAGAGGTAGAAACCATTTTGGCATAAGCTACTCCCACATAGTGGTTTACGCTCGTTTGATTGCCTTTCTGATTTCAAAACCCGTCATGAACGTTGTCCCCTTCCTAGTCACCATCTCACATAGGCTATACTTACTAGGATAAGGGAAAAATTAAGTGCAAGACATTTTTTCAAGTGTTAACAAAAGCCGCCCACAACCTTAAGAGACCTAAATTAGGTGCTAATAAGGGGTGAAGGCTAATGTCAACAAAAGAGACTTCACCTATTCCATAATAGTTCATAATCCCTTACCAAAATCATACCTTAGTGGCGTTTTCATCACATGAAGACTTTTCAATCCCCGGCAACGGCGCCAAAAATTGATACGTGCAAAAGCATCGTCAATTTAAACCCTGAAAAATATCATCGTTAGTATAGAGCAAATAGGGTATCGTTCAAAACCGGGGATTGAGGGTGCTAACATGTGAGAACAAATTAAAGAGAAAGAATATACACATTTACGAAATTGAAAGAACACTTTATAAGTTTTACAAAAATTAGAATTTTACAAGTTACAAGCATGCATAAAATTAGAACAACAAGAGTTAGAGAGAGAGCACATACATGTTTACACGAATTAGAGAGCAAAGGAATGAGAGAGCAACGAAAATATACAAGTATATATATAGGCATAAAATTCGAAAGGAAGAGAGAAAACTAAGTTAGAATGGGTTTTGGAAATCCTACTCCTACTTAAATACATTTTACAAATCCATATCACATAGGGAAACCATATACAACAAGGAAACAAAAAATCCCTAAAGAACACCACCAAAAATCCCTAAGAAACACAATTCCTAAAAAACACCAAAGAAATCCCTATTTTTTAGCAATCCCTAAAAAACACAAAACAATTTCCTAAAAACCACCAAAACAATTCCTAGAAAACACCAACACATATTTACTATTCACGGAGACACTATTCACGAATTCAAAAACATATATTTTTTTTATTTTATTATTTACATGAACATGCTACCTAAAAACTCTAAGTTAATTTTAATTATTTTACAAATATACAAGAACACAAAACATAAAAGATAGGGGGTTTTTGAAGATTGAAAACATATATTTTCGAAAACATTAAAGAATAAAAACGTTTTATTTACATAGGTGGGAAAAGAAGAATTTTCGAAAGCAATTTGTCAAGAACATTCAAGATCAACATATTCATGCATCCCTTAATCTTTATTAGTTATCATGAAATAATATCAACCAAGACACAAAGATCAAAGCAACCAATGTCCCTTTTAACTTTCTTTCTTAAGCCTATTGAATTAGCAACGCACCAAGACAATTTATTTTGAAAAGTCGACATCACACAATCAAAGCAACTGCGTTGAAAATCCATTTTCAAATCATTAAGTTCAAGAAAGAATTGATAAACATGAAAATCCAAGCGTGTCAAAACTTATCATTACATGCATAATCTGATTTCGACTCAAAGCAAGCCTTTACTACTTATTCGAATTAGGTTTCACAAAGCATCAAACCTAATTACTAGCTCATAACATGCAAGTATTCCTTTATTGGCCATTAAGACAATAGTTACATGCGTTTACCACAAAATCAGATTATTATTCCATTAAGTTGACAACTAACAAGACTCAAGAACACACAAACAAATCAAACATTGAAAAGCATATCAAAATTGAATTCGAAAATCAGAAAGTTAACTCATGGTTTCGGTTTTTACACAAAGAAAATCAAAACAGAAATTCTATCTAACAAGTTACAAAACCGAGAAGAAAACATAGGTGGAGATGGTATGAACAACCCTTATACACGTCCCAAGGTCCAACGCAGATCCAAGGCGGTGGCACAAGATGAAGATCACGGCAAAGGATGGAGGATGGCACGGCTAGAACTTCCAAGATGTGAAAACCTGAAACTCAAGAGCAAACCGGTGAGAAACGAAATTGTGGAGAATATGTTGTCACCCCTGAACGTCATACACACTAGGTATATATAGGAAGACGTCCAAAGCACTCCCAATTCGTTTCTACTTGGTTTCTCCAAAGTTGTGTTGATTTAGGACTTGTTTGGCACAAAGCAGATTTCCGGCAGACTTGACCTCAGTGCACTAAACCGGCCATAACTTCTTCTAGAAAATAGATATCGCAGAGCTGTAAACATTTCTGAAAACTAGACATCTGTAGCTTTCCAACCATATAAAGATCATAATTTTCTGAGCTCTGAGAGATTAATGGCACTCCGTTGAAGTTGACTGATCTGCACAGGAAGTAATCCGAATCTGTAATGGATTTGACTTTAAAGCATAACTTGTGTCCAATTAGGTTTTCCTTCACATCACATGCCTCTCACATGTCTTCCACGCCTTGTTGAAGAATGAAACGTCAAGACCTCCCTAGAACCTTCAAGAATCTCACGGCAATTCCAATCCATACTCAACTAGAAATCCAAACTCCACATTGCTTTGAAATCCGAATTCCTTGTTGCTTTCTCTTCCATGTGCACGGCATATGATCTTCTTGAGACTTCTAGATACTTCATGAATGTTCCAAGGCTCTCCTAGTATGAGTAGAACTCCATATGCAAGTAGGTTTCCTAGTTGAATACTGCTTTCTTTTCCGAGATGCTTCTACACTCTTCCGGAACCTTCTTGAGTAATCCTTATCCAACAGGGACTCCTTGTCACACTAGTATTCCTTATCTGAGTAGAATTGGGTTTCCTTGTCCAAGTAGAACTCCTAGTCCAAGTCAGCTTCAGACTCCTACTTCAACTGGGATTCCTTTTCCTAGTCAAACTGGGAGAACTTCCATTTCTTCATTTTTCTTCATTTCTGCGTCACTTGTGCCTTCCTTAGCCATTTTTGGACTTTGAGACTCCATTTTGCCTGTAAAAACACTAACCAAGTTAAATTGATCAAGATAAAGGAAATAACTTAGCAAAATATAGGGTTTAAACATTATAAACGTCGTATTTTATGCTCCTATCAAATTCCCCCACACTTAGCTTTTGCTAGTCCCTTAGCAAAATCAACATAACAAACCAAAAAGACTAAGAAACAAAACAAAACAAAGAACACAAGAACGAAAGACACTTAAACAAAAATCAAAACTCAAACGAAAATCAAAACCAAAAACAAAGACACAAAAACGTCACAAACACAATGACTCCAACGTTGACTCACAAAATGACTTCTAAGCCCTTTAACATATTGTCTCAGCAATCTCATACTTTCAAGTCACCAAGATTAGCACTTAACCAAGCATCACATCTTCAAGATATTCAAGAGCTAATTACAAAACATAATCCACATATAAGCATGTAAGACTTGGGAGTAAACAATGGTGATGGTTTAGCTCAACACATTTCAAACAAGTCATGATTCAAACCTCACATGGATATATCACTCTTTCTTCTCTCAGATTCAAGGCTCATGCTTAAAAGCTTATCACTCAAGTATATGTGAAAGATTACGAAGTAGATCACATACATAAGAAATGAAAGCGTATATATTTTTCTTTTAAAGATCTCATGAAAGATATCAACTACATGCACGAATGAACCCAAGCCATAAGTTCAACAGTTATAACTCATCTCCACATCAATGGTAATGGATTTGACTTTAAAGCATAACTTGTGTCCAATTAGGTTTTCCTTCACATCACATGCCTCTCACATGTCTTCCACGCCTTGTTGAAGAATGAAACGTCAAGACCTCCCTAGAACCTTCAAGAATCTCACGGCAATTCCAATCCATACTCAACTAGAAATCCAAACTCCACATTGCTTTGAAATCCGAATTCCTTGTTGCTTTCTCTTCCATGTGCACGGCATATGATCTTCTTGAGACTTCTAGATACTTCATGAATGTTCCAAGGCTCTCCTAGTATGAGTAGAACTCCTTATGCAAGTAGGTTTCCTAGTTGAATACTGCTTTCTTTTCCGAGATGCTTCTACACTCTTCCGGAACCTTCTTGAGTAATCCTTATCCAACAGGGACTCCTTGTCACACTAGTATTCCTTATCTGAGTAGAATTGGGTTTCCTTGTCCAAGTAGAACTCCTAGTCCAAGTCAGCTTCAGACTCCTACTTCAACTGGGATTCCTTTTCCTAGTCAAACTGGGAGAACTTCCATTTCTTCATTTTTCTTCATTTCTGATAGGAGCATTTTAATGCGACGTTTTACTTGCTTTTCCCTACATTTCTTGCGTTATTTCCTTATTAAAACCCTGTTTAGGAAAGTTTTCATTCTTTGATTGGGAAAGTTCCTATTTGTAGAAAGTTTCTATTTTTGTAGTTTCTATTTATCATTTTTAGTAAGTTTCCATTTTCGGTAGTTTGTATTTTTCATTTTTAGAAAGTTTCCCATTTTCAGTTTAGGAAAGTTGCCATTTTTCATTTTAGGAAAGTTTCTATTTTTCTTATTAGTTTCTATTTTCAGGACCTCCAAGCTAAAAAGTGGAAATGAACTCACAAATGGAAAGAGGAGCTTGCGAACACCAAGGGGAGCAAAAATGAGGAACAATGAGCCACAGAAATGAGCAGAAATGAAGAAAAGAAGTTTTCCTGCTTCAACCAGGAAACCCTGCGAAAAGGAGGAAAGCTTACCAATGAAGTTTCCAACACAACCATGAAAAAGAAATGGAAAAATAAAGTGTTATGACGTTGGAAGGTGACAAGGCTTGAAGTTGAAGCAACAAGGCCCAAGAACTCAAAGATTGAATTGGATTTTTGGCAAAATGGATCAAGGCCCATCAAGGCCCATGAAATTAGGGTTTGTGACGCAAAACCTAAACCCTAGAAGAGTTTGCCGTGAAAATCAAGAGAGAAACAAGGAGTTTTGCCGTGAAAAATCAGAAAATAATAAGAAGATTTCGTGGAGATTTTATTGGGAGACTTTTAAGGGAAGAGAATATGTGTTGAACACAAAGAGCTCTCAAAAGGTGTCTAGATTCGTTCCCTATTTTCTCTAAAGGTAGTTTGGCCGAAATTGAACTACAAAAATCAGAAAATATCTCAAGGTATTTCGGCCAAGATTATTAGCGAATTAAAATGGAATTTTGTGATTGGTTGAACCATGTCATAGGGCTTACTTGGCAAGATTTTATTGGAGGAAACTATGTGGATTAACCAAGTAATTGCCGTGAGGATTCTTGGAGGAGTGGATGGCTTGGAGACCAAGTTTGGTGCTTCCTATATATACTCACCTCTTCTCAACGTCAAAGCTCCCTCCCATACAATTTACAACTTAGAAAAAATCAGAAAATCTTCTTAGCATAGCCGTGAGTTTCTCCATCCTCTAGAGCAAGCCACGAGTTCAAGCAAGGCCAAGGAAGAGAAGAAGAAGCCGTGACCTATTCCTCCACCATCCACCTTTGAAGCTTGCTTTCGAGTTCAAAGGATTCATCATTATTCACCCACCATCATCTTCCATCCACGGTGTAATTCGACCTCTACTTTGTAACCTTTGCTTTGAATTTCGTTGGTTTTGTTCTAGTTGACATATATGTTTGAATGAATATTAATTTCTGGAATTTTTATATGATTGAATGAAATTTTCAGATTCATATTATTGTTCTTCGAGAGTTGCTTATGTGGGTTTGTTTAATTAAATTTGCGTAATAGATAACTTTTGTATTTTAATCTTATGTGGTTGCAAACACTTAGGGTTTCGATATAATTGATGCTAGGTTTAAGAACATGAAATCAACTTTTTGTTTTGTGTAAACTTGAATCAAAGTAGTAAAGGTTTTGTACAAGGATCGAATTTAATTAAAGAGAATTGCAATTAGGTGGACTTTTCCATACTAAGTTGTACACTTGAGTTCATAGCCTTTCTCTATGTCTAATGCGTTGAACATGACATGATTGACTAGCTTTCTAGGGTTTGATTGCATGTTTAATAGGATTGATCAAGGTGCTTTCGCTTAGGTTAATTAGCATTGAAAAGTAAAATATGGGAAATTATTTGCTTTCGAATGTTTCACATGATCAACTCCTTTCTCATGACTTAGATGAACAATATTAGGGTTTTGAATCGATTTTAATCATATGTTTCGGTTTTTGATCTTTGTTCTCTCATCCCATTTGTATTTTTATGTTTTTGCATTTTAATTGTTTTGTTAACTTAGTTTTATTTTCGAAAAAAACCAAAAATCTAAATCCCCCCTTTTTCGTAAATAATTGTTTATACATGTGAATATCTTTGTGAATATTATACTTTGTTTTAATTTTAATTGTTTAATTGTTTGACAAAGACAGGTGTACCCTCAATCCCCGGAATAGAACGATCCCTACTTACTTATACTACTAATGACATTTCAGGGTTAAATTATGCGCTTGCTCAAAGCGTGTCAATTTTTGGCGCCGTTGCCGGGGATTGAAAAATCATTTGTCACTTTGTGAATATATTGTGTTGTTTATATTGTGACCGAAAAAAAAAAAAAAAATTACTTGTTAATTATTTTGTAATTGTCGAAAATTAGTTAATTAATTACTTAGGTTGTTATTTTTATTGTTGAACACGAGTTTAATTGTTAGTTGTAAATTAAAGAAGGAATAGGTGAAGTCGTGTTTATTAATATTGGCCTAAACCCCTTATTGGTATCTAGTTCAGGTCCCTTAAGGTTGAGGGCGGCCTTTATTAACATTCATTGAACTGTCTTCACACTTAGGACCTTTTATATCCAAGTAAGTATAGTCTATGTGAGATGGTGTCTAGGAAGGGGACAACGTTCATAACGGGTTCTGGATCCAGAAGTGCTTACAAATGGGCGTAAACCTCAATGAGGGAGTAGCCTATGCCAAAATGGATCCTACCTCTTGTGATCGCCCTCCCCTACCTGGCCATTTCAGTAAGGTTGCCCAAAGGATGTAGGAGGGACTTAGTGTCTAGGCGATTATACTTGGGCCGCACGTCCACTTGATTTACCGCTCGGAATTAGATTTGATATCAATAATATTCATAACACAAGAAAATGTAAGATTATGTTGTGATGCATTAAGGTATATTGGATTAAACATAATCTTGGAAAGGTAGCTGTTCCAGCCCATTGCACTTCGAGATTCCCTGTTCCCGTACCTAAATGTTGAAAATAATTGTAAAAAAAAAAAATAATAATAATAATAATAATAATAATAATTAGATGTGAATAGTGACGTTTTGTACATGTGTGAAAGTTTTGGTACTTGTTTTGTCTAATTATATTTGTAAAGAATTATACTTAAAGAAAATAAAATTGGAGTTATGAATTTTGTTAAATACTTAATTGTTGTAAGTGTGTAAAATCGTATGAGTAGACAAGGGCCGTTTTGTTAATATTGGCTTTAACCCTTCATTCGTACCTTTCTAAGGTCGTATGAGGTTGAGGGCGGCCTTTATTAGCACTTGGAGAACAGTTTAACACATGAGTAATTTCCAAGCTGAGTAAGGGGCATTACAGATGGTGTCTTAGGTTGAGACCCTGGGTGATGGGTTCAAATTGGATCTCAGAGATACTATAGACTGTGCGTAAACCACAATAAGGGAGTAGCCTCCGTAGTATCACCAAAATGAGTCCTCCCTCTCACTTACCTCTTAATCTGGCTATCTGGCCTTCTGAAACAAAGGAAAGTGACTTATGTCTAAGCGACTATCCCTATATCGTAGCTCACCAATAGTAGTGGTTTCTATTGGGCTCGACTTACAACTTGGAATCAATTGAGATATTAACTATGTTTAAAACGTTTCCATGTAAAAATAAAGTACTTGTACATAACCTTCACGTGTAAATTGTTTTGTTTTCTTACTTCTCTTACTTGTCCAAACTTTGTAAGTCTCTTTTGTTGAATTGTGAATAGTGACGTTTTTCTTGTATAAAATATTAACTTGTATTTTGTGTATTTTGTAATTTACTAACTTGTGTGCTTCTTAATGTTGTTCAGGATATCCATGAATGACCGAGCCTTCTAAAATCCCTAGTGCACGAGAGATTGAAGAAAGACTTGCTCGTTTGAAGAATCCTCCACAACTTGAGTACAGAAGACCTTCCTCTTTGCCATTCAAAGATTACAAATTTAACGAGCAAGGGAAGAGGATCTATTCTTCTGAGGAGTCCACATCACCTACACCTACTCCATCTCCACCTTCACGTACACCTTCACCTTTGGTTTCGTCCAACTCCACACCACCACCTTCACCACCACCTGAAGAAGTCAAAGGAGAGAGAATGGCATCCATTAGGGAACTCTCCACAGCAACAGTCGAAGGAGGACCTCCTTCGAGTATTGTGTACCCTGCCCCAGCTGCAGGAAGACAGGCAGAGTTTGAGCTGAAGAGTGGATTATTGCACCAGCTCCCTATTTTCCATGGCCTCAATATGGAGGTGATGCGGCTAAAATAGCCTCACAATTTAACCCTGCAAAAATGTAGTTGTCAGTATAGGATAAACAGGGATCGTTCAGTCCGGGGATTGTAGGGTACACCTACACAAAAAGGTCAATTAACAAATAAAAGAATAAAATGGGGGGTTTTGAGATTTGGTTCCTAATCTACTTAAAATAAAAACAAAACAAATAAAACTATATACAATGATCGACTTCCCTAACCTAGACCAATACCACTCAGAAATTATTAAGTGTAAAAACAAAAAATTCATTTCAACATGCTACAAAAATGTGCCCATCTTAAATGCCTAGATAAGAGCCCAAATGAAAAGCCTCAGCGGATCAATCCATTTATCTGATTCGTTCTAATGTAGGCTTGGATCGGAAAAGTCCTTACCAAGCCTAATACTACTAATTTTCGAAAACACTCAGCGTAATTCTCTTAACTAGTAGTATTATCTAACCCTCGAATCAACTCACACGTGCAAATTAACCATTACACATAGAATTTAACACGTAATTTCCAGAATCGTTTAATCATTAAGACATGATTTTTACCACTCGTTAGAACTAATTACTACTTGTTTAACTCAACGCCTTAACAAATAATAATTACTCTTGGCAAATTAAGCAAACACACAAGAACTCTCACCGTTATTCTAGCATGCAAACTTATGAACCTAACTCTGAAAATTACCTAAACACGTAAAAGGGCACAAGATTGTAACATGCATCATAAAAGAATTCTCGAAATTAACTCAATAATAAACTGAAAATCTCAAAAATATTAATAAAAATATTCTGAAAATCTCATGTCTCCAATTACACAACTCACAAATCCAAACCCACAAAACCGAAACAAAAATTGTAAGTAGAGTCATAGTTACACTTTGAAGCTTTCCTCAGCGGCTTGGCAACAAGGTGATGAACTCGTCTCTGCTATGGTGGTGGAGTGTCCTTGACTCAGCGCCTAAGAACTTCGTAGAATGATGGATGGATGGTGGTCACGGTCTTGTAAGTGATGGAAGTTTAAGGAGTGAATTGGGCAGAGTCTCGGAATAGTTTTTGGCCGGGAAGTGATAGGCCGGGAAGTGATAGGCAAGGAAGTGATCTTGGCTAGGAAGTGATAGGCCGGGAAGTGATGGGCCGGGAAGTGATCTTGGCTAGGAAGTGATAGAAATTCTGTTCTGGACGTTGCCTATTTATAGGGGAGCATTGGTTGGCTTTTGTCGATCATACCCTTCATCATTGGACGGATGGGATTGCATCATAATTCCTTTAATTTTCCAACTGAAAACGTCTCCTTTATGGCCTTAACTCCTCTCATAATGGGGTCTTTTAACAGCTGAAACGTCTTTCTCCTTTATTCCCGAACTGAAAACGTCTTTCTCCTTTATTTATTTTCCAGCTGAAACGTCTTTCTCCTTTATTTCCCTTCTTCATTGCTTGGTCAAACGTCTTAAATTTCCTACAAAAAGGTGGAGAATATCAGATTTTTTTAAGAGAAAATAAAGGGAATTAATGTAAAGACCGCAAAAACGTCGACGGTAAGGAATCCTGATCCCGTTAGGATTTTTTTCATAAATTTCGCATTTTGCGCCTATTTTACGCCAAACACTGCACAAGACTCTTAAACTGACTCGATGACTCAAAACACGAAACTTAAGGGAGAAACAAGTCTAAAATGGGGCATATACTCAATAATATCGTCGCACTTTATGCTCCTATCAGGAGGACGCCAACAAGCATCTTCGAGCATTCCAGGCTGTGTGTGCAAATATGCAACCACAAGGAGCAGATGAGAACATTCTCAAGATGAAGGCATTTCCCTTCTCCTTAGCTGACAGAGCCAAAGATTGGCTATATGAGCTTCCTGCTGGACGTATCACTTCATGGGACACAATGATGAAGGCCTTCTTGGAAAAGTACTTCCCAGCTTCGAAGGTCATCACACTCAGAAAGAAGCTCAGTGGAATCGAGCAAGCCCAAGATGAGTCCTATTCTGCCTACTATGAGAGGTTCAATTCCTTACTTGCGCAATGTCCTCAACATCAAATGAAGGATGAGACCCTCCTTACATGTTTTTATGAAGGACTCCTACCTTTGGAAAGGCAAATGCTTGATGCTGCAGCTGGAGGAGCTTTTGTGGATAAGTCACCTGCTGCTGGGAAAGAATTGATTGCTAATCGTGCCCTAAACACTCAACAGTATGAGGGTGTGAGACAGACCACTCGTAGGGTCAATGAGGTGAGCACTAGTCCTGCCATTGCGGATCAATTGAGCAAACTCACCCTTCTTGTGAACAAAGTGGCGACTACTCAAGGCCAAGGAGGACCTTCTGCTTGTGGGGTATGCTTTACCCAAGGACATCCTACGGATCAATGTCCTCAACTAAGTGAAAATGGTGGTTGGGAGTCTGTGAATGCCATAGGAGGCTATCAAGGGAACCAAGGGGGCCCCCAACGTCCAAGGTATGATCCATATTCGAATACCTATAACCCTGGATGGAGGGACCACCCCAACTTCAAGTGGACCAACAATGAGAATGTTCAAAACCCTCTTGGTGGGAGTTTCCAACGTCCTCAAGGACCTTCATTTCAAGGACCTTCTTTTCGGGCAATGCTTAAAAGCTTATACACTCAAGTATATGTGAAAGATAGCAAGTATATCACATAATGCAAGAAACGAAAGCACAAGTATAATTTTCTTTAAAGATCTCATGAAGGATACCAACTACTTGCACGGATGGACCCAAGCCATAGGTTCAACTCTTGTAACTCATCTCCACATCAAGGGCTGTCCCATCTTAAGGATCAAGAAGGTCTTCTCAAGGGTTGTAATGGGGCTATGGCTCAAGGTTTAAAGAAACGAAGGGTAAGGAATTTATCAAAGTGTCCTAAAAACCTAGCAGAGCTCATGTAAATGTAGAGAGACTTCTAGAAATCCACCAAGTATGCAAAAACGTCATAATCCCATGGGGGTGCTATAAAGGGGCCTAATGTCTTCATGTTGGGCCCAAACTTCACTCTAAACATCCTTTGGTCACTAATGAGTTGGACAAAGGCCAAATTTTTCTATAGTGGGCCTTCAATTCAAAGTAAACTCCAAACTCACCAAGTATGGGGGACTAAAATCCATAGATATTTTTTTCTTTTTCTTTCTTTTTATTTTCTAGCCGTGCATTTTTTTTTTTTTCTTTTTCTCGGCTTTTTCATACATTTTCTTCCATGGACAAGTCTACCCCCACACTTGAACTTTCACCTCTTCTTATCCTTCATTGTTGACGCCAAAAATCTTCAAGTAAAGTCTCAATTTAGCTCCACTAAGTTCTTAGAACAAAGGGTAGGGTTATAGCTATACTAGGGCTTAGGTTAAAGATTTTAAGGGTGATGAAAGAAAAGGCTTAACGTAGGCTCAAAGGGGTTTATCTAGGGGAGTCCCACGACAGGCACAATTAAGGACACAGGTTTATATGGCAATGGTGGTAATTCCTAGGTTGCCTCTATCCCTTCCAGAATCAGGGCCATGTATTGATATAATGTCTCAACAAGCACAAGAGCGAATTCTAGCATTCTCTAGTCCATCAAACTTAATCTATGGCAAGTAGTCAATCAAGATGAAAGAATAATGAGATCATCAAAACATCGCCAAGAATTTAAGAATATATTTTTCATTTCACTCCAAGAAAAGGGACATGGGCACAATTATCTCACATGGGTTTATATGAATCAAAACTCCTCTTAACATGCTCATATTCTGTACCAAAGTCACGAAATCCATATCCACTACACATGCATACATTTTTTCATATATCTCAATTAACCAAAGAATACCATTTTAAGTCATCTCAATTTTGTGATCATCTTTTAGTCATGATTTCAGAGATATAGAATCATCCTAGACAGTTGAAAGGGCATCCTAAGACTCAATAAAAGCAACGAAAATTTTTGTTATTTTTGACATTTTTCGATTTTTTTGTATTTTTCAATATATATGACTGAAAACAAAAATGTAAATCCCTTCCCCCACACTTAAAAAGAAAACATGAAAATAAAGAGAAATAGGGAAGGAGAAATCAAAGCTGCGTGTGTAGACTCCTTCACAGCTACTTCTGAATTGGGTTGCCTCCCAAGCAGCGCTTGAATTTAACGTCTTTCAGCCAGACGGACCTCCACTAAATAAAGTTAGTGACTATACAATAAAAGAAATACAAATTAATGATTTATACAAAAACGTTACTATTCACAATGTTTTTTTTTTTTTTTACAAGTATAAAGAGAAGTAAGATACAAGGATAAAGAGAAGTAAAATACACAAAATTTCCACAATAGAAAACATCACCTTTATGTCCAAGTTTAGTTAGGGTGTGACATAGTTAATAAAAGCTTGAATCCCATTATAAGCTCTTAACCAAAGTTTAGACGTGCGGCCCAAGGGCTAGATCCTTAATACTAGTCGCCCTCCTCAATCTTTTGGTAACTCTTTTCACACAGAGCCAGGTAGCAAAGGAACGATTTTGGCGGAGCTCAGCTCACTTGTTTAGCAGGGGACGAGACCCTTTGCTAGCACTTCTCGTATCCAATCAACCTAGACACCCTATGCTACTAAGGTGCGCCACATGAAAGAGAAGGGTGCAAGACTAATGTTAAAGACAAAGTCCTTCACCTATTCCATTATGGTCAAAAACTCATAATAAAATTCATACTTCCAAAAACCTGATTTTTACTATTCACGAAAATTTTATACAATTAAACTTATTTTCTTTTCTTTTATTTACAATTATTTCAACACTTAGGTACGGGAACAGGGAATCTTGGAGTGCAATGGGCTGTAACAGCTACCTTTCCAAGATTATGTTTAATCCAATATACCTTAAGTGTCACAACATATTCTTACATTTTCGTTTGTCATAAATATTATTGATATCAAATTTAATTCCAAGCGGTAAATCAAGTGGACGTGCAGCCCAAGTATAATCGTCAAGACACTAAGTCCCTCCTACATCCTTTGGGCAACCTTACTGAAATGGCCAGGTAGGGGAGGACGAACACAAGAGGCAGAATCCATTTTGGCATGAGCTACGCCCATTTGTAAGCACTTCTGGATCCAAACCCGTTATGAACGTTGTCCCCTTCCTAGACACCATCCCACATAGGCTATACTTACTTAGATGAAAAAGGTCCTAGGTGTGAAGACAGTTCAATGAATGTTAATAAAGACCGCCCTCAACCTTAAGGGACCTGAACTAGGTACCAATAAGGGGTTTAGGCAAATATTAATAAACATGACTTCACCTATTCCTTCTTTAATTTACAACTAACAATTAAACTCGTGTTCAACAATAAAAATAACAACCTAAGTAATTAATTAACTAATTTTCGACAATTACAAAATAATTAACAAGTAAATTTTTTTTTTTTTTTTTTTTTTCGATCACAATATAAACAACACAATATATTCACAAAGTGACAAATGATTTTTCAATCCCCGGCAACGGCGCCAAAAATTGATACGCTCAAAGCAAGCATATAATTTAACCCTAGAAATATCATTAGTAGTATAAGCAAGTAGGGATCGTTCTATTCCGGGGATTGAGGGTACACCTGTCAATGTAAGACAATTTAAACAATTAAAATAAAACAAAGTATAATATTTACACATATAAACACTATTCACGAATTTAGGGGGGTTTTTAGGTTTTTGGTTTGTTTTTCGAAAATTAAAAATAAGAATTAAAACTAAGTATAAACAAAAACACAAATACAAGAATGAAATGTAAGAAACAAAGATTAAAACCAAGTTCATGATTAAATTCGAATTAACCCTACATTGTTCTTCCAAGTCATGTGAAAGGAGTTGATCATGTGAAACATTCGAAAGCAAACGATTTCCCATATTTTACTTTTCATTGCTAATTAATCTAAGTGAAAGCACAAAGACTAATCCTATCAAACATGTAATCAAACCCTAGAAAGCTAGTCAATCATACATGTTCAACGCAAGAAGTTCAAAGAAAGGCTATCAACTCAAGTGTACAACTTAGTATGAATAAGTTCATCTAATTGCAATCCTCTTCAATTGAATTTGATTTTTGTCCAAAACCTTTACTACTTTGATTCAAGTTTACACAAAACGAAAAGCCGATTTCATGTTCTTAAACCTAGCACCATTCATATCCAAACCCTAAGTGTTTTGAACCACATAAGATTAAAATACAAAAGTTATCTATAAAGCAAATTCAATCGAACAATCACACATAAGCAACTTTGGAATCACAAAGTATGAATCGAAATCTTCATTTAATCATAAAATTTCAAAATATAAATCTTGTTCAAACATCAATGTTAACTAGAACAACATCCAACGAAATCAAACAAGGAGAATCAAAAGTGATTACAAGAAAGAAGGTTGAATTACACCGTGAATGGAGAGATGGATGAATGACTCGAATGATGAACCAATGAAGCTTGAAAGCAAACTTCAAAGAACACGGCTTCAAGGTGGAATGGTTGATGATGCTCACGGCCTAGTCCTTGCTTCTTCCTTCCTTGCTTGAAAACGCCAAAAGTTGAACTAGAGAATGGAGAGAGCTTCCGCGCGTAGAGAGAATTTTCTGAATTGTGTAGTGGTCCTTGAGACGTCTAGGGTAGAGAGTATATATAGGGAACGGCCAAACTTGGTCTCCAAGCCGTGAATTTCTGATTTATTTTCCAAGGAATTAAATTAATAATTCCACATAGCTTCCACCAATGAGAAATTGCCAAGTAAGCCCTAGTGTGTCATCCAACCAATCATAAAACTCCAAGAAGATACCCTAATATATTCTTGCTGAAATTCCTTGATTATTTTCTGATTTTCTTCTTGATATTTCGGCCAAAACATACTTAGGGTTTCTAGGAATGAATTCTTTCCATAAACTTCACCCTAGAAAATCTCTTGTGTAATCTTTTATTCTTCTTTTGATTTTCACGCCACCTTCTCTCTCTCCCCTTTGATTTTCACGGCAAAACATCTTTAGGGTTAGGGTTTTGCGTCACAAACCCTAATGTCATGGGCTTTGATGGGCCTTGATCCATTTTGCCGAAAATCCATAGAGTTCTTGGGCCTCGTTGCTTCATCTTCAAGCCTTATCATCTTCCAACGCAAAACACATTGTTTTTCCATTTCTTTTTCATAGTTGCGTTGGAAACTTGCTAGGGAAGCCTTCCTCCATTTCGTAGGATTTCCTGGTTGGACTAGGAAAGCTTATTTCTTCATTTCTGCTCAAATGTGTGGGCCGTTTTCTCTCATATTTGTTCGTCTTGATGTTCGCAGGCTCCTCTTTCCATTCGTGCGTTCATTTCCACTTTTTAGCTCGGAGGTCCTGAAAATAGAAACTAGTATGAAAAATAGAAACTCACCTAATTATAAAATAGAAACTTACTAAAAATGAAAAATAGAAACTTTCCTAAACTGAAAATGGAAACTTGCCAGAAATGAGAAATGAAAACTACAAAAATGGAAACTTTCTACAATAAGGAACTTTCCCAATCAAAGAATGGAAACTTTCCAAAACAAGGATTTTTCAAGGAAATGGCGCAGAAAAATGTAGGGAAATGCAGTTAAAACGTCGCATTAAAATGCTCCTATCATGATCAACTCCTTTCTCATGACTTAGATGAACAATATTAGGGTTTTGAATCGATTTTAATCATATGTTTCGGTTTGACAATGACAGGTGTACCCTCAATCCCCGGAATAGAACGATCCCTACTTACTTATACTACTAATGACATTTCAGGGTTAAATTATGCGCTTGCTCAAAGCGTGTCAATTTTTGGCGCCGTTGCCGGGGATTGAAAAATCATTTGTCACTTTGTGAATATATTGTGTTGTTTATATTGTGACCGAAAAAAAAAAAAAAAATTACTTGTTAATTATTTTGTAATTGTCGAAAATTAGTTAATTAATTACTTAGGTTGTTATTTTTATTGTTGAACACGAGTTTAATTGTTAGTTGTAAATTAAAGAAGGAATAGGTGAAGTCGTGTTTATTAATATTGGCCTAAACCCCTTATTGGTACCTAGTTCAGGTCCCTTAAGGTTGAGGGCGGCCTTTATTAACATTCATTGAACTGTCTTCACACTTAGGACCTTTTATATCCAAGTAAGTATAGCCTATGTGAGATGGTGTCTAGGAAGGGGACAACGTTCATAACGGGTTCTGGATCCAGAAGTGCTTACAAATGGGCGTAAACCTCAATGAGGGAGTAGCCTATGCCAAAATGGATCCTACCTCTTGTGATCGCCCTCCCCTACCTGGCCATTTCAGTAAGGTTGCCCAAAGGATGTAGGAGGGACTTAGTGTCTAGGCGATTATACTTGGGCCGCACGTCCACTTGATTTACCGCTCGGAATTAGATTTGATATCAATAATATTCATAACACAAGAAAATGTAAGATCATGTTGTGATGCATTAAGGTATATTGGATTAAACATAATCTTGGAAAGGTAGCTGTTCCAGCCCATTGCACTCCGAGATTCCCTGTTCCCGTACCTAAATGTTGAAAATAATTGTAAAAAAAAAAAAAAAATAATAATAATAATAATAATAATAATTAGATGTGAATAGTGACGTTTTGTACATGTGTGAAAGTTTTGGTACTTGTTTTGTCTAATTATATTTGTAAAGAATTATACTTAAAGAAAATAAAATTGGAGTTAATTGTTGTAAGTGTGTAAAATCGTATGAGTAGACAAGGGCCGTTTTGTTAATATTGGCTTTAACCCTTCATTCGTACCTTTCTAAGGTCGTATGAGGTTGAGGGCGGCCTTTATTAGCACTTGGAGAACAGTTTAACACATGAGTAATTTCCAAGCTGAGTAAGGGGCATTACAGATGGTGTCTTAGGTTGAGACCCTGGGTGATGGGTTCAAATTGGATCTCAGAGATACTATAGACTGTGCGTAAACCACAATAAGGGAGTAGCCTCCGTAGTATCACCAAAATGAGTCCTCCCTCTCACTTACCTCTTAATCTGGCTATCTGGCCTTCTGAAACAAAGGAAAGTGACTTATGTCTAAGCGACTATCCCTATATCGTAGCTCACCAATAGTAGTGGTTTCTATTGGGCTCGACTTACAACTTGGAATCAATTGAGATATTAACTATGTTTAAAACGTTTCCATGTAAAAATAAAGTACTTGTACATAACCTTCACGTGTAAATTGTTTTGTTTTCTTACTTCTCTTACTTGTCCAAACTTTGTAAGTCTCTTTTGTTGAATTGTGAATAGTGACGTTTTTCTTGTATAAAATATTAACTTGTATTTTGTGTATTTTGTAATTTACTAACTTGTGTGCTTCTTAATGTTGTTCAGGATATCCATGAATGACCGAGCCTTCTAAAATCCCTAGTGCACGAGAGATTGAAGAAAGACTTGCTCGTTTGAAGAATCCTCCACAACTTGAGTACAGAAGACCTTCCTCTTTGCCATTCAAAGATTACAAATTTAACGAGCAAGGGAAGAGGATCTATTCTTCTGAGGAGTCCACATCACCTACACCTACTCCATCTCCACCTTCACGTACACCTTCACCTTTGGTTTCGTACAACTCCACACCACCACCTTCACCACCACCTGAAGAAGTCAAAGAAGAGAGAATGGCATCCATTAGGGAACTCTCTACAGCAACAGTCGAAGGAGGACCTCCTTCGAGTATTGTGTACCCTGCCCCAGCTGCAGGAAGACAGGCAGAGTTTGAGCTGAAGAGTGGATTATTGCACCAGCTCCCTATTTTCCATGGCCTCAATATGGAGGACGCCAACAAGCATCTTCGAGCATTCCAGGCTGTGTGTGCAAATATGCAACCACAAGGAGCAGATGAGAACATTCTCAAGATGAAGGCATTTCCCTTCTCCTTAGCTGACAGAGCCAAAGATTGGCTATATGAGCTTCCTGCTGGACGTATCACTTCATGGGACACAATGATGAAGGCCTTCTTGGAAAAGTACTTCCCAGCTTCGAAGGTCATCACACTCAGAAAGAAGCTCAGTGGAATCGAGCAAGCCCAAGATGAGTCCTATTCTGCCTACTATGAGAGGTTCAATTCCTTACTTGCGCAATGTCCTCAACATCAAATGAAGGATGAGACCCTCCTTACATGTTTTTATGAAGGACTCCTACCTTTGGAAAGGCAAATGCTTGATGCTGCAGCTGGAGGAGCTTTTGTGGATAAGTCACCTGCTGCTGGGAAAGAATTGATTGCTAATCGTGCCCTAAACACTCAACAGTATGAGGGTGTGAGACAGACCACTCGTAGGGTCAATGAGGTGAGCACTAGTCCTGCCATTGCGGATCAATTGAGCAAACTCACCCTTCTTGTGAACAAAGTGGCGACTACTCAAGGCCAAGGAGGACCTTCTGCTTGTGGGGTATGCTTTACCCAAGGACATCCTACGGATCAATGTCCTCAACTAAGTGAAAATGGTGGTTGGGAGTCTGTGAATGCCATAGGAGGCTATCAAGGGAACCAAGGGGGCCCCCAACGTCCAAGGTATGATCCATATTCGAATACCTATAACCCTGGATGGAGGGACCACCCCAACTTCAAGTGGACCAACAATGAGAATGTTCAAAACCCTCTTGGTGGGAGTTTCCAACGTCCTCAAGGACCTTCATTTCAAGGACCTTCTTTTCGGGCAATGCTTAAAAGCTTATACACTCAAGTATATGTGAAAGATAGCAAGTATATCACATAATGCAAGAAACGAAAGCACAAGTATAATTTTCTTTAAAGATCTCATGAAGGATACCAACTACTTGCACGGATGGACCCAAGCCATAGGTTCAACTCTTGTAACTCATCTCCACATCAAGGGCTGTCCCATCTTAAGGATCAAGAAGGTCTTCTCAAGGGTTGTAATGGGGCTATGGCTCAAGGTTTAAAGAAACGAAGGGTAAGGAATTTATCAAAGTGTCCTAAAAACCTAGCAGAGCTCATGTAAATGTAGAGAGACTTCTAGAAATCCACCAAGTATGCAAAAACGTCATAATCCCATGGGGGTGCTATAAAGGGGCCTAATGTCTTCATGTTGGGCCCAAACTTCACTCTAAACATCCTTTGGTCACTAATGAGTTGGACAAAGGCCAAATTTTTCTATAGTGGGCCTTCAATTCTAAGTAAACTTCAAACTCACCAAGTATGGGGGACTAAAATCCATAGATATTTCTTTCTTTTTCTTTCTTTTTATTTTCTAGCCGTGCATTTTTTTTTTTCTTTTTCTCGGCTTTTTCATACATTTTCTTCCATGGACAAGTCTACCCCCACACTTGAACTTTCACCTCTTCTCATCCTTCATTGTTGACGCCAAAAATCTTCAAGTAAAGTCTCAATTTAGCTCCACTAAGTTCTTAGAACAAAGGGTAGGGTTATAGCTATACTAGGGCTTAGGTTAAAGATTTTAAGAGTGATGAAAGAAAAGGCTTAACGTAGGCTCAAAGGGGTTTATCTAGGGGAGTCCCACGACGGGCACAATTAAGGACACATGTTTATATGGCAATGGTGGTAATTCCTAGGTTGCCTCTATCCCTTCCAGAATCAGGGCCATGTATTGATATAATGTCTCAACAAGCACAAGAGCGAATTCTAGCATTCTCTAGTCCATCAAACTTAATCTATGGCAAGTAGTCAATCAAGATGAAAGAATAATGAGATCATCAAAACATCGCCAAGAATTTAAGAATATATTTTTCATTTCACTCCAAGAAAAGGGACATGGGCACAATTATCTCACATGGGTTTATATGAATCAAAACTCATCTTAACATGCTCATATTCTGTACCAAAGTCACGAAATCCATATCCACTACACATGCATACATTTTTTCATATATCTCAATTAACCAAAGAATACCATTTTAAGTCATCTCAATTTTGTGATCATCTTTTAGTCATGATTTCAGAGATATAGAATCATCCTAGACAGTTGAAAGGGCATCCTAAGACTCAATAAAAGCAACGAAAATTTTTGTTATTTTTGACATTTTTTGATTTTTTTGTATTTTTCAATATATATGACTGAAAACAAAAATGTAAATCCCTTCCCCCACACTTAAATCTAAATCCCCCCTTTTTCGTAAATAATTGTTTATACATGTGAATATCTTTGTGAATATTATACTTTGTTTTAATTTTAATTGTTTAATTGTTTGACAATGACAGGTGTACCCTCAATCCCCGGAATAGAACGATCCCTACTTACTTATACTACTAATGACATTTCAGGGTTAAATTATGCGCTTGCTCAAAGCGTGTCAATTTCTGCGCCACTTGTGCCTTCCTTAGCCATTTTTGGACTTTGAGACTCCATTTTACCTGTAAAAACACTAACTAAGTTAAATTGATCAAGATAAAGGAAATAACTTAGCAAAATATAGGGTTTAAACATTATAAACGTCGCATTTTATGCTCCTATCATTCACTTTCAGGTCACAAACACAACAAACAAAAGGGTACAGTATCTCAACATGCAAGTCTAGCCTCGGTTTTCGCAATCAACAATTATCAGTTCTGAAAACACATGTATCGCGAGGCATCGACTAATGAACAACCAAAAATACTTGCAGGCAACATAATATCATACTAGAGCATTCCACATATATCGAAAAGCCTCTAACAAGGAAGGGACAGCTCACCCTACCTGGAAAATGTTGGCGTACTCCACACTCTGATGCTTTCCGCTTAAGCTTCCTTAACGATCGTGTTTCCTAAACCATTACTTAGTTTGTAAGTAATTATCCAGGTAAACATCATGATCAACTTTAAGTAATCGCGCATACTAAATCATTTTTATTTCAATGAGACCATTAATTATTTCTTTCAACCTTTACCAATTTGGGAAACTAACTTCTTTCTTAAAAAGGAAAACGTCCTTATCGCTCCGCTAAACTTTCGCCAATCCGAGCGACCAAAGTTGAGTCGATCCTTATGTTTTACGAGGTCGGTCAACCCTGGTCAACTCTCGGAGTTGACTTTTGACCTTTGACTTTGACTTCTGACTTTTGACCAAATAATCCTTTATTTACCATTATTTATTATTTATCAAAAATAAATAAGTAAATAATTATAAATAAAGTTTTACTTTTACTTTTATCCATTTACTTCTCCTTTTTCACCTTTTCACTTTTACCATGACTTTTACCTCCACACTTTCACTTTTACCTTTTACCTCCTTTTTACTGAATTTACCTTTACTTTCACCTTCTTCACTTTTTACCACCTTACCATGGTAAAAACTCAATTAATCCAACTTTTACCATTTTCTTTATTTTCTTTTTCTTCCAAAAAATAAAGCAATTTCTCTTCTTCTTCCTTTTCTTTTTCTTTTGGTCAAAATGCACAACAACAATCACCAAAACAATCAACACAAAAATTCCAACACTTTGAAAATTATGCTAATACAATCCTACTAATTAAACCATCCTCAAACACCTAATTTTCACAATTTTCCAACAACAACAATAGCTCCATAAAATCAAAATCAACCAAATAAATTCCAAAAATTCTAGGGTTTGTCCAAAACCCATTCCTTACCCTTTCTCCTTCAAAAATCACGTCATATACCTTCTCCTTGGCCTTCTTCACCTACAAATCCGTCCATAATCAACATCTCAACCAAAAACTCGAAAACAAGGTTGCATGGATAGATCCTTACCAAAAATCCTTGCCAAACCCATAGCCTAGCTTGATGGTTCAAGGAGAAATCGGGTTCATGCAAACAAAATCACAAACCCAAATTAAAATCTCGGATTTAGGAAGAAAGATGTATAGATCGAAGGAATATAGGCTAGATTAGGATGGAAAATACCTTGATTTGAGCTTGGAAAGAAGAAATCACAAAAGCCCCAATTTTAGCTTCGGGTTCTAGGATTTTTGGGGGATTAAATGGCTAAATTTCTTGATTTTGGTTGGAGAAATGGAAAGAGGGGATGAAGAGAAGAAAATCTGGAAATTTTGGTTGAAATCCAGATTCCGGCGACGGCGGCGACCGGCGGCGGTGCGGCAGCGACGGCGGCGGCAGCGATTTCCGGCGACCGGGTAGAGAGAGAGGCTCTCGGTTAGAGAGAGAAAGCTGAAATGAGAAATGAGGGGGATGGAGGCTAGGGTTTGGTGATGTGTTCCTTAAATACCTCTCCCAAATTTAATTGTGAAAAGTCAAATCTGCCCCTCCTTTTGGGCCAATGGGCTTGGGCTGCTACTATTTCATTTTCCTTTTAATTTTCTCAAGCCCCCACTCCGAAAATTACCTCTTCAAACATCCTTATTTCTCCTATACTTCATCGAATCCTTTCGGGAAAAATTTTCCGAGCTTATCCTAAGCCTTGATACTTTAAAAATACTTTTCTAGACCCAAATTGGATTTTCTCTAAATTTCTTAATCCTTTTTAATGGCCTCAAAGTCTTAACCTAAGCGCGAATACTTGTGTACCATACGAATACGTGGCTTCCTACGTTATTCGACAAATTAAAATAAACAATAAATAAAATAAAAAGAATACGGGGGTCTACAAAACTGAAGATGATTTGAAGTCGCTTCAAAATGTTGGTCAGATTGTAGGAGAAGTTCTGAGACCTCTCAATTATGAACGTTGTAAGTAAAGTTTGGACCTTTCTTTGCTTAGAACATAAACATAGTTCCTGGAAACTCGTGATTATGATTTTGTTAGGATTGATCGGCCTCTAAGTAGAAAATGGAAACTTTTGGTGAATGTAATTTTGTTTGAGATGCTTTGTGTTTGAGAAGTGTAGAAGTAATTATGTTTTGGATATGACTACTCTAACTATTATGAGGGCTCTTCCAAGAGAGGTAATTACGATTCTAATGATATGAATTGACATTGTATATGTCTACCCTTGAACATTCTTGCTTAATTTGACTTGCAGGACAAATGCCATAATCCCAGTATTAGTTTTATTATGAAGCATAAACAATGCAGGTTGTTAAAATGAAATCAGCCATCTCAAGGTCTGGTTCATTCTCTATTATATATATTGATCTTATTTGCTTTACCAGAAAAGAAAAAAAACATTTGGGGACAAGCTGTGATTAATTACTAATTAGTGATCTTTTTGATTGGCTTTTATATATTGTTTATAATCAACATGCATTTATGCAGAGGGGATTTAGATTATGGCAGCACTCACAGTTCTTATTTTAGTATCTGTTTGATAATCTCAAACCATTTTATGGCTCCACTTTTTTTAATTTTTGGTTGTACACAATGAGACATGGTAGTTAATTAACTGTTATAATTGTCTGTTGGATCATTGTATGGAATTGATCAAAGGTACTCTTTTGCTGTTATTAGCTGAGTTGATTGAATGAATTGCGAGAAAAAGATTGGTAGAATAAGATTAGTGTTTTTGTCTTAGTTCGATGAGATCAAGTTACATATTTTCTGCTAAAAAGACAATTCTTTTTGTTTTTCTTTTTAAATAGATAGGGTGTTGTGTTTAGATTCATCAAATGTAGGTTCTTTTGGGTAATTAAGTAAAACTCCTTTGCTGACAAAGTCAGATATCACCAGATATTTGAGGGATTGTGAATATGAAACAAACTTAGTCCTCTGCTGCGTCTTCTTCTGCTTTACCAAGCCTTTTCTCTACTCTTTTCCCAGCTTGCCATCACCTGGGTATGTATCTTCCCCTATAAATAATTGCTTCACAGGCAGCTGGACCTTTATTTCAAAATTTCATTTCTATTTGAACATTATGTCCACATTAAGAAAGGGGGAGTTCTAAGAGAGAAAATATTGATTACTGTTATGCTTCATTGATATGATTGCCCTCTTATTTGTGGTTTATGCTTCAGACCGGTTTTCCTTATACTTTCAACTGAATTCATAGACCCTTTTTTGCATGTTCATGATCTTCATAGCTATAGTTTGTGTTCGATATGAATTATATGATAGATTTCTATTCTTAAAAGCTGTATGCTTAATTTTTCTCTTTGTCAATTGCATAATTTATTCTTCTTTGTATGATATCCATATTTCTACTTTTTATTGTATTGCAGGTCTGTTAGCAAGAAGAAATAGGTGAGATTTCATGTTTGTGTGACTCAACTTAAAATATAGTTTCACGATGGGTATTCTAAGTGTCTTAACTCTTTTCTTATTTAATTCAACACATCATACTTATCAAATATAATACAAGAAAATGAAGTATTTCTCACATACAAATAATATGGCATCCAGAAAGAAAATATCTCAAGAAGATTAAATGCAAATAGATTAGCTTATTGAAAATTGTGATGCCCCGGAATTTCGTATTTATTTTCCGAGGATTTTCCGGAAATTAAATTGTGGTTATCGGACGGTTTCGTGACTCGTGGATGGAGTGGAAGTATTTCGGACGAATTTTTATTCGGAAAGTATGACTTTAGGGGGTTTGCAAATGTTGACTTTTGAAGTGTTGAGATTCTCCGAAAACTTCCTTCACGAAAGTCGTAGAGCGCATCGATACGAGTTCGTGGACATGTAGAACGCGAGAATCGGATTTCGTATGAAGAAGTTATGGGCTTCGGAAAAACTTTCCATTTTGGTATAAAAGGACGAAATTTTCCGGAAATTGCAAAGAAGGCCAGATTTCCAAAAACGGAAACCCAGCTCTCCCCGAGCCCGAGTCGCAACAGCCACTTCGCCGGCGTCGTTCTCGCTCCTCCGGCCACCGTTTGCTTCGATTCAAAAGTGGGTTCTCATCGCCTCAATCCCCTCTAGAGGTCTGTGGAAGGATTGAAGAGAGATTCGAGCTGTGGAGGGAGCTACATCGACTGGAAGTGGCCTTGATCGGAGTCGGAGATTCCGGCCACCTTTGCCGGTGGTTCTTGAGGGCTTTTGGAGCTTGGAGGATGTTGATGCTTCCCACAAGGTGGCTTGCATCGATTCAACTCGTGGAGGCCGAATTTTGGAATTGAAATTCTAGTGTTTCAATCGGTCTGGTTTGTTCTAAGGTAAAATTCGATCGATTGGTTTATAATTGGACTTTGTTGTAGTTATGAAAGTTGAAATTGGGGTTGAGATGAAGAACTTTGGTGTTGGAAGTTTTGTCAAATTTTGAGTTTGGTTTGGCGGCGGTGCCGCCACTGTGGTGGTGTTTTCCGGCGGTTTCTGGCCACCTCAGGGATAGTTTCTGTTCCTGAGTTCGATCACTCGTCGATACGAGCATTTCGATATATTGTTTGTAATTTTTGGAGATCGTATGGGCATGTTGTGATTTTTACGGTTTCGGACCGTTCGATGTTTCGATCCGTGAGGATTTAAGCATCGGATCGACTTGTGGCTTGGACACATCGATCGTGGAAGTGTTCCGGAGACTTTGGGAGGTCTCGGATGTGGTTTCGCCTTGATTGGCGTCACCTTGGGAATTTTGGTTCGATTTAGGGTTTCGAACGTTATTCCTTGTGATTCGTTAACTGAATCAGAGTTGTGTTTCCTTAGGTACTTGACGAAGTATTCTTTGGACGGCTATTGTGATTGGCTGCTTTGTTCTGTATTGAAGACGCAGCGGGAGTTTCGAGGTGAGTAATCTCACAAGGTTCATTTACGAATGGAATACCTTTATCGTTTTCAGAGTTATAGATTTAACTGCAAACTATAGTTGGGATTAGTAGGCATTCCTGAGCGGATGACTACATAGATATATATTTACGTGAAATATATATGTTTTGGTGGTTTGTGGATTTATGAAAACAATAGGCATGAATGATGCGTTTTATTGTTTTGGGTTGTGGCTTTTGGAAAACAAATGATTATGGAATTGTTGAATTCAATTTGTTTTGAAAAGCGTTGGGATTTGTGTAACATTTTGGGTCCAGTGCGATTCATTTAATGTTTTGCTCCAAGGGACTGTGCGGCCCGAGGAACGAAGGTCTATGACCTTGGATTGTTTTGTGTTATGGCTTTTCGGAAAACAATGATTTTGGAAATGTTGATTTCGATTGTTTTCAAAAGCGTTGTGATTTGTGTAATGTTTTTGAGTCCTGTGCGACTGTTTTGATGATTTGCTCCAAGGGACAGTGCGGCCCGAGGATCGAAGGTCTATGACCTTGGGCAGAATATCAGGTAATCACGTCTTTGGCCGGACGAGTGGTTACGTTCAGTTAGAGCTCTAGTCTGTTTGCCATATAGGTAATTCATGGGGTAACGGGAATTGGTTATTGATAACTCATGACATTACGTGTTTTTAGGGAACAAAGTGTGAGTTGCTTCCTTATTAACGGTTTTTAAGGGGACAAGGTGCAAGTTGTTTTCCTTATTAACGACTTGGTACGTTTTGGTACGATTGATAGAAATCAAGGTGTGAGTTGCTTTCTATGTTATTTTGATAGAAATCAAGGTGTGAGTTGCTTTCTATGTTATTTTGATAGAATTCAAGTGTGAGTTGTTTTCTATGGTACGTTTTGGTACGATTGATAGAAATCAAGGTGTGAGTTGCTTTCTATGTTATTTTGATAGAAATCAAGGTGTGAGTTGCTTTCTATGTTATTTTGATAGAACTCAAGTGTGAGTTGTTTTCTATGGTACGTTTTGGTACGATTGATAGAATTCAAGTGTGAGTTGTTTTCTATGGTACGTTTTGGTACAATTGATAGAAATCAAGGTGTGAGTTGCTGTCTATGTTATTTTGAATTTGATTCGTGTGGGTTTATCCCGTGCTTTGTTTATTGATTTAAACGTGATTTGTGTGAGTTGTTTCCTCGATCGAAACGTGCGGGCTTTTATCCCGTAGTTTTGTGCGAGTTGTTTTGAGTTACTCATACGGGCTTGCAAAAGCTTACCGGGTTTGTTGTGTGACAACCCGGTGCACCATTTCAACGGTGTAGGGGTTAATCCTGCAGGGTAGGATAATCGGGGCTGAAGCCGAGGTAGCTTGTTGGCAACAGAACAGGTAGGAAGCAAAATTGATTGGCTTTGCCATTGTTATGACTTCCGCTATGTAGTAAACTCTGAGGAGCTTTTGCGTTTCATCTTGTTGTAGACAATTTAATTCGTAAGCTTATGTAATATATGACTCTGTGGGCGGGTCAATATTGACATAGTGGGTTCAGGGCACCAATATGTATGTTGTATAAAGGGAAAAAGTTTTCCAGGTATTTGGTATTGATGGCTGAACGTTCACGCATGTATAATTATGGGGTTATATATCGATTTTTAATTGTGTTAAAAATCAGGGGCGTGACAAAAATAGGTGCTTCCTCGGTTCATACACAGTAGATCATACATAGAATAATTCATATTCCAGTAGATCATACATAGAATAATTCATCTTGAATGCAGCCATATATAAGGTAACCACCCAATATTTATTTTGCATATCAGTTTTACAAGTATATTAAAAATGTGTGATACTGGCATGTGCGTTTAGATATACTTATATGGCATTGCTCACTTCAGCAATAGTTGCCTTCACCTGATATGCAGATTCACAACATGTAAAACTAATGCCAGAGAAAGCGCATCAGCAATTTTCCATACAGATGGAGTATGAAAATGCTGGTAGTCAGTTCTGTGCTTTTGAAAACCCTTGGTAGAAAACCCTACGCTTACATCATTGAGGTACATATATGCATTTGTAGTTATTCTGCATATCAAAAACTACATGCATGCCGAACTGAATAACTATTTCTCTACTCTGTGTTTAGGCTCCAAAAAAGCTTTAGCCAAGTTGTTGTTCAGCTGTAAAGTTCCAATTAAAAAAAAAAAAAAAAGCAAAGTTCATAAGTCCAAGATTTACAGTGATAGGAGCATTTTAATGCGACGTTTTAACTGCATTTCCTTACATTTCTTGCGTCATTTCCTTAGTAAAACTCTGTTTAGGAAAGTTTCCATTCTTTGATTGGGAAAGTTCCTATTTGTAGAAAGTTTCCATTTTTCTTAGTTTCTATTTTCCATTTTTAGAAAGTTTCTATTTTCGGTAGTTTCTATTTTTCATTTTTTGGAAAGTTTCCATTTTCAGTTTAGGAAAGTTGCCATTTTTCATTTTAGGAAAGTTTCTATTTTTCTTACTAGTTTCTATTTTCAGGACCTCCGAGCTAAAAAGTGGAAATGAACGCACAAATGGAAAGAGGAGCTTGCGAACATCAAGACGAACAAATATGAGAGAAAACGGCCCACACATTTGAGCAGAAATGAAGAAACAAGCTTTCCTAGTGCAACCAGGAAACCCTGCGAAATGGAGGAGAGCTTACCAATGAAGTTTCCAACGCAACTATGAAAAGAAATGAAAGAAATGAAGTGTTTTGCGTTGGAAAATAAGAAGGCTTGAAGATGAAGCAACGAAGCCCAAGAACACTTTGAATTTTCGGTAAAATGGATCAAGGCCCATCAAGGCCCAAGCAACTAGGGTTTGTGACGCATGGAAGAAACCCTAGAAGGGTTTGCCGTCCAAAGCAAGAGAGAAAGAAGGAGTTTTGCCGTGAAAAATCAGAAAATAATAAGAAGATTTCGTGGAGATTTTATTGGGAGACTTTTAAGGGAAGAGAATATGTGTTGAACACAAAGAGCTCTCAAAAGAAGTCTAGATACATTCCTATATTCTCTAAAGGAGTTGTGGCCGAATTTTAAGAGATAAAATCAGAATATTATCATGGTATTTCGGCAAGGAAATCAAGGGGGATATTTTAGAGAATTATGTGATTGGTTGAGACACATCATAGGGCTTACTTGGCAAGATTTCATTGGAGGAAATTATGTGGAGTTATCAAGTCTTTGCCGTGAGAAACCCTAGAGACTTACACGGCTTGGAGACCAAGTATGCCGTTCTCTATATATATCTTCTCATTCTTAACGTCTGGAGCTCCTCCCATACGTTTTACAACTCAGAAAAATCAGAAAATCCCTCTAGCATAGCCGTGAGTTCTTCCATCCTCTAGAGCAAGCCACGAGTTCAAGCAAGGCCAAGGGAGAAGAAGAATTGCCGTGAGCATCATCATCCATCATCCACCATTGAAGACTTGCTTTCAAGCTTCAAGAGACCACAACGTTTATCATCCATCTTCATCATCATCCACGGTGTAATCCGATTCTCCTTTGTAACCTTTGCTTTGTATTTC
The DNA here is from genome assembly GCF_958449725.1 of Rosa rugosa. Lineage (NCBI taxonomy): Eukaryota > Viridiplantae > Streptophyta > Magnoliopsida > Rosales > Rosaceae > Rosa > Rosa rugosa. The sequence goes on along the minus strand of NC_084821.1, from coordinate 30,146,459 downwards.
GTTGGTTTTGTTCTAGTTGACATATGTGTTTGAATGATTATTAAATTCTGGAATTTTTTATGATTAATTGAGAATTTTCAGATTCATAATATTGTTCTTCGAAAGTTGCTTATGTGAGTTTGGTTAATTAAATTTGCGTTATAGATATCTTTTGTATTTTAATCTTATGTGGTTGCAAACACTTAGGGTTTTGATATGAATGTTGCTAGGTTTAAGAACATAAAATCGACTTTTCGTTTTGTGTAAACTTGAATCAAAGTAGTAAAGGTTTTGTACAAATATCGAATTTAATTAACGAGGATTGCAATTAGGTGGACTTTTCCATACTAAGTTGTACACTTGGGTTGATAGCCTTTCTAGGTGTTTATTGCGTTGAACATGTCATGCTTGACTAGCTTTCTAGGGCTTGAATGCATGTTTGATAGGATTAGTCTTTGTGCTTTCACTTAGATTAATTAGCATTGAAAAGTAAAATATGGGAAATTGTTTGCTTTCTAACGTTTCACATGATCAACTCCTTTCTCATGACTTAGATGAACAATATTAGGGTTTGAATCAATTTTAATCATATGTTTCGGTTTTTGATCTTTGTTCTCTCATTCCATTTGTGTTTTTATGTTTTTGTGTTTTATTTGTTTTCTTTACTTAGTTTAATTTTTGAAAACCAAAAACAAAATCCCCCCTTTTCGTAAATAATGTTTATAATTGTAAATATCTTTGTGAATATTATACTTTGTTTTAATTTTAATTGTTTTAATTGTTTGACAATGACAGGTGTACCCTCAATCCCCGGAATAGAACGATCCCTATTTACTTATACTACTAACGACATTTCAGGGTTAAATTATACGCTTGCTCAAAGCGTATCAATTTTTGGCGCCGTTGCCGGGGATTGAAAAATCATTTGTCATATTGTGAATATTTGTTTTGTTTTGTTTATAATGTGACCGAAAAAAAAAAAAAAAAAAAATTACTTGTTAATTATTTTGTAATTGTCGAAAATTAGTTAATTAATTACTTAGGTTGTTATTTTTATTGTTGAACATGAGTTTAATTGTTAGTTGTAAATTAAAGAAGGAATAGGTGAAGTCGTGTTTATTAATATTGGCCTAAACCCCTTATTGGTACCTAGTTCAGGTCCCTTAAGGTTGAGGGCGGCCTTTATTAACATTCATTGAACTGTCTTCACACCTAGGACCTTTTTCATCTAAGTAAGTATAGCCTATGTGGGGTGGTGTCTAGGAAGGGGACAACGTTCATAACGGGTTCTGGATTCAGAAGTGCTTACAAATGGGCGTAAACCACTATGTGGGAGTAGCCTATGCCAAAATGGATCCTACCTCTTGTGTTCGCCCTCCCCTACCTGGCCATTTCAGTAAGGTTGCCCAAAGGATGTAGGAGGGACTTAGTGTCTAGACGATTATACTTGGGCCGCACGTCCGCTTGATTTACCGCGTGGAATTAAATTTGATATCAATAATATTTATGACAAAAGAAAATGTAAGAAGTGTTGTGATACATTAAGGTATATTGGATTAAACATAATCTTGGAAAGGTAGCTGTTACAGCCCATTGCACTCCGAGATTCCCTGTTCCCGTACCTAAGTGTTGAAAATAATTGTAAACTAAAAGAGAAAAAGAGAAAAGAAAACGAAAAAAAAAAAAAAAAAAAAGTTAATTAGATGTGAATAGTGACGTTGTGTACTTTGTGTGAAAGTTTTGTGTTTATTTTTGTCTAATTATACTTGTAAAGAACTAAAGGAAATAAAAATGGAGTTATGAATTTTGTTAAATACTTAATTGTTGTAAGTGTGTAAAATCGTATGAGTAGACAATGGCCCTTTTGTTAATATTGGCCTTAACCCTTCATTCGTATCTTTCTAAGGTCTTATGAGGTTGAGGGCGGCCTTTATTAGCACTTGGAGAACAGTTTAACACATGAGTAATTTCCAAGCTGAGTAAGGGGCATTACAGATGGTGTCTTAGGTTGAGACCCTGGGTGATGGGTTCAAATTGGATCTCAGAGATACTATAGACTGTGCGTAAACCACAATGTGGAAGTAGCCAATAGGGGCGTAAACCTCAATGAGGGAGTAGCCTCCGTAGTATCACCAAAATGAGTCCTCCCTCTCACTTACCTCTTAATCTGGCTATCTGGCCTTCTGAAACAAAGGAAAGGGACTTATGTCTAAGCGACTATCCCTATATCGTAGCTCACCAATAGTAGTGGTTTCTATTGGGCTCGACTTACAACTTAGAATCAATTGAGTTATTAACTATGTTTATAACATTTCCATGAAAAAAATAAAATACTTGTACATACCCTCCACATGTAAATTGGTTTGTTTCATACTTCTCTCACTTGTACAAACTTTGTAAGTCTCTTTTGTTGCCTTGTGAATAGTGACGTTTTTGTATAAAATATTAACTTGTATATCTTGTATTTTGTAATTTACTAACTTGTGTACTTCTTAATGTTGTTCAGGATATCCATGAATGACCGAGCCTTCTAAAATCCCTAGTGCACGAGAGATTGAAGAAAGACTTGCTCGTTTGAAGAATCCTCCACAACTTGAGTACAGAAGACCTTCCTCTTTGCCATTCAAAGATTACAAATTTAACGAGCAAGGGAAGAGGATCTATTCTTCTGAGGAGTCCACATCACCTACACCTACTCCATCTCCACCTTCACGAACACCTTCACCTTTGGTTTCGTCCAATTCTACACCACCACTTACACCACCACCTGAAGAAGTTCAAGAAGAGAGAATGGCATCCATTAGGGAACTATCCACAGCAACAGTCGAGGGAGGACCCCCTACAGGCATTGTATACCCTGCCCCTGCAGCAGGAAGACAAGCAGAGTTTGAACTGAAGAGTGGACTATTGCACCAACTCCCTATGTTCCATGGGCTTCCTATGGAGGACGCCCACAAGCATCTTAGAGCATTCCAGGTTGTGTGTTCTAACATGCAACCACAAAGAGCAGATGAAAACATTCTGAAGATGAAGGCATTTCCATTCTCCTTAGCTGACAGAGCCAAAGATTGGCTATATGAGATTCCTGCTGGACGTATCACCTCATGGGAAACAATGAGGAAAGCCTTCTTGGAAAAATACTTCCCAGCTTCAAAGGTCATCGCACTCAGGAAGAAGCTCAGTGGAATTGAACAAGCCCCAGATGAGTCTTATGCTGCCTACTATGAGAGGTTCAATTCCTTACTTGCACAATGCCCACAACATCAAATGAAGGATGAGACCCTACTTACTTGCTTTTACGAAGGACTCTTACCCTTAGAGAGGCAAATGCTTGATGCTGCAGCTGGAGGAGCTTTTGTGGATAAGTCACCTGCAGCTGGGAGGGAACTTATTGAAAATCGTGCCCTAAACACTCAACAGTATGAGGGTGTGAGACAGACCACTCGTAGGGTCAATGAGGTGAGCACTAGTCCTGCCATTGCGGATCAATTGAGCAAACTCACCCTTCTTGTGAACAAAGTGGCGACTACTCAAGGCCATGGAGGACCCTCTGCGTGTGGGGTATGCTTTACCCAAGGACATCCTACAGATCAATGTCCTCAACTAAGTGAGAATGGTGGTTGGGAGTCTGTGAATGCCATAGGAGGATATCAAGGAAACCAAGGGGGTCCCCCACGTCCAAGGTATGATCCATATTCGAATACCTATAACCCTGGATGGAGGGACCACCCCAACTTCAAGTGGACCAATAATGAGAATGTTCAGAATCCTCTTGGTGGGAGTTTCCAACGTCCTCAAGGACCTTCATTTCAAGGACCTTCCTTTCAAAGGCCTTACATGCCTCCTCCACAGAACGTAGGGAATTCAAATTCCCACTATGATAAGACGATTGAGGCATTGACTAATTCCACTCAGGCATTGACTAGTGCCACACAGACTTTGCTACAAGGACAACAGAACCACACCAAGGACATTGCTGAACTCAAAAAGCAGATGGGACAAGTGGTGGACTTCATGACCAAGTTTCATGAAACTGGTAGGCTTCCGAGCAATGATAGGAGCATTTTAATGCGACGTTTTAACTGCATTTCCCTATGTTTTCTGCGCCATTTCCTTGGAAAAATGCCTGTTTTGGAAAGTTTCCATTCTTTGATTGGGAAAGTTCCTATTTGCATAAAGTTTCTATTTTCGTAGTTTTCATTTCTCATTTCTGGCAAGTTTCCAATTTCAGTTTAGGAAAGTTTCTATTTTTCATTTTTAGTAACTTTCTATTTTTCATTTTTAGTTAGTTTCTATTTTTCAAATTAGGTAAGTTTCTATTTTTCATACTAGTTTCTATTTTCAGGACCTCCGAGCTCAAAAGTGGAAATGAACGCACGAATGGAAAGAGGAGCTTGCGAACGTCAAGGCGAACAAATTTGAGCAGAAATGAAGAAACAAGCTTTCCTAGTGCAACCAGGAAACCCTGCGAAATGGAGGAGAGCTTACCAATGAAGTTTCCAACGCAACTATCAAAAGAAATGAAAGAAATGAAGTGTTTTGCGTTGGAAAATAAGAAGGCTTGAAGATGAAGCAACGAGGCCCAAGAACACTTTGAATTTTCGGCAAATTGGATCAAGGCCCACCAAAGCCCATGACATTAGGGTTTGTGACGCAAAACCCTAACCTTAAAGATGTTTGCCGTCCAAAGCAATGAGAGAAACAAGGAAGAGGCGTGGAAAATCAGAATATTAAAGAGAAATTCGGTAGAGATTTTTGCGGGAAAAATAAAAGGAAGGAGATACATTCCTTGAAACCCTAAAGGAAGTTTGGCCGAATTGGAAGTGCAAAATCAGAAAATATCTCAAGGAATTTCGGCAAGTTTATTTAGGGAGATATTCTAGAAAATTATGTGATTGGTTGAACCATGTCATAGGGCTTATGTGGCAAGCTTACATTGGAGGAAGATGTGTGGATTAAACAAGTCATTGCCGTGAGAAACCCTAGAGAATTACACGGCTTGGAGACCAAGTTTGCCGTCCCCTATATAGTCTCTCTTCTTCTCAACGTCAAGGGTTCCTCTCTCCATACAATTGACAATTTAGAAAAAAATCAGAAAATCTTTTTAGCCTAGCCGTGCTCCTCTCCATCCTCTAGGGCAACCACGAAGTGCAAGCAAGGCCAAGGAAGAAGAAGACAAGCCGTGAACACCATCCATCCTCCACCTTGAAGATTGCTTTCGAAATTCAAGAGACCACATCATCACTTCATTCATCTCACCTTCATCACGGTGTAATCCGATTCTCCTTCTAACTTTGCTTTGTATTTTCGTTGGTTTTGCCTTAGTTGACACACATGTTTGAACAAGTATTGATTTCTGAAATTTTATGATTAATTGTTAATTTTCAGATTCATATATTGCGATTTATGGTTGCTTTTGTGTGAGTGTTTGATTAAATTTGCATGATAGAAATCTTTTGTATGATAATCTTGAATGGTTCGAAACATTTAGGGTTTTTATGTGAATGTTGCTACGAATTTAAGAACATGAATCAACTTTTTGGTTTTGTGTTCTTGAATCGAATAAGTAGTAAAGGTTTTGTACAAAAACCGAATTTAATCAAAGAAGATTGCAATTAGGTGGACTTTTTCATACTAAGTTGCACATTTGAGTTGATAGCCTTTCTAGGTGCTTATTACGTTAAACATGTATGATTGACTAGCTTTTTAGGGCTTGAATGCATGTTTGATAGGATTAGTCTATGTGCTTTCACCTAGATTAATTAGCATTGAAAGTAAAATATGGGGAATTGTTTGCTTTTAACGTTTCACATGATCAACTCCTCTTGCATGACTATGATGAATAATGATGAACTTGAATCAATTTTAATCATGAGTTTCGACTTTGATCTTTGTTCTTGCATTCCATTTGTATTTTTATGTTTTTGGCATTTTAATCATTTAGTTAACTTAGTATTTATTTTCGGAAAAAGAAAACCAAAAACAAAATCCCCCCTTATTTTCGTAAATATGTATATACTTGTGAATATCTTTGTGAATATTATACTTTGTTTTAATTTTAATTATTTAATTGTTTAACAATGACAGGTGTACCCTCAATCCCCGGAATAGAACGATCCCTATTTACTTTATACTACTAATGACATTTCAGGGTTAAATTATGCGCTTGCTCAAAGCGTATCAATTTTTGGCGCCGTTGCCGGGGATTGAAAAATCATTTGTTATATTGTGAATATTTGTTTTATTTTTATTGTGACCGAAAAAAAAAAAAAAAAAAAATTACTTGTTAATTATTTGTAATTTTCGAAACTTAGTTTAATTACTTAGGTTGTTATTTATATTATTGAACACGAGTATAATTGTTAGTTGTAAATTAAAGAAGGAATAGGTGAAGTCGTGTTTATTAATATTGGCGTAAACCCCTTATTGGTACCTAGTTCAGGTCCCTTAAGGTTGAGGGCGGCCTTTATTAACATTCATTGAACTGTCTTCACACTTAGGACCTTTTATATCCAAGTAAGTATAGCCTATGTGAGGTGGTGTCTAGGAAGGGGACAACGTTCATAACGGGTTCTGGATTCAGAAGTGCTTACAAATGGGCGTAAACCTCAATGAGGGAGTAGCCTATGCCAAAATGGATCCTACCTCTTGTGTTCGCCCAGGCCCTACCTGGCCATTTCAGTAAGGTTGCCCAAAGGATGTAGGAGGGACTTAGTGTCTAGACGATTATACTTGGGCCGCACGTCCGCTTGATTTACCGCTTGGAATTAAATTTGATATCAATAATATTTATGACAAAAGAAAATGTAAGAAATTGTTGTGACACTTAAGGTATATTGGATTAAACATAATCTCGGAAAGGAAGCTGTTACAGCCCATTGCACTCTGAGATTCCCTGTTCCCGTACCTAAGTGTTGAAAATAATTTTAAAAATAAAAGAAGAAAAAGAGAAAAGAAAACGAAGAAAAAAAAAAAAAAAAGTTGTTGTAAATAGTGACGTTTTGTAGTTTGTGTGATAGTTTTGTACATATTTTTGTCTAATTATACTTGTAAAGAAATAGAATTAAAGATAATAAAATGGAGTTATAAATTTTGTTAATTACTTAATTGTTGTGAGTGTAAAATCGTATGAGTAGACAAGGGCCCTTTTGTTAATATTGGCCTTAACCCTTCATTCGTACCTTTCTAAGGTCGTATGAGGTTGAGGGCGGCCTTTATTAGCACTTGGAGAACAGTTTAACACATGAGTAATTTCCAAGCTGAGTAAGGGGCATTACAGATGGTGTCTTAGGTTGAGACCCTGGGTGATGGGTTCAAATTGGATCTCAGAGATACTACAGACTGTGCGTAAACCACAATGTGGAAGTAGCCGATAGGGGCGTAAACCTCAATGAGGGAGTATCCTCCGTAGTATCACCAAAATGAGTCCTCCCTCTCACTTACCTCTTAATCTGGCTATCTGGCCTTCTGAAACAAAGGAAAGTGACTTATGTCTAAGCGACTATCCCTATATCGTAGCTCACCAATAGTAGTGGTTTCTATTGGGCTCGACTTACAACTTGGAATCAATTGAGTTATTAACTTTTGTTTATGACATTTCCATGACAAAAATAAAATACTTGTACATAACCTTCACGTGTAAATTGGTTTGTTTTATACTTCTCTTACTTGTACAAACTTTGTAAGTCTCTTTTGTTGCATTGTGAATAGTGACGTTTTTGTATGAAAATATTAACTTGTATTTTGTTTATTTTCGTAAGTTACTCACTTTTGTACATTTTAATGTTGTTCAGGAATTCCATGAATGTCCGAGTCCTCTAAAATCCCTACCAAACAAGAGATTGAAGAAAGGCTCGCTCGTTTGAAAAATCCTCCTACACTTGAGTACAGAAGACCTTCCTCCTTGCAATTCAAAGAGTACAAGTTTAACGAGCAAGGGAAAAGAATCTATTCTTCTGAGGAATCTACATCACCTACACCTACTCCATCTCCTCCTTCACGTTCACCTTCACCTGTGGTTTCGTCTAACTCTACACCACCACCTTCACCACCACCTGAAGAAGTTCAAGAAGAGAGAATGGCATCCATTAGGGAACTATCCACAGCAACAGTCGAGGGAGGACCCCCTATAGGCATTGTGTACCCTGCCCCTGCAGCAGGAAGACAAGCAGAGTTTGAACTGAAGAGTGGGCTATTGCATCAACTCCCTATGTTCCATGGGCTTCCTATGGAGGACGCCCACAAGCATCTTAGAGCATTCCAGGTTGTGTGTTCTAACATGCAACCACAAGGAGCAGATGAAAATATTCTGAAGATGAAGGCATTCCCATTCTCCTTAGCTGACAGAGCCAAAGATTGGCTATATGAGATTCCTGCTGGACGTATCACCTCTTGGGACACAATGAGGAAGGCCTTCTTGGAAAAATACTTCCCAGCTTCAAAGGTCATCGCACTCAGGAAGAAGCTCAGTGGAATTGAACAAGCCCCAGATGAGTCTTATGCTGCCTACTATGAGAGGTTCAATTCCTTACTTGCCCAATGTCCTCAACATCAGATGAAGGATGAGACCCTACTTACATGCTTTTATGAGGGACTCTTACCCTTAGAGAGGCAAATGCTTGATGCTGCAGCTGGAGGAGCTTTTGTGGACAAGTCACCTGCAGCTGGAAAGGAACTTATTGAGAATCGTGCCCTCAACAATCAACAATATGAGGGTATAGGGCACTCCATTCGAAAGGTGCATGAAGTGGGCAGGAATAATGCCATTGAGGATCAACTGAACAAGCTCACTCTCCTAATGAACCAAGTCGTCACTTCTAAGGGAATTGGTGCACCAATAGCTTGTGGGGTATGCTCTATGCAAGGGCATGTCACAGATCAGTGCCCTCAACTCAATGAGAATGGAGGATGGGAATCCGCAAATGCTATTGGAGGATTTCAAGGTGGATATCAGGGAGGACCTCAACGTCCTAAGTATGATCCTTATTCCAATACCTACAACCCTGGATGGAGGGACCATCCCAACTTCAAGTGGACCAACAATGAAAACACTCAGAATCCTCTTGGTGGGAACTTCCAACGTCCTCAAGGGCCTTCATTTCAAGGATCATCTTTTCAAAGGCCTTACATGCCTCCTCCTCCACAGAACTCTGGGAATTCCAATTCTCATTATGATAAGGCATTGGAAGCCTTGACTAGCTCTACACAAGCCTTGACAAACTCCACTCAGGCTTTGATCCAAGGACAACAGACCCATACTAAGGACATTGCAGAACTCAAGAAGCAGATGGGCCAAGTTGTGGACTTCATGAGCAAGATTCATGAGAATGGGAAGCTCCCTAGTGTCACAATACCTAATCCTAAGGGTAATGTGGAGAATGCATCAGTTGTGACTACAAGGAGTGGAAGGCCATTTGTGGATCAACCCAAGCCACCCAAGAAGGCCCAAGTGAGCATAGAGATTGAGGAAGACCATGAACCCACAAAGTTGGGTATTGAAAAGGACCCTGCAACGTCCAAGGAAGAAATCAAGGCGTCCTCACCACTAAAGGCAAACCGGAAATTCAAGGTACTAATTCTAACTTATCAAATTCGGTTATTGCTAACCCTTCTTCTTCTTGCATGCCCTTTCCACGCAGGTTTGCCAAATCAAAGAAGGATGAAAGTGACCAAGCTATCTTGGAAACTTTCAAGAAGGTGCAAGTAAACTTACCCCTCCTGGAGGCCATCAAACAAGTCCCTAAGTACGCCAAGTTCCTTAAAGAGCTTTGCACTACTAGGAGAGTAAACCGTGAAAAGGAGGTGGTAAAGGTAAGTGAGAATGTTTCTGCCTTGATTCAGAGGAAGATTCCTCCAAAGTGTAAGGATCCTGGAAGCTTTACTATTCCATGTACTATTGGTAACTCCAGATTTAAGAATGCCATGCTAGATCTAGGTGCATCTGTTAATGTTATGCCCTATTCTGTTTATGCAACCCTAGGTCTAGGGGAACTTAAATCTGATAATGTTATCATTCAGTTAGCTGACAGATCCAATGCCTACCCTAGAGGTTTGTTGGAGGATGTGCTTGTGCAGGTTAACCATCTTATCTTCCCAGCTGATTTTTATGTGTTGGAAATGGAGGACTCCCCTGTGAGTTCCACTTCTTTGCTTTTGGGACGTCCTTTCTTAAGGACAGCTAGGACAAAGATAGATGTGTATGCAGGCTCTCTCACCATGGAGTTTGATGGTGACGTTATTGGCTTCAACATTTTTGAAGCCATGCGGTATCCTCTTGATATAAATGATTGTTATTCTATTGACATTTTGGATGATCTTGCCCAGAAAATGTTTGATGCCATGAATGAGGATACCCTAGCCACAACACTCGAACAAGGAGTAGGGTACACAAAAGGTGGTGCCATTGTCTCAGAGGAGGAATTGAAGGACACTTGTGAAGGAAAGATCATTGAAAACGTCTCATTCCTTGAAGCTTCACCCTATGTAGGTAAGTCGACTTCACCCTTGTCCATTCAGTTATCTGCTAATAAGACTTTACCTTCAGTGGTTCAGGCACCAGAACTTGAACTTAAACCTCTACCAAACCACTTGAAGTATGTCTACTTAGGAGACAAGGAGACTTTACCAGTGATTGTGTCCTCCTCTCTTACTTCGTCTCAAGAGGAGAGATTGGGGAGATGTTGCAGCAACACAAGACCGCCATAGGATGGACGTTGGCGGATATCAAGGGAATAAGCCCTACTACTTGCGTCCATAGAATACTTCTTGAGGAGGGGACAAAACCCACTAGAGAGGCTCAACGTCGTCTCAACCCTCCTATGATGGAAGTTGTGAAGAAGGAGGTCATCAAGCTCCTTGATTGTGGGGTGATCTACCCTATTTCAGACTCCAAGTGGGTCTCTCCAGTTCAGGTTGTGCCCAAGAAATCTGGGGTAACTGTGGTGAAAAATGCTGAGAAGGAACTGGTGCCCTAAAGGACAGTCACAGGCCACAGAGTTTGCATTGATTATAGGAAGCTCAACGCAACAACAAGGAAAGATCACTTTCCTCTTCCATTCATTGATCAGATGCTTGAGCGTTTGGCTGGCCATGATTACTACTGTTTCTTGGATGGCTACTCAAGCTACAATCAGATTGCCATAGCCAATGAAGACCAAGAGAAGACAACCTTCACTTGCCCCTTTGGGACGTTTGCCTATCGACGTATGCCCTTTGGACTTTGCAACGCCCCAGGTACCTTTCAGAGGTGTATGGTAAGTATTTTTTCAGACTATATTGAGAAAATCATAGAGGTATTCATGGATGACTTTTCAGTTTTTGGAAAGAATTTTGATGATTGTCTTAATAATCTGGAAATAATTCTAAAACGTTGCATGGAAACTAACCTTGTGCTTAATTGGGAGAAATGCCATTTTATGGTTAAACAAGGAATAGTTCTAGGACATATCTCTGCTAGGGGAATAGAGGTTGATAAGGCCAAGGTGGATATTGTGCGTTACTTACCCTCTCCCACTTCTGTGAGAGAGATTCGTTCTTTCCTTGGCCATGCAGGTTTTTATAGGAGGTTTATCAAGGACTTCTCCAAGATTTCGAGACCTCTATGCCAACTACTCCAGAAGGATGTCCCGTTTCACTTTGACAAGGAATGTCAAGATGCTTTTGACAAGCTTAAGGAGTTGTTGACGTCAGCCCCCATCATGCTACCTCCAGATTGGTCCTTGCCCTTTGAGTTGATGTGTGATGCCTCTGACTATGCAGTTGGAGCTGTTTTGGGGCAAAGGAAGGACAAACGACCCTATGCCATCTACTACGCCTCAAGGACTCTGAATGATGCACAAATGAATTACTCCACCACAGAGAAAGAGCTCCTTGCAGTTGTCTTTGCCCTTGAAAAGTTTCGTTCCTACTTACTTGGTACCAAGGTGATTATTTATACTGACCATGCAGCTTTGAAGTACTTGATGACCAAGAAGGAGGCGAAACCAAGGCTTATCAGATGGGTCCTACTCTTACAAAAGTTTGACGTTGAAATCAAGGACAAGAAGGGTAGTGAAAACGTGGTAGCTGATCACTTGAGTCGTTTGGTGCATGCAGAAGACCCTCTCCCTCTGGTGGAGACGTTTCCAGATGAGCAGCTCTTTGGACTTCAGGTAAGTGAACCATGGTATGATGATATTGTGAACTATATTGTTTCTAGGAAGATTCCTGATACCATGTCACGTGCTCATAGAGATAGGCTTAAGAAAACTGTTAAGCAATATGTTTGGGATGAACCTTATTTGTGGAAATATTGCTCTGATCAACTGATTAGGAGATGTGTGCCTGAACATGAACATAATGCCATACTTTCTTTTTGCCATTCTAAAGCATGTGGGGGTCACTTTGGGTCTAAAAAGACTGCGTTTAAGGTGTTAGAGTCTGGGTTCTTTTGGCCAACGTTATTTAAGGATGCACATGCTTATTGTTTGACTTGTGATAGATGCCAAAGAACAGGAAATTTAAGCTCTAGAGATCAAATGCCATTGTCTAATATCATAACTGTTGAAATATTTGATGTCTGGGGTATAGATTTCATGGGACCTTTCCCTTCATCTTTTGGGTGTTTATATATCTTACTTGCAGTGGACTATGTTTCCAAATGGGTGGAAGCAAAGGCCACTCGAACTAATGACTCTAAGGTTGTTGCAGATTTTATCAAGTCTAACATCTTTAGCAGGTTTGGAATGCCTAGAGTTCTCATTAGTGATGGTGGATCCCACTTTTGCAATCGGACGATTGAGGCCTTGTTGAAGAAATATGATGTTACACATAAGGTTTCTACACCTTATCACCCCCAAACTAGTGGGCAAGCTGAAGTCTCAAATCGTCCGATCAAGGGGATATTGGAAAAGACTGTGAACCCTAACCGGAAGGATTGGTCCCTACGCTTGGAGGATGCTTTGTGGGCTTACAGAACTGCATATAAGACTCCCATAGGTATGTCCCCATATCGAATTGTCTATGGCAAACCTTGCCATTTACCTGTGGAGTTAGAGCACAAAGCTTGGTGGGCTGTGAAGCAGTTCAACATGGATCTTGATGAAGCTGGGCTTCATAGGAAGCTGGGCTTCATAGGAAGCTGCAGTTGCAAGAGTTAGAGGAGATTAGGAATGATGCTTTCGAAAGTGCCAACATTTATAAAGAAAAGACTAAGGCATTCCATGATAAAATGATTCGAAGGAAGACTTTTGTTGTGGGTCAAAAAGTTCTTCTCTTCCATTCTCGTCTCAAACTCTTCCCAGGTAAACTTCGTTCTCGTTGGATTGGACCTTTTGTTATCACTAATGTGTTTTCTCATGGAGCTGTGCAGATAAAGAGTGAACAAACAGGTAACGAGTTCAAAGTGAATGGCCATCGCTTGAAGCCTTACTATGAGGCGTTTGTGGAACACGAAGTGGAGGAAGTACCCCTCCAAAACGTTCCACCTCTTGAGGATTAAATGGAGGTACAAGTCTAGGCTGAAAGACTATAAACATTAAGCGCTGCTTGGGAGGCAACCCAATTCAGAAGTAGCTGTGGAGGAGCCTTCAACGCAGATTTGCTCTTTTTCCTCCCTACTTCTTTATTTTATGCCTTTTGTTTTTCTTTGAACTTTATTTTCGTAAATTTCATCCCTATATGCTTAAGTGTTTCATTGCATGCTTATGATTGATTACATTGAGGACAATGCAATATTTAAGTGTGGGGGAAGGGATTTATATTTTGAGTCTTTTATTTTTGAGTCATATATTGAAAAATACAAAAAAAAATCGAAAAATGTCATAAAAATAAAAATTTTGTTGCTTTTGTTTTTGTTTTGAGTCTTAGGATGCCTTTTCAACTGTCTAGGATGATTCTATATCTCTGAAATCATGACTAAAAGAGGATCACGAAATTGAGATGACTTAAAATGGTATTCTTTGGTTAATTGAGATATATGAAAAATATATGCCTTGTAGTGGATATGGATCTCGTAACTTTGGTACAGAATATGAGCATGTTAAGATGAGTTTTGATTCAGATAAACCCATGTGAGATAATTGTGCCCATGTCCCTTTTTCTTGGAGTGAATGAAAAATATATATTCTTAATTTCTTGGCGATGTTTTGATGATCTCATTATTCTTTCATCTTGATTGACTACTTGCCATAGATTAAGTTTGATGGACTAGAGAATGCTAGAATTCGCTGTTGTGCTTGTTGAGACGTTATATCAATACATGGCCCTGATTCTGGAAAGGATTGAGGCACCCTAGGAATTACCACCATTGCCAAATGATGCGGCTTAAATAGCCTCACAATTTAACCCTGCAAAATGTAGTTGTCAGTATAGGATAAGCAGGGATCGTTCAGTCCGGGGATTGTAGGGTACACCTACACAAAAAGGTCAATTAACAAATAAAAGAATAAAATGGGGGTTTTGAGATTTGGTTCCTAATCTACTTAAAATAAAAACAAAACAAATAAAACTATATACAATGATCGACTTCCCTAACCTTGACCAATATACCACTTAGAAATTCATTTCAACATGCTACAAAACTGTGCCCATCTTGAATGCATAGATAAGAGCCCAAATGAAAAGCCTCAGCGGATCAATCCATTTATCTGATTCGTTCTAATGTAGGCTTGGATCGGAAAAGTCCTTACCAAGCCTAATACTACTAATTTTCGAAAACACTCAGCGTAATTCTCTTAACTAGTAGTATTATCTAACCCTCGAATCAACTCACACGTGCAAATTAACCATTACACATAGAATTTAACACGTAATTTCCAGAATCGTTTAATCATTAAAGCATGATTTTTACCACTTTTTAGAACTAATTGCTACTTGTTTAACTCAGCGCCTTAACAAATAACAATTACCCTTGGCAAATTAAGCAAACACACAAGAACTCTCACCATTATTCTTGCATGCAAACTTATGAACCTAACTCTGAAAATTACCTAAACACGTAAAAGGGCACAAGATTGTGACATGCATCATCAAAGAATTCTCGAAATTAACTTAATAATAAACTGAAAATCTCAAAAATATTAATAAAAATATTCTGAAAATTTCATGTCTCCAATTACACAACTCGCAAATCCAAACACACAAAACCGAAATAAAAATTGTAAGTAGAGTCATAGTTACACTTTGAAGCTTTCCTCAGCGGCTTGGCAACAAGGTGATGAACTCGTCTCTGCTATGGTGGTGGAGCGTCCTTGACTCAGCGCCTAAGAACTTCGTAGAATGATGGATGGATGGTGGTCACGGTCTTGTGAATGATGGAAGTTTAAGGAGTGAATTGGGCAGAGTCTTGGAATAGTTTTTGGCCAGGAAGTGATAGGCCGGGAAGTGATCTTGGCTAGGAAGTGATAGGCCGGGAAGTGATAGGCCGGGAAGTGATCGGCCGGGAAGGGATAGGCCGGGAAGTGATAATAATTCTGTTCTGGATGTTGCTTATTTATAGGGGAGCATTGGTTGGCTTTTGTCGATCATACCCTTCATCATTGGACGGATGGGATTGCATCATAATTCACTTTAATTTCCCAACTGAAACATCTCCTTTATGGCCTTAATTCCTCTCATAATGGGGTCTTTTAACAAGCTGAAACGTCTTTCTCCTTTATTTATTTTCCAGTTGAAACATCTTTTTTTCTTTATTCCCCAACTGAAAACGTCTTTCTCCTTTATTTCCCTTCTTCATTGCTCGGTCAAATGTCTTAAATGCTTTATTTTATGACTCCATCATTGCTGTTTCCAAGAGTTCCACCAGGCAAGGTTTCCTACAACAAGCAGGAGAATATCAGAATTTTCTAGAGAAAATAAAGGGAATTAAAATGTAAAGACCACAAAAACGAGGAATCCTGATCCAGCTAGGATTTTTCATGAATTTATCTTTTTCCGCTTATTTCACGCCAAACACTCTACAAGACTCTTAAAATGACTCGATGACTCAAAACACGAAACTTAAGGGAGAAACAAGGCTAAAATGGGGCATATACTCAATAATATCGTCGCACTTTATGATCCTATCAAATACCCCACACTTAGCTTTTGCTAGTCCCTTAGCAAAACAAAAATACAAAACAAAACAAAGACTCGACAAAAAGCAAGTAAATGACTCTACTACCCCTAACTGTTGTCCTAGAGACTCCAAACTCATGGCTTTCACGTTAAACACTTAATCAAAATCGCATAGATAATTCCATGGTTAATAAACATGTTACACTCATATGACTAAGTAGGATATGGAGAACTTAAGTTATACAGTGAATGATAGCATGTTTCGAACAAGTCCAATCCAAACTCACAAGGCATACTCTCGATTTTTCTCTCAGAAATGGCTATGCTTAAAAGCTTCACACTCAAGTATATGCAAGAGAACAAATTGTAAGGCAACAAACAGCTTGCATATTTCATCAATAAAAGCATTTTGTGAAGAATTTTTAAAGACCTCATGAAATGACTAAGTGCACAAATGGACCTAAACCATAAGCTCGACTGCGTAACTGACTCCACTCACCAAAGGCTGCCCATCTCAAGGATCAAGTCAGCATTTAAAATAGGTTGTAATGGGGCTAAGCTAGGGTTTTTGAAATGAAGATTAAGGATACAAAAATCCTAAGGACCTAGCAGAGCATATATGGACCACCTTATGTCACCATTTTTGTGGACCAAATATCATTGTTTTGGGCCAAACCTTCACTCTAACCAACATGGGAATGGACAAAGGCATAATTTTCAACTTTGAGCCTTCTACAAATTTGAAAGTCCAAAACCACACTTCAACAATTTCCCAAGAGTTTTCTTTTCAATTTTTCTTCTCTTTTGCCACTTTTCTTTCTTTCTTTCTTTTTCATTTTCATTTTCTTTCAAATTTTTTTTTTTATGGCAAATATATTTTTTTTTTTTTTTTTTTTTTTTTTCTTGGATTTTCCCCACCCCACACTTGTCTTTCATCGTCACCCCTACACACTATGTCATGCTCTACTAAGTCCCTAAGACAAGGGTAGAGATATCCTGTACTAAGCTCATGGTAGGGTAGTGAGGGTGATGAAACAAAGGTTTTCAACGTAGGCTCAAAGGGATTCATTCTAAGGAGTCCCACGACGGGCACAATTGGGGACACATGCTTGTTTGGCTATGGTGGTTACCCTAATGCCTTCTATCCTATCCAGGATCAGTGCATATTATGGCATACAAGTTTTGACAGTCCAAACAGCCGAGTTCTAGTACTCTCTAGTCCATTAAAATCTATGGCACATGATCATTGGATTTTCAAAGAATGATGAGGTTTTGCAAATACAGCCACGAAATTCTGGAATTATCAATTAAGCACTCGAAAAGAAAGTAGTTTAGCTCAACAGCTCACTTAGGGTCAAATGAATCAGACTTAATCCTAGCATGCTTAATGAACCAAGTTACAATCCTATCTCAAATCTTCATACAAGTATCACATTGTCGATTAACCACAGAATTCAATTAAGTCCTATTTCGATTGTGAAAACCTTCAGCCATGAATTCATAGACATGTTCATCCTAGACATTAGGAGCATCCTAAGACTCAAACAAACAAAAAGAAGACTCTAAAACTAACAAATTTTTTTTTTCTTTAATTTTTTTTCTCTAAACTAAAATAAAGGTGTAAACCCACCCCACACTTAGAATCTACATTGTCCTCAATGTAGGCAAAAAATATGGTATATAGACCCTAAATATGGGGGGCTACGAAAATAAGGGAAGGGTAAAACAAACAAACAAACAAAGACACAAGTACAATTCAACCTAAGCAAGTGAAGGGATAGAAATGTCAAACTCTCGTTGATGGCTCCTCCACAGCTTCGGTTGAAATGGGTTGCCTCCCATGCAGCGCTTGATATTTATAGTCCTTCAGCCAAGACTCTTCTCCTTGTTCACACGTGCTCATTCATTGGGTCAAGTGTTAGTAGCATATACAAGATTCAGATACAAACAGTATGCCTTAACTTTCTAAGTTACATTTACATTTACATACTTAGATACTGGAACAGAGGATCCCATATACCTTAAGCATGCCACAGAACAATAATTTTTTTATTTTTTTATTTTTTATTTTTAAGTTAGTTATAAACTTAGTTAATATCTCAATTGATTCCAAGTTGTAAGTCGAGCCCAATAGAAACCACTACTATTGGTGAGATACGATATAGGGATAGTCGCCTAGACATAAGTCTCTTTCCTTTGTTTCAGAAGGCTGGATGGCCAGATTAAGAGTTAAGTGAGAGGGAGGACTCATTTTGGTGATACTACGGAGGCTACTCCCTCATTGAGGTTTAGGCCCCTATCGGCTACTCCCACATAGTGGTTTACGCACATTCTATAGTATCTCTGAGATCCAATTGAACCCATCACCCAGGGTCCCAATCTAAGACACCATCCGCATGCGCCCCTTACTCAGCTGGGAAATTAACTTATGTGTTAGACCGTTCTCCAATTGCTAATAAAGGCCGCCCTCAACCTCAAGAGACCTTAACAAGGTACTAATGAAGGGTTTAGGCCAATATTAACAAAAGGGCCCTTGTCTACTCATACGATTTTACACACTGACAACAATTAAGTATTTAACTAAATTCATGACTACCTAAGTATATTAATCTAAGCGAAAAACATACAATTTACAACATGCTTAATCTAAGTGAAACACATACAATTTACAACATGCTAAAAAAAAAAAAAAAAAAAAAAAAACTTCTACAAATTGTACAACAATTATAAAAGACATGCTTAATTTCGTAACACTCATAAAACTTAAACTAAATCACAATTATAGCTTGGCCAAACATAAATCGCAATTTGTCACCATTCCACAAGTGTAGTACAAAATTTTAGCATGCATTCTATATACAACAAAATCGATGACACTTTAAGCGTTAGGGATTTTAACAATCCCCGGCAACGGCGCCAAAAATTGATGCGGCTTAAATAGCCTCACAATTTAACCCTGCAAAATGTAGTTGTCAGTATAGGATAAGCAGGGATCGTTCAGTCCGGGGATTGTAGGGTACACCTACACAAAAAGGTCAATTAACAGATAAAAGAATAAAATGGGGGTTTTGAGATTTGGTTCCTAATCTACTTAAAATAAAAACAAAACAAATAAAACTATATACAATGATCGACTTCCCTAACCTTGACCAATATACCACTTAGAAATTCATTTCAACATGCTACAAAACTGTGCCCATCTTGAATGCATAGATAAGAGCCCAAATGAAAAGCCTCAGCGGATCAATCCATTTATCTGATTCGTTCTAATGTAGGCTTGGATCGGAAAAGTCCTTACCAAGCCTAATACTACTAATTTTCGAAAACACTCAGCGTAATTCTCTTAACTAGTAGTATTATCTAACCCTCGAATCAACTCACACGTGCAAATTAACCATTACACATAGAATTTAACACGTAATTTCCAGAATCGTTTAATCATTAAAGCATGATTTTTACCACTTTTTAGAACTAATTGCTACTTGTTTAACTCAGCGCCTTAACAAATAACAATTACCCTTGGCAAATTAAGCAAACACACAAGAACTCTCACCATTATTCTTGCATGCAAACTTATGAACCTAACTCTGAAAATTACCTAAACACGTAAAAGGGCACAAGATTGTGACATGCATCATCAAAGAATTCTCGAAATTAACTTAATAATAAACTGAAAATCTCAAAAATATTAATAAAAATATTCTGAAAATTTCATGTCTCCAATTACACAACTCGCAAATCCAAACACACAAAACCGAAATAAAAATTGTAAGTAGAGTCATAGTTACACTTTGAAGCTTTCCTCAGCGGCTTGGCAACAAGGTGATGAACTCGTCTCTGCTATGGTGGTGGAGCGTCCTTGACTCAGCGCCTAAGAACTTCGTAGAATGATGGATGGATGGTGGTCACGGTCTTGTGAATGATGGAAGTTTAAGGAGTGAATTGGGCAGAGTCTTGGAATAGTTTTTGGCCAGGAAGTGATAGGCCGGGAAGTGATCTTGGCTAGGAAGTGATAGGCCGGGAAGTGATAGGCCGGGAAGTGATCGGCCGGGAAGGGATAGGCCGGGAAGTGATAATAATTCTGTTCTGGATGTTGCTTATTTATAGGGGAGCATTGGTTGGCTTTTGTCGATCATACCCTTCATCATTGGACGGATGGGATTGCATCATAATTCACTTTAATTTCCCAACTGAAACATCTCCTTTATGGCCTTAATTCCTCTCATAATGGGGTCTTTTAACAAGCTGAAACGTCTTTCTCCTTTATTTATTTTCCAGTTGAAACATCTTTTTTTCTTTATTCCCCAACTGAAAACGTCTTTCTCCTTTATTTCCCTTCTTCATTGCTCGGTCAAATGTCTTAAATGCTTTATTTTATGACTCCATCATTGCTGTTTCCAAGAGTTCCACCAGGCAAGGTTTCCTACAACAAGCAGGAGAATATCAGAATTTTCTAGAGAAAATAAAGGGAATTAAAATGTAAAGACCACAAAAACGAGGAATCCTGATCCAGCTAGGATTTTTCATGAATTTATCTTTTTCCGCTTATTTCACGCCAAACACTCTACAAGACTCTTAAAATGACTCGATGACTCAAAACACGAAACTTAAGGGAGAAACAAGGCTAAAATGGGGCATATACTCAATAATATCGTCGCACTTTATGATCCTATCACCAAATGAACCTGTGTCCCTAATTGTGCCCGTCGTGGGACTCCCCTAGATAAACCCCTTTGAGCCTACGTTAAGCCTTTTCTTTCATCACCCTTAAAATCTTTAACCTAAGCCTTAGTATAGCTATAACCCTACCCTTTGTCCTAAGGACTTAGTGGAGCTAAATTGAGACTTTACTTGAAGATTTTTGGCGTCAATATTGAAGAATAAGAAGAGGTGAAGGTTCAAGTGTGGGGGTAAACATGTCCATTAATGAAAAATGTATGAAAAAGCCGAGAAAAAGAAAAAGAAAAAAAAAATGAAAATATGAAACGGCTAAGAAAAAGAAAAGAGAATATGTTTATGGACTTTAGTACCCCATACTTAGTGATCTTGGAGTTTGCTTTGAATTGAAGGCCCACTACAGAAAAATTTGGCCTTTGTCCATTTCACTAGAGTTCAAGGGAAGTTTACATTGAAGATTGGGCCCAACATGAAGACATTAGGCCCCTTTATAACACCCCCATGGGATTGTGACGTTTTTGCATACTTGGTGGATTTCTAGAAGTCTCTCTACATTTACATGAGCTCTACTAGGTTTTTAGGACACTTTGTTAATTTCCTTACCCTTCGTTTCCTTAAACCTTGAGCCATGGCCCCATTACAACCCTTGAGAAGACCTTCTTGATCCTTAAGATGGGACAGCCCTTGATGTGGAGATGAGTTACAAGAGTTGAACCTATGGCTTGGGTCCATCTGTGCAAGTAGTTGATATCCTTCATGAGATCTTTAAAGAAAATTATACTTGTGCTTTCGTTTCTTGCATTATGTGATATACTTGCTATCTTTCACATATACTTGAGTGTATAAGCTTTTAAGCATTGCCATGATCTGAGAGAAGAAAGAGTGGATATACCTTGTGAGGAATTGAATCAAACTTGTTGAAGCATGCTTAACAGAAACCATCACCATTGTTCCAACCAAGTCCTACTTGTGTATATGTGAATTATGTGTTTTAATTAACTCTCGAATGCCTAAACATATATTCTTGGTTGAGTGCTAATCTTGGTGTTGTGAAAGTAAGAGATTGCTGAGACAAATAGTTGAAGGGCAATAGAGTTTTTGTTTGTTTGAGTCTTTAATTTTCGTTGAGTCTTAGTGTATGTCTTAGTGTGATTTTGCTAAGGGACTAGCAAAAGCTAAGTGTGGGGGAATTTGATAGGAGCATTTTAATGCGACGTTTTAACTGCATTTCCCTATGTTTTCTGCGCCATTTCCTTGGAAAAATCCCTGTTTTGGAAAGTTTCCATTCTTTGATTGGGAAAGTTTCTATTTGCATAAAGTTTCTATTTTCGTAGTTTTCATTTCTCATTTCTGGCAAGTTTCCAATTTCAGTTTAGGAAAGTTTCTATTTTTCATTTTTAGTAACTTTCTATTTTTCATTTTTAGTAAGTTTCTATTTTTCAAATTAGGTAAGTTTCTATTTTTCATACTAGTTTCTATTTTCAGGACCTCCGAGCTCAAAAGTGGAAATGAACGCACGAATGGAAAGAGGAGCTTGCGAACGTCAAGGCGAACAAATTTGAGCAGAAATGAAGAAACAAGCTTTCCTAGTGCAACCAGGAAACCCTGCGAAATGGAGGAGAGCTTACCAATGAAGTTTCCAACGCAACTATCAAAAGCAATGAAAGAAATGAAGTGTTTTGCGTTGGAAAATAAGAAGGCTTGAAGATGAAGCAACGAGGCCCAAGAACACTTTGAATTTTCGGCAAATTGGATCAAGGCCCACCAAAGCCCATGACATTAGGGTTTGTGACGCAAAACCCTAACCTTAAAGATGTTTGCCGTCCAAAGCAATGAGAGAAACAAGGAAGAGGCATGGAAAATCAGAATATTAAAGAGAAATTCGGTAGAGATTTTTGAGGGAGAAATAAAAGGAAGGAGAATATATGTTGAACTCGAAAATCTCTCAAAAGAAGTCTAGATACATTCCTTGAAACCCTAAAGGAAGTTTGGCCGAATTGGAAGTGCAAAATCAGAAAATATCTCAAGGAATTTCGGCAAGTTTATTTAGGGAGATATTCTAGAAAATTATGTGATTGGTTGAACCATGTCATAGGGCTTATGTGGCAAGCTTACATTGGAGGAAGATGTGTGGATTAAACAAGTCATTGCCGTGAGAAACCCTAGAGAATTACACGGCTTGGAGACCAAGTTTGCCGTCCCCTATATAGTCTCTCTTCTTCTCAACGTCAAGGGTTCCTCTCTCCATACAATTGACAACTTAGAAAAAAATCAGAAAATCTTTTTAGCCTAGCCGTGCTCCTCTCCATCCTCTAGGGCAACCACGAAGTGCAAGCAAGGCCAAGGAAGAAGAAGACAAGCCGTGAACACCATCCATCCTCCACCTTGAAGATTGCTTTCGAAATTCAAGAGACCACATCATCACTTCATTCATCTCACCTTCATCACGGTGTAATCCGATTCTCCTTCTAACTTTGCTTTGTATTTTCGTTGGTTTTGCCATAGTTGACACACATGTTTGAACAAGTATTGATTTCTGAAATTTTATGATTAATTGTTAATTTTCAGATTCATATATTGCGATTTATGGTTGCTTTTGTGTGAGTGTTTGATTAAATTTGCATGATAGAAATCTTTTGTATGATAATCTTGAATGGTTCGAAACATTTAGGGTTTTTATGTGAATGTTGCTACGAATTTAAGAACATGAATCAACTTTTTGGTTTTGTGTTCTTGAATCGAATAAGTAGTAAAGGTTTTGTACAAAAACCGAATTTAATCAAAGAAGATTGCAATTAGGTGGACTTTTTCATACTAAGTTGCACATTTGAGTTGATAGCCTTTCTAGGTGCTTATTGCGTTAAACATGTATGATTGACTAGCTTTTTAGGGCTTGAATGCATGTTTGATAGGATTAGTCTATGTGCTTTCACCTAGATTAATTAGCATTGAAAGTAAAATATGGGGAATTGTTTGCTTTTAACGTTTCACATGATCAACTCCTCTTGCATGACTATGATGAATAATGATGAACTTGAATCAATTTTAATCATGAGTTTCGACTTTGATCTTTGTTCTTGCATTCCATTTGTATTTTTATGTTTTTGGCATTTTAATCATTTAGTTAACTTAGTATTTATTTTCGGAAAAAGAAAACCAAAAACAAAATCCCCCCTTATTTTCGTAAATATGTATATACTTGTGAATATCTTTGTGAATATTATACTTTGTTTTAATTTTAATTATTTAATTGTTTAACAATGACAGGTGTACCCTCAATCCCCGGAATAGAATGATCCCTATTTACTTTATACTACTAATGACATTTCAGGGTTAAATTTTGCGCTTGCTCAAAGCGTATCAAGCAACACAATTCCAAACCCAAAAGGAGGCTTTGAAGGCCCAACCAGCTGAGGACGAGATGAAACCAAGTCTAGGCTGAAAGACTATAAACATTAAGCGCTGCTTGGGAGGCAACCCAATACAAACAGATTTGCTTTCTCTCTCTTTATCTTTTATTTTTCGTTTTGTTTAATTGTTTTTCTTTGAGTCTTTATTTTCGTAAGTTTCATCTCTTATTGCTTAAGTGTTTCATTGCATGCTTATTATTGATTACATTGAGGACAATGCAATATTTAAGTGTGGGGGAAGGGATTTACATTTTTGTCTTTTATTTTGAGTCATATATATTGGAAAATACAAAAAAAAAAAATCGAAAAATGTCAAAAATATAAAAAAAATTTCGTTGCTTTTGTTTTTATTTTGAGTCATAGGATGCCCTTTCAACTGTCTAGGATGATTCTATATCTCTGAAATTATGGCTAAAAGAGGATCACAATATTGAGATGATTTTAACATGGTATTCTTTGGTTAATTGAGATATATGAAAAAAATATGCCTTGTAGTGGATATGGATTGCATGACCTTGGTACAGAATATGAGCATGTTAAGATGAGTTTTGATTTAATAAGCCAATGTGAGATATTTGAGCCATGTCCCTTTTTCTTGGAGTGAATGAAAAATATATATTCTTAATTTCTTGGCGATGTTTTGATGATCTCATTATTCTTTCATCTTGATTGACTGCTTGCCATAGATTAAGTTTAATGGACTAGAGAATGCTAGAATTCGCTCTTGTGCTTGTTGAGACGTTATATCAATACATGGCCCTGATTCTGGAAAGGATAGAGGCACCCTAGGAATTACCACCATTGCCAAATGAACCCTGTGTCCTTAATTGTGCCCGTCGTAGGACTCCCCTAGATAAACCCCTTTGAGCCTACGTTAAGCCTTTTCTTTCATCACCCTTAAAATCTTTAACCTAAGCCTTAGTATAGCTATAACCCTACCCTTTGTCCTAAGGACTTAGTGGAGCTAAATTGAGACTTTACATGAAGATTTTTGGCGTCAATATTGAAGAATAAGAAAAGGTGAAAGTTCAAGTGTGGGGGTAGACTTGTCCATGAATGAAAAATGTATGAAAAAGCCGAGAAAAAGAAAAAGAAAAAATGAAAATATGTAAACGGCTAAGAAAAAGAAAAGAGAATATGTATCTATGGATTTTAGTCCCCCATACTTAGTGATTTTGGAGTTTAATTTGAATTGAAGGCCCACTACAGAAAATTTGGCCTTTGTCCACTTCACTAGAGTTCAAGGGAAGTTTACAATGAAGATTGAGCCCAACATGAAGACATTAGGCCCCTTTATAACACCCCCATGGGATTGTGACGTTTTTGCATACTTGGTGGATTTCTAGAAGTCTCTCTACACCAACAAGTGCTCTGCTAGGTTTTTAGGATACTTTGTGATTTTCCTATCCCTTCGTTTCTTTAAACCTTGAGCCTTGGTCCCATTATAACCCTTGAGAAGACCTTCTTGATCCTTAAGATGGGACAGCCCTTGATGTGGAGATGAGTTACAAGAGTTGAACCTATGGCAGTCCATTCGTGCAAGTGGTTGATATCCTTCATGAGATCTTTAAAGAAAATTATACTTGTGCTTTCGTTTCTTGCATTATGTGATATACTTGCTATCTTTCACATATACTTGAGTGTATAAGCTTTTAAGCACTGCCATGATCTGAGAGAAGAAAGAGTGGATATACCTTGTGAGGAATTGAATCAAACTTGTTTGAAGCATGCTTAACAGAAACCATCACCATTGTTCCAACCAAGTCCTACTTGTGTATATGTGAATTATGTGTTTTAATTAACTCTCGAATGCCTAAATATTGATTCTTGGTAAAGTGCTAATCTTGGTGTTGTGAAAGTAAGAGATTGCTGAGACAAATAGTTGAAGGGCAATAGAGTCATTTTGGTTGTTTGAGTCTTTAATTTTCGTTGAGTCTTAGTGTGTGTCTTTGTTTGATTTTGCTAAGGGACTAGCAAAAGCTAAGTGTGGGGGAATTTGATAGGAGCATTTTAATGCGACGTTTTAACTGCATTTCCTTACATTTCTTGCGTCATTTCCTTAGTAAAACTCTATTTAGGAAAGTTTCCATTCTTTGATTGGGAAAGTTCCTATTTGTAGAAAGTTTCCATTTTTCTTAGTTTCTATTTTCCATTTTTAGAAAGTTTCTATTTTCGGTAGTTTCTATTTTTCATTTTTTGGAAAGTTTCCATTTTCAGTTTAGGAAAGTTGCCATTTTTCATTTTAGGAAAGTTTCTATTTTTCTTACTAGTTTCTATTTTCAGGACCTCCGAGCTAAAAAGTGGAAATGAACGCACAAATGGAAAGAGGAGCTTGCGAACATCAAGACGAACAAATATGAGAGAAAACGGCCCACACATTTGAGCATAAATGAAGAAACAAGCTTTCCTAGTGCAACCAGGAAACCCTGCGAAATGGAGGAGAGCTTACCAATGAAGTTTCCAACGCAACTATGAAAAGAAATGAAAGAAATGAAGTGTTTTGCGTTGGAAAATAAGAAGGCTTGAAGATGAAGCAACGAAGCCCAAGAACACTTTGAATTTTCGGTAAAATGGATCAAGGCCCATCAAGGCCCAAGCAACTAGGGTTTGTGACGCATGGAAGAAACCCTAGAAGGGTTTGCCGTCCAAAGCAAGAGAGAAAGAAGGAGTTTTGCCGTGAAAAATCAGAAAATAATAAGAAGATTTCGTGGAGATTTTATTGGGAGACTTTTAAGGGAAGAGAATATGTGTTGAACACAAAGAGCTCTCAAAAGAAGTCTAGATACATTCCTATATTCTCTAAAGGAGTTGTGGCCGAATTTTAAGAGATAAAATCAGAATATTATCATGGTATTTCGGCAAGGAAATCAAGGGGGATATTTTAGAGAATTATGTGATTGGTTGAGACACATCATAGGGCTTACTTGGCAAGATTTCATTGGAGGAAATTATGTGGAGTTATCAAGTCTTTGCCGTGAGAAACCCTAGAGACTTACACGGCTTGGAGACCAAGTATGCCGTTCTCTATATATATCTTCTCATTCTTAACGTCTGGAGCTCCTCCCATACGTTTTACAACTCAGAAAAATCAGAAAATCCCTCTAGCATAGCCGTGAGTTCTTCCATCCTCTAGAGCAAGCCACGAGTTCAAGCAAGGCCAAGGGAGAAGAAGAATTGCCGTGAGCATCATCATCCATCATCCACCATTGAAGACTTGCTTTCAAGCTTCAAGAGACCACAACGTTTATCATCCATCTTCATCATCATCCACGGTGTAATCCGATTCTCCTTTGTAACCTTTGCTTTGTATTTCGTTGGTTTTGTTCTAGTTGACATATGTGTTTGAATGATTATTAAATTCTGGAATTTTTTATGATTAATTGAGAATTTTCAGATTCATAATATTGTTCTTCGAAAGTTGCTTATGTGAGTTTGGTTAATTAAATTTGCGTTATAGATATCTTTTGTATTTTAATCTTATGTGGTTGCAAACACTTAGGGTTTTGATATGAATGTTGCTAGGTTTAAGAACATAAAATCGACTTTTCGTTTTGTGTAAACTTGAATCAAAGTAGTAAAGGTTTTGTACAAAGATCGAATTTAATTAACGAGGATTGCAATTAGGTGGACTTTTCCATACTAAGTTGTACACTTGGGTTGATAGCCTTTCTAGGTGTTTATTGCGTTGAACATGTCATGCTTGACTAGCTTTCTAGGGCTTGAATGCATGTTTGATAGGATTAGTCTTTGTGCTTTCACTTAGATTAATTAGCATTGAAAAGTAAAATATGGGAAATTGTTTGCTTTCTAACGTTTCACATGATCAACTCCTTTCTCATGACTTAGATGAACAATATTAGGGTTTGAATCAATTTTAATCATCTGTTTCGGTTTTTGATCTTTGTTCTCTCATTCCATTTGTGTTTTTATGTTTTTGTGTTTTATTTGTTTTCTTTACTTAGTTTAATTTTTGAAAACCAAAAACAAAATCCCCCCTTTTCGTAAATAATGTTTATAATTGTAAATATCTTTGTGAATATTATACTTTGTTTTAATTTTAATTGTTTTAATTGTTTGACAATGACAGGTGTACCCTCAATCCCCGGAATAGAACGATCCCTATTTACTTATACTACTAACGACATTTCAGGGTTAAATTATACGTTTGCTCAAAGCGTATCATACAGCAAGGATTTACTACAATTAATCAGGTAAAGCACAAGTATTTCATGATTCAAATTTTTGGAGATGATTACATACCCATTGCCTATCATCACTGCCTTAATCTTTAATTTGCAGGAAGCTAGAGCATTATTAAGAAGATACAGATATCGTACATGAAGCATAGAAGTTGCTTTACATGTATTTGAAGTGGAATAGATATTGATGCAGTGACTCCAAAAATCAAAGTGCTTGAGCAGGCAAACATTGTAGGAGACGTTCTTAAGGTCATGGTACCCCATCTATGTATATAAATCCTGTCAGCTTACTTCTGAAAGCATATTTCTTAAAGGAAAATCATTGCAGAGACATTTTGAAAATCATTTCTTCTAATGAAAAGTTTACTTTCTGCTAATTTATTTTAGTGATAAGAAAGTAGTAGGTATTAGCTTTGTATGAATATAATTGGTTTCCAAGAAATTTAGTAAGAATGGCACTGCTAAATCATATGGACTGAAAAACAATGTTTTGTTATACCATGATCTTGAGTTGTGTTACATTGGGACAGAAAAATTTTAGATGGAATTTGTGAACTTTTCTACATGTTAATTAGACATCATTGCATGACTTATTTTTCTTCTTTCTTGGTTCTTGCAGAAGCAGCTTAACCTCAAAATGGAAGAGAGAGTGAAGAAGGAAAGTAAAAACATATGGGAAAATGATCTCCTTGGATGGATTTTCAAGCATTCAAATCTTTCAAAGGAGCAAATTCTTGACTGGATATTGAGGTTGCTCTTCTCTGGTCATGAAACTTCATCAGTATCCGTAGTCTTAGTCATATATTTCTTGCCTGCCTATCCTAATGCAATTCAACAATAACTTACAACGATTTCTCCGCAGCAAAGCGCGGGAACGTTTTCTAGTTATATATATAAGAAAGTTGAAAACAAAGACTTGTTTGTTTGGAGGACTTAGTTGACTTGAGGAAGTTCTGACTATTGATTCATTTTTTTATTTCTTAAACAGCTATGAGACATCTAGAAAACTGTGGGTTGCCATTATTCATGGAATGGCTAGAATGGCTGCAATTATGGCTTCAACTTACAAGGCTTATCTGGGTGTAGGACTTGGTCCATTATCGGTAAGAACCTTTGTTAATTGCAGTACAAAATACTTATTGGCATAGAGCCTACAATCTTGATAATGCAATGGAAGTGTCTCTAGATACTCATATTAGTTGAAAAACCTTGCAGTTTTTGACGAAGTTTAGGATACCACATCCAGGAAGAGTTGGTGAGAGAGTTTTTATTGACAAGGCAATGCCCTTGATGCTGAGTTGGGTCTTAGGTGGTAACAGGTAAGATATCGTCTTTGCTTGGTAGTAAGATATATTCTTCTGCTGCATGGTTCGTGTCATTTTGTGTGCTTTTGCACTTTTAGGGATAATAGTTGTATGATGTGCAGCATGAATGTTAGAAAACTAAGCTATCTAATTACTTGAATTTCTCATATATAAAGAAAAAAAATCATTAAGTTGGAAATATGTGCATCATGGGATGCCTTTGATAAATATTTCAGTTGAAAGGAAACATTGACAATTACTCCAAGAATTGCTATGTCAGTTTCTTCAGGGCTAATTTCCTTTTTGGGTTTTGTTTGCAGCTCAAAACTTGAAGGAAAGCCACCAAGTTGCAGGCGGTCAGACAAAGTATGTTGTTCACAGTGACTAATGAGTATATTTTGTCACTAATTGGTTTCATTCTTTCAATTTGTAATTGGCCGATTGCATATTGTGATTTAGTTGCTAACATTTGGACAATTTGATAGCTATTGTAGTAGACCAAAATAAAAAAGCTTAGGAGATATATATTTTTTTTATAGTGACCAAAACTTTAGTGGCCTTAAGGTTTGGTCACTGATATAAGCATGTGACTTAGGCTTTAGTGACCAGATCATGTGTTTTAGTGACCAGATCTGTTAGGTTTAGTGAGGAACTTTATGGTCACTAATTCTTTCATGATTTGTGACCAAATAAACTTGGTCACTAAAACTTTTTATTTTAGTGACCAACCACATACTTTGGTCACTAAATAGAATTAGTGACGGGCCTATAGTGACCACTCAGTGACAGACAATATTTGGTCACTAATCATATTTAGTGACCAAATTGGCTATTTTTAGTGACCATTGTGTTGGTCATTAATGGTAGGTTTTGTTGTAGTGATCATACCCTTCATCATTGGACGGATGGGTGATAAGAGCATTTTTATGCGACGTTTTAATAGTTAACTCCTCATATTTTACTTAGTTATTTCCTTAAATAAATCAGTTTTAATGTAGTTTCTATTTTTAGGTGCACTGGAGAAAATGGAGAAGAAATGAGCTGAAATGAAGAAATGGAGTTTTCCTGGTCCGACTAGGAATCCTGATGAGGCTAGGAAACCTGAAGGCATGAGGAGACCACATGGCTTGAAGATGACGTGGGAGATATTATGGGAGATTAAATCTGATTTTTGCCAGGGGAAATCATGAAGATAACGTGAAAAATCAAGGAGAATATCAAGGGAGAGTTTCAAGGGATTGTGCAACAAGAAAAAGCTCAAAACAAGTCCAGATTCGTTCCTAAATCCCCTCAATATATTTTGGACGAAAATGAGGAATAAAATCTGTATTTTGTCATGAAAATCAAGAGAAAATCAAGGGGAGACATTAAAGGAAGTCCATGGAGAGATTTAACGAATAAAAGGTTCAAAAACAAGTCCAGATTCATTCCTACAATTCCTAAAGGAATTTTGGCCGAAAATAAAGAAGAAAATCAGAATTAATTCATGGATATTCGGCAATAATATATTTGGGACTTATTTTGAAGGCTTATGATTGGTTGGATGACACACCAGGGCTTACATGGCAATTTGTGATTGGTTGAAGTTATGTGGCATTTTCTGATAATTCCTTGGAAAATAATAGAAGATTTATGAAGACTTGGAGACCAAGGTCAACGTCCCCTATATATACTCCCCCTATGCTAGACGTTTTACACACCCCCATAATTCAGAAATTTACTATATACGCGAAAGCTCTCTCCATCCTCTAGAGCAAGCCACGAAGTTCAAGCAAGGCCGAAGAAGAAGAAGAACCAAGCCGTGAGTATCATCATCAATTCTCCACCTTGAAGCTTGCTTTCGAGATTCAAGACTCCATACGTTTTATCTTTCATCCCCATCTCCATCTCACGGTGTAATTCAACCTCTTTCTTTGTAACCTTGTTTGATTTCGTTGGAATTGTTTCTAGTTGACTTATATGTTTGAACAATTGTTAATTTCTGGAATTTTATGATTAATTGAGAATTTTCAGATTCATATATTGTAATTCGAGAGTTGCTTATGTGAGTTTGTTTAATTAAATTTGCTTTACAGAAAACTTTTATATGTTTATCTTATTTGGGTCGACACTTATAGGATTTGCATGTAATTGGTGCTAGGTTTAAGAACATAAATCAACTTTTTGCTTTGTGTAACTTGAATCAAAAGTAGTAAAGGTCTTGTACAAAGATCGAATTTAATTAACGAGGATTGCAATTAGGTGGACTTTTCCATACTAAGTTGTACACTTGAGTTGATAGCCTTTCTCTATGTCTAATGCGTTAAACATGTCATGATTGACTAGCTTTCTAGGGTTTGATTACATGTTTGATAGGATTAATCTAGGTGCTTTCGTTTAGGTTAATTAGCATTGAAAAGTAAAATATGGGAAATCATTTTCTTTCGAATGTTTCACATGATCAACTCCTTTCTCATGACTTAGATGAACAATATTAGGGTTTGAATCAATTTTAATCATAGTTTCGGGTTTTGATCTTTGTTCTCTCATTCCATTCATGTTTTTATGTTTTTGTGTTTTAATTGTTTTTACTTAGTTTATTTTTGAAAACCAAATTCAAAAATCCCCCCCTTTTTCGTAAATAATGTTTATACTTGTGAATATCTTTGTGAATATTATACTTTGTTTTAATTTTAATTGTTTAATTGTTTGACAATGACAGGTGTACCCTCAATCCCCGGAATAGAACGATCCCTATTTGCTTATACTACTAACGATATTTTCAGGGTTAAATTATGCGCTTGCTTTTAGCGTATCAATGGGATTGCATCATAATTCCTTTAATTTCCCAACTGAAACGTCTCCTTTATGGCCTTAACTCCTCTCATAATGAGGCAATTCCTTTAATTTCCAAGCTGAAACGTCTTTCTCTTATTTATTCCCCAACTAAAAACGTCTTTCTCTTTATTTCCCTTCTTCATTGCTTGGTCAACCTGATTTAATAAAGGGCACAAAATTAAATTCTTTTAGAGAAAATAAAAGGAATTAAAACAATTTAATTTCAAAAAAATACTCCCATAAATTCTCTCTTAAGGCCCACAGATTAGCATGACAGTGAGGAGTCCTAATCTTCATGAATTTTGCGTTTTCTGCCTATTTCACGCCAAACACTCTACAAGACTCTTAAAATGACTCGATGACTCCAAACATGAAACTTAAGGGAGAAACAAGGCTAAAATGGGGCATATACTCATTAATATCGTCGCACATTGTGCTCCTATACGCTCAAAATGAGTATCAATTTAAACCCTGCATCGAATTGTAGTATGAGTAAGTAGGGTATCGTTCTAAACCGGGGATTGGGGTATACTTCCTGTCAAAAACGTTAAACAAATTAGTATTATTCACAAAGTATAAAACAAAATATATTTACAAAATTACAAGATAGGGGATTTCGAAAGTTTATCTAAATCTAACTACTAAATATTATACAAATGTTCCAACAAATCTGAATCAAAGTAGATGTAGATGAATGGAAGAAGTTGAGATATAATTAACAACCATTAACAGATTAAGCAAATTATCAAACATAATTTTCGAATCAAACATGTCATAGAAAGAAATCAATCAAGAACAAACCATGAACGCATGCATAAGTTCTTTTTACTTCCCTTAATTAGATTAACTAGATGAACGCACCATAATTAACCCTATTAATCATGCAAAGCTAGTGAGTGATCTATTCCCCAACAAAACACAATTAACGCATTAAGAACATGTGGAAGTTTGATTGATTTAAGTAAAGACAACAAATTAGAACGCTAATCTTATCATGCAAAGCTCATTGTTGATTTACCTAAGGAATTATAGATTTTCCACTTAGCAATTAAGACCTAGAACGCTAGCACATCTTAATTTGGATGCAATTACATGGTTATAATTCTAAGTTGCGCACCAAAGAACATACACACATGAAAGGTGGGATTGAATCACAAAATCAACAAACAATCATGACATATATGAAACCGAAAATTATAATCTGAAAACCCTAAAACAAAACATGCTTCATGGCTATTGGAAATCAATCTTTAACATCCAAACTTTAATCTAACAAGAATTCGAAACATCCAAAATAACAAAACAAATATCTGTTTTGAATTACAAGAGAAGAAAACCGAAATTAAACTAGGAAAAGACATGGTTACACTTTTGAAGATCTCAAGAACGCAAGAAGGTCTTAAAAGGTGGTAGAGGCAAGATGAGGACTACGGCAAGGAGATGTTGATGGAGCTTGATCACGGCTTCTTTACTTGAAGAGAGGATGACGAAATTTTGAGAGAGAAAAGTGGAGGATTGCGTATTTGATTCAGGGTTTGATGATATTTTGAGTTGTGGAAGAGATGAAAGTGTATGGAGGGAGAGAGATGGCTGAATGGAGTGAATGAATATTCTCAAAAACGTCCAAAATAGGTGTGTATATATAGAGAAGCTCTAGACGTCAAACTCTAGCTCTTCGTCTTCAATTCTAATTCTCCTTCCTTCTTTGTGTTGATGTAGACTTCCTTTTGAATTTTCTCAATGGTCCACATCATCATGGCTGCAATATATCCTTAAAATCAGATCAAATATAGAGTAGAGACCTTCCCAAACTAGTCCCAAAAGATACTCACATCCGAAACTCTCTTTATTTACACAAAACTGATTTCCGGGCAGCAGTGGCGGAACTTGAAGGATGTCTTTGAGGGGGCAGAAAAAAAAAAAAAAAAAATTAGAAAAAAAATGTCTATAAGCTATCTTTAATGATTTTTTCTCCAAATTACATAAAATAAAAGAAAATTTTGTTAAAGTAAAATGACAATTGGAATTGGTCTACTCATTTCATTTCATAGCCCCTTTATATAGGGAGAGAATTATAACAGAACTATCAATTATAATGATGACATTAACTACTGATTGGTCCTTGATCCATGCTGATTGATGGTGATTGCTAATTACTTGATTCCCTCTCCGTCAATCACTTTGACGAAGGCACATAATGTGTTTTTCCTTTAACACTCCCCCTTGTGCAAAGTCAAAGATGAAATGGTGCATGAGTTGTTGCCTCACTAAAAACCTTGCCAA
The DNA here is from genome assembly GCF_958449725.1 of Rosa rugosa. Taxonomy (NCBI): domain Eukaryota; kingdom Viridiplantae; phylum Streptophyta; class Magnoliopsida; order Rosales; family Rosaceae; genus Rosa; species Rosa rugosa. The sequence goes on along the minus strand of NC_084821.1, from coordinate 30,111,758 downwards.
GTAACAATAAAACCTTGTGGGACAAAAAATACACCTTGGTCGAAGGAAAAGAGCACAACGCACCTTTTACATTTGAGGATGACATGTGTGTGTTAGACTCCCCCTAACGTCTACACCTCCCCCTGATCCTTACATTAATCAAGGGAGCTTGGAAAGTCTTCACATTCCTATGCTTTTCACATGTTTCTCAAATATGACCTTAGGCAATGATTTGGTGAACAAATCGGCCACATTCTCCTCAGACCTTACTTGATTCACTTGAATCTTGAGGAGGGTCTGTTGTTGCTGATTGTAGAAAAACTTTGGTGATATGTGTTTTGTATTATCACCCTTGATATGCCCTAGCTTCATCTGTTCGATGCAAGCTGCATTATCTTTATTAATGCAAGTAGGCTCTTCAGTTGTAGAACTTAAACCACTAGTCCCTCGAGTATGTGTGATGATAGCTCTTAACCATACACACTCACGAACCGCCTCATGTAGAGTAATGATCTCTGAGTGATTCGAGGAGGTAGCCACAAGGGTTTGCTTGGTTGATCTCCAAGATATCGTCGTGTTCCCACTGGTAAATACATAACCAGTTTGGGAACGACCTTTATGTGGGTCAGAGAGATACCCAGTATCAGCAAAACCAACCAAAACGTCATTTGGCTTTTCGGTGTAGTGAGTGGCGCTTTCGCCATCAACATTTCCTTTAGGGATTGCAGTTCCATATGCGGTCCCTCTTGTCTCTCTGTAGGGAAAGAACAGTCCTAAGTCAATGGTTCCTTTTAGGTATCGAAAATGTTCTTGATACTATTCCAGTGACACTGCGTTGACGCTGAGCTAAATCTAGCTAACAAGTTCACTGAGAATGCAATGTCTGGTCGAGTACATTAGGCTAGGTACAATAATCACCTATTGCACTTACATAGGGAATTTCAGCTCCCAACACCTCTTCGTCATCTTCCTTTGGACGAAATGGATCTTTCCTTGCATTCAAGCTTCGACCGATCATGGGAATGCTAGCATGATGCGCTTTGTCCACGTTATATCGCCTGACTTTTGGACATACGCAGACTGGTGGATTAGTATTCCACAAACTCAGTGTTCTAGTTCAAGGCCTAGATAGAATCGAGTTTTCCCAAGATCCTTCATCTCAAATTCGGATTTCAAGTAGCTCGCGGTTTCTCTTATTTCATCAAGAGTACCTATTATGTTCATATCATCGACATATACAGCTACAATTGCAAATCCGGAACTTGTTTTCTTTATGAATATGCTGATAGGAGCATTTTTATGCGATGTTTTAATAGTTATTTCCTCATATTTTGCTTAGTTATTTCCTTTACTTAATGATAGGAGCATTTTAATGCGACGTTTTAACTGCATTTCCTTACATTTCTTGCGTCATTTCCTTAGTAAAACTCAGTTTAGGAAAGTTTCCATTCTTCGATTGGGAAAGTTCCTATTTGTAGAAAGTTTCTATATTTGTAGTTTCTATTTTTCATTTTTAGAAAAGTTTCCCATTTTCAGTTTAGGAAAGTTGCCATTTTTCATTTTAGGAAAGTTTCTATTTTTATTGATAGTTTCTATTTTCAGGACCTCCGAGCTAAAAAGTGGAAATGAACTCATGAATGGAAAGAGGAGCTTGCGAACATTAAGGGGAGCAAAAATTAGACACAAAGGATCACACAATTGAGCAGAAATGAAGAAATGAGCTTTCCTGTTCCAACCAGGAAACCCTGCGAAATGGAGGAGAGCTTACCAATGAAGTTTCCAACGCAACCATGAAAAAGAAATGGAAAAATAATGTGTTTTGACGTTGGAGGGTGACAAGGCTTGAAGTTGAAGCAACAAGGCCCAAGAACTCTATGGATTGAATTGGATTTTTCGGCAAAATGGATCAAGGCCCATGAAAGCCCATGGAATTAGGGTTTGTGACGCAAGAGTAAACCCTAGAGATGTTGTTGCCGTCCAAAGCTAAGAGATGGAATTAGGATTTTCCTTGTAAATCCGTGCACTATCATAGGCATCATTTCGAATTTCCTCAAGCTCATTGAGTTGCAACTTCCTGTGAAGTCCCCGGCAACGGCGCCAAAAATTGATACGTGCAAAAGCATCGTCAATTGAAACCCTGAAAAATATCATCGTTAGTATAGAGCAAATAGGGTATCGTTCAAAACCGGGGATTGAGGGTGCTAACATGTGAGAACAAATTAAAGAGAAAGAATCTACAAAAGTTACGAAAATATTAAGAACATATACAAGTTACACGAATTTAGAAATTTTACAAGTTTACAAGAAAGAATTATGAAACAACAAAGAGTTAGAGAGCACACATACATGTTCACACGAATTAGAGAGCAAGGAATGAGAAAAACAAATATACAAGTCTACATATATATAGGAACCGAAAATTAGAGAGAAAACTAAGTTAGAAAAGGTTTTGGAAATCCCACTCCTATTTATACACAATTTACAAATCCATATCACATTGGGAATCCATATACAACAAGGAAACAAAAATCCCTAAAGAACACCAAAGAAATCCCTATTTTTTAGCAATCCCTAAAAAACACAAGACAATTTCCTAAAAACCACTAAATTAATTCCTAGAAAACACCAACACATATTTACTATTTACGGAGTTACTATTAACGAATTTTAAAAACATTTTTTATTTTATTTTATTTTCTAAGTTAACATGCTACCTAAAAACTCTAAGTTAATTTTAATTATTTACAAATATACAAAAACACATAACATAAAAGATAAGGGGGTTTTTGAAGATTGAAAACAGAAATTTTCGAAAACAAATAAAATATTAAAATCGTTTCTATACAAAGGTGGGAAAAGAAGAATTTTCGAAAATGCAATTTATCAAGAACTTATCACGAATCAATGTTTCATGCATCCCTTAATCTTTATTAATCACCAAGAATGCCATCAACCAAGACACAAAGATCAAAGCAACCAATGTCCCTTTTAACTTTGTTTCTTACGTTAATCGAAATAGAAAACACCAAATCAATTTATTTTGAAAACCCGAATACACACATACGTTGAAAATTCGTTTTCAAATCATTAAGTTCAAGAAAGAATTGATGAACATGCAACTCCAAGGGCGTCACTACTCATCATCACATGCATAATCTGATTTCCGACTCAAAGCAAGCCTTTACTACTTATTGAATTAGAGTTTACCAAGCATAAACCTAATTACTAGCAAATTACATGCAAGTCATCTATGGTTGCAACCACGTCAATCATTAACATGTAATGAAGCACAAAATTCAGATTATCATTCAATCAATTCGGCAATCAATCAAGACAAAGAACACTCAAAACAAATCAAACATGAAAAGACATCAAAATTATACTTCGAAAATAGTTTTGCATACTCAAAAGATTCAACTTACACGTAGATAATCCAAAGCAGAAAATCTATCTAACAATTACACAAAACCGTGAAGTACATGTATGATAAGGCTTATGAACAACCCTTAGTTACGTCCCAAGGTCCAAAGCAGCTCCTTAGCACGGCAACAAGTGGTGAACAAGGCTATGGAGGGTGATGGCACGGCTTGCTCCTTGAAGAATTGTGAAAACCTGAAACTCAAGAGCACACAAGTGAGAATACGAAATTGTGGAGAAAAATGTTGTCTAGCCCTGAACGTCATACACACAAGGTATATATAGGAAGACGTCCAAAGCACTCCCAATTCGTTTCTACTTGGTTTCTCCAAAGTTGTGTTGATTTAGGACTTCTTTGGCACAAAGCAGATTTCCGGTAGACTTGACCTCAGTGCATTAAAACGGCCATAACGTCTTCTAAAAAATAGATATTGACGAGCTGTAAAAATTTCTGGAAACTAGACATCTGTAGCTTTCCAACCATATAAAGATCATAATTTTCTGAGCTCTGAGAGATTTTCTATGCTCCGTTGAAGTTGACTGATCTGCACAGGCAGTAATCCGAATCTGTAATGGATTTGACTTTTAAAGCACAACTTAAGGCTAATTCGATTTTCCTTCACATCACATGCCTCTCACATGTCTTCCACGCCTTATTGAAGAATGAAACGTCAAGAACTCCCTAGAACCCTCAAGAATCTCACGGCAATTCCAATCCATACTCAACTAGAAATCCAAACTCCACATTGCTTTGAAATCCGAATTCCTTGTTGCTTTCTCTTCCATGTGCACGGCATATGATCTTCTTGAGACTTCTAGATACTTCATGAAAGTTCCAAGGCTCTCCTAGTATGAGTAGAACTCCATATGCAAGTAGGTTTCCTAGTTGAATACTGCTTTCTTTTCCGAGATGCATCTACACTCTTCCGGAACCTTCTTGAGTAATCCTTATCCAACAGGGACTCCTTGTCACACTAGTATTCCTTATCTGAGTAGAATTGGGTTTCCTTGTCCAAGTAGAACTCCTAGTCCAACTCAGCTTCAGACTCCTACTTCAACTGGGATTCCTTCTCCTAGTCAAACTGGGTGAACTTCCATTTCTTCATTTCTTTCCATTTTCATGCCACTTGTGCCTTCCTTAGCCATTTTTGGACTTTGAGACTCCATTTTACCTGTAAAACACTAACTAAGTTAAATTGATCAAGTTAAAGGAAATAACTTGGCAAAATATAGGGTTTAAACATTATAAACGTCGCATTTTATGCTCCTATCAATTTTCTAGGGAGATTTTCTTGGAATGAAATATTCTTGGAGAATTATTTTGTGTTGTTGCCGTGAAGAATTAAGAGAGAAAAGAGGAGGATTAACGTGAAACCCTAGAGGATGACGCCAAGAGAGATTCTAGGGGAGAGTTTTAAGGAAAGACAAAGTGTGGAGAACAAGAAAAGTCCCAAAAGACGTCCAAATACATCCCTAGAAACCCTAAAGGTAGTTGGCCGAAATTGAAGTAGAAAATCAGAATTATCTCAAGGTATTTCGGCAACTAAATAATAGGGAGATATTTTAGAGAATTATGTGATTGGTTGAACCACCTCATAGGGCTTATGTGGCACGCTACCATTGGAGAAATTATGTGGAGTTACAACATTGATGCCGTGAGGTTTGTTAGAAGAGTGGACGGCTTGGAGACCAAGTTTGGTGCTCCCTATATATACTCACCTCTTCTCAACGTCAAAGGGTCCTCTCCCTTACAATTTACACTTTGAGAAAAATTCAGAAAATACCCTAGCACAGCCGTGAGCCTCTCCATCCTCTAGTCATCTCCACGAGTTCAAGCAATGCCAAAGGAAGAAGAAGAGAAGCCGTGAGCACCACCATCCGTATCCATTCTTGAAGCTTGCTTTCGAGTTTCAAGAAACAACAACAACGTTCACCCATCTCATCTTCATCCACGGTGTAATCCGATTCTCCTTTGTAACCTTTGCTTTGAATTTCGTTGGTTATGAACTAGTTGACATATATGTTTGAACAATATTTTAATTTCGAATTCTATGGTTGAATAAATTTCAGATTCTATTATTGCGGTTCATTGTTGCTTTTATGTGATTGTTTGATTAAATTTGCTTTATAGATATCTTTTGTATTTTAATCTTAAAGGGTTCGAAACTTTTAGGGTTTTTATATGATTGGTGCTACGAATTTAAGAACATGAATCAACTTTTTGGTTTTGTGTTCTTGAATCGAAAAGTAGTAAAGGTTTTGTGCAAAAATCGGAATTAATCAAAGAGAATTGCAATTAGGTGGACTTTTTCATACTGATACGCTTTAAGCAAGCGCATAATTTAACCCTGAAAACATCGTTAGTAGTACAAGCAAATAGGGATCGTTCTATTCCGGGGATTGAGGTACCACCTGTCATTGTCAAACAATTAAACAATTAAAATTAAAACAAAGTATATTATTCACACATATATACATATTTACGAAAAAAGGGGGTGTTTTTGATTTAGGTTTTCGAAAAAATAAACTAAGTTAAGAAAACAAATAAAACATAAGTAAACGAATGGAATGAGAAAACAAAGATCAAAACCGAACATCATGATTAAAATCGACTCAAGTTCTAACATTGTTCATCAAAGTCATGCAATAGGAGTTGATCATGTGAAACGTTAAAAGCAAAAAATTTCCCATATTTTACTTTTCAATGCTAATTAATCTAAGTGAAAGCACAAAGACTAACCCTATCAAACATGCATTCAAGCCCTAGAAAGCTAGTCAATCATACATGGTTAACGCAATAAGCACCTAGAAAGGCTATCAACTCAAGTGTACAACTTAATATGGAAAAGTCCACCTAATTGCAATTCTCTTTGATTAATTCCGATTTTTGCACAAAACCTTTACTACTTTTCGATTCAAGAACACAAAACCAAAAAGTTGATTCATGTTCTTAAATTCGTAGCACCAATCATATAAAAACCGTAAAAGTTTCGAACCCTTTAAGATTAAAATACAAAAGATATCTATAAAGCAAATTTAATCAAACAATCACATGAAAGCAACAATGAATCGCAAATAATAGAATCTGAAAATTCTTCAATTAATCATAAAATTTCAGAATCAATAACTTTGTTCAATCATAAGTGTCAACCAAAGCAAACCAACGAAATACAAAGCAAAGGTTACAAAGGAGAATCGGATTACACCGTGGATGAAGATGAGATGGATGATGAACGTTGTGGTCTCTTGAACTCGAAAGCAAGCTTCAAGGATGGTGGTGGATGATGATGCTCACGGCTATTCTTCTTCTCCCTTGGCCTTGCTTGAACTCGTGGCTTGCTCTAGAGGATGGAAGAACTCACGGCTATGCTAAGAACTTTTCTGAATTTTTCTAAATTGTAAAACGCAAAAGGAGAGACTTTGACGTTGAGAAAGGTTGAGTATATATAGGGGACGCATCCTTGCTCTCCAAGCCGTAATATTCTTCTTAATATCCCATGGAATTAATCTGAAAATGCCACATAATTTCCTCCAATAATAGCTTGCCAAATAAGCCCTATGACATGGTTCAACCAATCACAAAACTCCATTTTAATTCCCTAATATCTTGGCCGAAATATATAGAGATATATTCTGATTTTGTAGTTCAATTTCGGCCAAACTTCCTTAGAGAATATAGGGAACGAACCTAGACTCCTTTTTGGCCGTTTCTTGGTCTCCACACTTTGGCTTTCCTTAAAACTCTCCCCTAGAATCTCTCTTGGCATCATCCTCTAGGGTTTCACGTTAATCCTCCTCTTTTCTCTCTTAATTCTTCACGGCAACAACATAAAATAATTCTCCAAGAATATTTCATTCCAAGAAAATCTCCCTAGAAAATCTCCCAAGAAAATCTTCTTAGAAAATCTTCTTTTATATTTCTGATTTTCCACGGCAAACTCCTTGTTTCTCTCATAGCTTTGGACGGCAACAACATCTCTAGGGTTTCATCCTTGCGTCACAACCCTAGTTCCATGGGCTCTTGTGGGCTTTTATCCAATTTGCCGAAAATCCAACAAGTCTTGAGAGTTCTTGGGCCTTGTTGCTTCAACTTCAAGCCTTGTCATCTTCCAACGTCATAACACTTCATTTTTCTATTTCTTTTTCATGATAACGTTGGAAACTTCATTGGTAAGCTTTCCTCCTTTTCGCAGGGTTTCCTGGTTGAGGCAGGAAAACTTCTTTTCTTCATTTCTGCTCATTTCTGTGGCTCATTGTTCCTCATTTTTGCTCCCCTTGGTGTTCGCAAGCTCCTCTTTCCATTTGTGAGTTCATTTCCACTTTTTAGCTCGGAGATCCTGAAAATAGAAACTAGTAAGAAAAATAGAAACTTTCCTAAAATGAAAAATGGTAACTTTCCTAAACTGAAAATGGGAAACTTTCTAAAAATGAAAAATAGAAACTACCGAAAATGGAAACTTACTAAAAATGATAAATAGAAACTACAAATATAGAAACTTTCTACAAATAGGAACTTTCCCATTCAAAGAATGGAAACTTTCCTAAACAGAGTTTTAATAAGGAAATAACGCAAGAAATGTAGGGAAAAGCAAGTAAAACGTCGCATTAAAATGCTCCTATCACATACTAAGTTGCACACTTGAGTTGATAGCCTTTCTAGGTGCTTATTGCGTTAACCATGTATGATTGACTAGCTTTCTAGGGCTTGAATGCATGTTTGATAGGATTAGTCTTTGTGCTTTCACTTAGATTAATTAGCATTGAAAAGTAAAATATGGGAAATTGTTTGCTTTTAACGTTTCACATGATCAACTCCTATTGCATGACTTTGATGAACAATGTTAGAGTTTGAATCGATTTTAATGATGATTTGCGGTTTTGATCTTTGTTTTCTCATTCCATTCGTTTACTTATGTTTTATTTGTTTTCTTAACTTAGTTTATTTTTCGAAAACCTAAATCAAAAACACCCCCTTTTTCGTAAATATGTATATATGTGTGAATAATATACTTTGTTTTAATTTTAATTGTTTAATTGTTTGACAATGACAGGTGTACCCTCAATCCCCGGAATAGAACGATCCCTATTTGCTTATACTACTAACGATGTTTTCAGGGTTAAATTATGCGCTTGCTTTGAGCGTATCACTTAATCATTTTTAATTTAGTTTCTATTTTCTAGGTACATCGAATAAATGGAGAAGAAATGAGCTTAAAGGCAGAAGGGATGCAGAAATGAGTTGAAATGAAGAAATTGAGTTTTCCTGGTCCGACTACGAATCCCAGTCAATGCAGGAATCCTGATGAGGCTAGGAAACCTGAAGGCATTAGGAGACCACATGTCTTGAAGATGACGTGGGAGATATTATGGGAGATTAAATCTAATTTTTGCATGGGAAATCAAGGAGATTACGTTGAGAAAATCAAGGGAGAGTTTCAAGGGATTGTGCAACAAGATAAGGCTCAAAACAAGTCCAGATTCATTCCTTAATTCGCTCAAGATATGTTGGCTGAAATTAGAGAATAAAATCTGCAATTTTAAAGTGGAAATCAAGAGAAAATCAAGGGGAGGACATTAAGGATAAAGCCATGGAGAGATTTAAGGGAGAAAAGGTCCAAAACAAGTCCAGATTCATTCCTATTTTCACTCAAGAGCAATTTGGCCGAAAATTAATAGAAAAATCAGAAAATAATCATGCAATTAATTGAAAAATAATCTCCCTAAATCAAGGTGTAAAATTAGAGGTTTTTGATTGGTTGGATGACATAGCAGAGCTGACGTGGCATTATCTGACTAGTTAATGCTGTGTGGATCAATCTTGAAGACTTGGAGACTAAGTTGTCATCCTCCTATAAATAGGAGCATTCTCTACACCACAACACCACCTCTCCCCCTTAGAAAATTAACATTAGAAAAATTCTCTCCATTCTCTAGTATTCAGAAGCTCTGCGTCTCATCCAAGGAGGAGAAGAAGTCATGCAATATATCAAGATTCTAGCCACCATCCACCCTTGGTCGTTCTTAGAAGATTGCTTGCTTTCAAGGATCTTCAAGTTCTTCGTCTCAAGGGTTTGTCATTCATCATTCACGGTGTATTTCATACTTTCTTTTGTTTTCCTTTGTTTGATTCGTAGAGTTATGAATTCTAGTTAACATGACGTTTAGGGCAAAGTTTAAAGCCCATTTTTATGTTTTGAAATAAAGTTGTGATTTTTATATGTTGATTTATATGTTCCTTATGTGAGATTGCTTAATTGATTTTGTTTTGTAGAAAACTTTTATATGTATGTGTTCTTTGGTGGCCAACTTAGGATATATGCATGTAATTGGAGCTAGATTTAAGTAGTAAAGGCTTTGGACAAAAGTCGAAATCAATTAAGGAGGATTGCAAATAGATGAACTTTCTCAAACTAGGTTGTGCACTTTGGTTGACATCCTTTCTTTGTTCTTCATGCATTGAATGTGTTCTTGATTAGCTAGCTTTCTAGACTATGATTGCATGTTCAATAGGTTTAATTTAGGTGCTTTCACTTAGATTAAATATTGAAGGAAAGTAAAATATGGGAAATCGTTTGCTTATTAACGTTTCACATGGTCAACTTATTTATCATGACATAGAAAATCAACTATAGGAATTGTAATTGAATTTCATTCATATGGATGTGGTTTTGATCTTTATTCCTTGCATTCCACCCTTGTATATATGTTTTTACATTTTCTTTATTAATTTTATATTCCTAAGACCCCCTTATTTGTGTTTACTTGTATATATTTCTTTTCTTTGTTTTATTTTTGTAAATAATTCTTTTTACTTTTACTAATTAATTAATTGTTTTTGCAATTACAGGTGTACCCTCAATCCCCGGTTAGAACGATCCCTACTTATTCTATACTAACAACTACATGCAGGGTTAAATTGCGCGCTTGCTTTTTAGCGTATCAATTTTTGGCGCCGTTGCCGGGGATTGAAAAATCACTTGTTTTTGTTTATAATTGTTGTATATAAACTGTTTGAAACTTAGTTTAAACTAACTAGGATGTTTTTTTATATTGTTGAACACGAGTTTTAATTGTAAGTGTAAATTGAACGGAATAGGTGAAGTCTCTTTTGTTAATATTGGCCTCAACCCCTTGTTGGTACCTAGTTCAGGTCCCTTAAGGTTGAGGGCGGCTTTTATTAACACTTGTTGAACTGTCTTCACACTTATAACCTTTTTCATCTTAATAAGTATAGCCTATGTGAAATGGTGTTGATAGGAGCATTTTAATGCGACGTTTTAACTGCATTTCCTTACATTTCTTGCGTCATTTCCTTAGTAAAACTCTGTTTAGGAAAGTTTCCATTCTTTGATTGGGAAAGTTCCTATTTGTAGAAAGTTTCCATTTTTCTTAGTTTCTATTTTCCATTTTTAGAAAGTTTCTATTCTTGTAGTTTTTATTTCTCATTTCTGGCAAGTTTCTATTTTTCATTTTTAGTAACTTTCTATTTTTTCATTTTTGGTAAGTTGCTATTTTTCATTTTAGGAAAGTTTCTATTTTTCTTACTAGTTTCTATTTTCAGGACCTCCGAGCTAGAAAGTGGAAATGAACTCACAAATGGAAAGAGGAGCTTGCGATCACCAAGAGGAGCAAATATGAGAGGAAACGGTCCACACAATTGAGCAGAAATGAAGAAACAAGCTTTCCTAGTGCAACCAGGAAACCCTGCGAAATGGAGGAGAGCTTACCAATGAAGTTTCCAACGCAACTATGAAAAGAAATGAAGAAAATAAAGTGTTGTGCCGTTGGAAGATGACATGGCATAGAAGTGACGCATGGAGGCCCAAAAACTCTCAAGACTTGTTGGATTTTCGGCTAATTGGATAAAAGCCCACCAAAGCCCATGGAACTAGGGTTTGTGACGCAAACCCTAGCCCTAAAGATGTTTTGCCGTGAATTTGCAAGAGAGAAACAAGGAAGAGGCGTCCAAAAATCAGAAATTAAAAAGAGATTTTCTAGGGAGAATATCTAGGGCTATTTTTATGGAAAGAAAACACTTGGAGATAAACCCTAGAAGCTTTGCCGTGAAAAAGGAAGAGATAAACAAGGGAGGACGTGAAAATCCTAGGGTTTTGGACGGCAAAGATATTCCCTAGAGAGTTTTAAGGAAAGAGAAAAAGGTGGAGACCAAGAAAAGCTCAAATGAAGACTAGATACATTCCTACATTCCCTAAAGAGTTTTGGCCGAATTTAAAGACAGAAAATCAGAAATTATCTCAAGAATTTCGGCAAGAAAATCAAGGGAAATATTCTAGGAAATTATGTGATTGGTTGAGACACCTCATAGGGCTTATGTGGCAAGAAGTCATTGGAGGAAATTATGTGGAAGTGCAAGCAATAGCCGTGAGCTTTTCTAGGGTTTTGGACGGCATGGAGACCTAGGGGCCGTCCCCTATATATTCCTCTCTTCTCTCAACGTCAAGGGTTCCCACTTTTGCGTTTTACACTTTGAAAAAAAAATCAGAAAACTCTTTCTAGCCTAGCCGTGTTCTTCTCCATCCTCTAGGGCAACCACGAAGTTCAAGCAAGGCCAAGGAAGAAGAGGACAAGCCGTGCACATCATCCATCACCATCCTTGAAGATTGCTTTCGAAATTCAAGAGACCATTCATTCCATCTCCATCTCTTGGTGTAATTCGATTCTTCCTTGTAACCTTTGCTTTGTAATTTTCGTTGGTTATGCCCTAGTTGACACATGTGTTTGAACAATTTTCGAATTCTGAAATTCTATGATTAATTACTAATTTTCAGATTCATGTTTTGCGATTTATGGTTGCTTATGTGTGAGTGTTTGATTAAATTTGCATGATAGAAATCTTTTATATGTTAATCTTAAAGGGTTCGAAACTTTTAGGGTTTTTATATAATTGGTGCTACGAATTTAAGAACATGAATCAACTTTTTGGTTTTGTGTTCTTAAATCAATAAGTAGTAAAGGTTTTGTACAAATACCGAATTTAATCAAAGAAGATTGCAATTAGGTGGACTTTTTCATACTAAGTTGCACATTTGAATTGATAGCCTTTCTAGATGCTTATTGCGTTAAACATGTATGATTGACTAGCTTTCTAGGGCTTGAATGCATGTTTGATAGGATTAGTCTATGTGCTTTCACTTAGATTAATTAGCGTTGAAAGTAAAATATGGGAAATTGTTTGCTTTGAACGTTTCACATGATCAATTCCTCTTGCATGACTATGATGAACAATGATGAACTTGGATTAATTTTGATCATATGTTTCGATTTTGATCTTTGTTCTTGCATTCCATTTATATTTTTATGTTTTAGCATTTTAATTATTTTGTTAACTTAGTTTAATTTTCAGAAAAACCAAAATCGAAAACCCCCTTTTAATTCGTAAATAATGTGCATATGTGTAAATATTATACTTTGTTTTAATTTTAATTGTTTAATTGTTTGACAATGACAGGTGTACCCTCAATCCCCGGAATAGAACGATCCCTATTTACTTTGTACTACTAATGACATTTCAGGGTTAAATTATGCGCTTGCTCAAAGCGTATCAATTTTTGGCGCCGTTGCCGGGGATTGAAAAATCATTTGTCACTTTGTGAATATATTGTTTTGTTTATAATGTGACCGAAAAAAAAAAAAAAAAAAAAAATATTACTTGTAAATTATTTGTAATTGTCGAAATTTAGTTAATTAATTAATTAGGTTGTTATTTATATTGTTGAACACAAGTTTAATTGTTCGTTGTAAATTAAAGAAGGAATAGGTGAAGTCGTGTTTATTAATATTGGCCTAAACCCCTTATTGGTACCTAGTCCAGGTCCCTTAAGGTTGAGGGCGGCCTTTATTAACATTCATTGAACTGTCTTCACACTTAGGACCTTTTATATCCAAGTAAGTATAGCCTATGTGAGGTGGTGTCTAGGAAGGGGACAACGTTCATAACGGGTTTTGGATTCAGAAGTGCTTACAAATGGGCGTAAACCTCAATGAGGGAGTAGCCTATGCCAAAATGGATCCTACCTCTTGTGTTCGCCCTCCCCTACCTGGCCATTTCAGTAAGGTTGCCCAAAGGATGTAGGAGGGACTTAGTGTCTAGACGATTATACTTGGGTTGCCATTTCAGTAAGGTTGCCGCACGTCCACTTGATTTACCGCTTGGAATTAAATTTGATATCAATAATATTTATGACAAAAGAAAATGTAAGAAATTGTTGTGACACTTAAGGTATATTGGATTAAACATAATCTCGGAAAGGAAGCTGTTACAGCCCATTGCACTCTGAGATTCCCTGTTCCCGTACCTAAGTGTTGAAAATAAATTTAACAATAAAAGAAAAAAGAAAAAGAAAAAGAAAGAAAAAAAGAAAAAAAAAAGAGAAAGAAAAAAAAAAAAAAAAAGTTAATTAGATGTGAATAGTGACGTTTTGTACTTTGTGTGAAAGTTTTGTGTTTTGTCTAATTATACTTGTAAAGAAATAGAATTAAAGAAAATAAAATGGAGTTATAAATTTTGTTAATTACTTAATTGTTGTGAGTGTGTAAAATCGTATGAGTAGACAAGGGCCCTTTTGTTAACATTGGCCTTAACCCTTCATTCGTACCTTTCTAAGGTCGTATGAGGTTGAGGGCGGCCTTTATTAGCACTTGGAGAACAGTTTAACACATGAGTAATTTCCAAGCTGAGTAAGGGGCATTACAGATGGTGTCTTAGGTTGAGACCCTGGGTGATGGGTTTAAATTGGATCTCAGAGATACTACAGACTGTGCGTAAACCACAATGTGGAAGTAGCCGATAGGGGCGTAAACCTCAATGAGGGAGTAGCCTCCGTAGTATCACCAAAATGAGTCCTCCCTCTCACTTACCTCTTAATCTGGCTATCTGGCCTTCTGAAACAAAGGAAAGTGACTTATGTCTAAGCGACTATCCCTATATCGTAGCTCACCAATAGTAGTGGTTTCTATTGGGCTCGACTTACAACTTGGAATCAATTGAGTTATTAACTTTGTTTATGACATTTCCATGACAAAAATAAAACACTCGTACATAACTTTCATTTGCAAATTGGTCTGTTTTCTTACTTCTCTTACTTGTACAAAATTTGTAAGTCTCTTTTGTTGCATTGTGAATAGTGACGTTTTTGTATGAAAATATTAACTTGTATTTTGTTTATTTTCGTAAGTTACTCACTTTTGTACATCTTAATGTTGTTCAGGAATTCCATGAATGTCCGAGTCCTCTAAAATCCCTTCCATACAAGAGATTGAAGAAAGGCTCGCTCGTTTGAAAAATCCTCCTACACTTGAGTACAGAAGACCTTCCTTGCAATTCAAAGAGTACAAGTTTAACGAGCAAGGGAAGAGAATCTATCCTTCTGAGGAATCTACATCACCTACACCTACCCCATCTCCTCCTTCACGTACACCTTCACCTTTGGTTTCGTCCAACTCCACACCACCACCTTCACCACCACCTGAAGAAGTTCAAGAAGAGAGAATGGCATCCATTAGGGAACTCTCCACAGCAACAGTCGAGGGAGGACCCCCTACAGGCATTATGTACCCTGCCCCTGCTGCAGGAAGAAATGCAGAGTTTGAGCTGAAGAGTGGACTATTGCACCAACTCCCTATGTTCCATGGGCTTCCTATGGAGGACGCCAACAAGCATCTTAGAGCATTTCAGGTTGTGTGTTCTAACATGCAACCACAGGGAGCAGATGAGAACATTCTGAAGATGAAGGCATTTCCATTCTCCTTAGCTGACAGAGCCAAAGATTGGCTATATGAGATTCCTGCTGGACGTATCACCTCTTGGGAAACAATGAGGAAGGCCTTCTTGGACAAATACTTCCCCGCTTCAAAGGTCATCACGCTCAGGAAGAAGCTCAGTGGGATTGAACAAGCCCCAGATGAGTCCTATTCTGCCTATTTTGAGAGGTTCAATTCCTTACTTGCGCAATGTCCTCAACATCAGATGAAGGATGAGACCCTACTTACATGCTTTTATGAGGGACTCTTACCCTTAGAGAGGCAAATGCTTGATGCTGCAGCTGGAGGAGCTTTTGTGGACAAGTCACCTGCAGCTGGAAAGGAACTCATTGAAAATCGTGCCCTAAACACTCAACAGTATGAGGGTGTGAGACAGACCACTCGTAGGGTCAATGAGGTGAGCACTAGTCCTGCCATTGCAGATCAATTGAGCAAACTCACCCTTCTTGTGAACAAGGTAGCGACTACTCAAGGCCATGGAGGACCTTCTGCTTGTGGGGTATGCTTTACCCAAGGACATCCTACGGATCAATGTCCTCAACTAAGTGAGAATGGTGGTTGGGAGTCTGTGAATGCCATAGGAGGCTATCAAGGGAACCAAGGGGGTCCCCAACGTCCAAGGTATGATCCATATTCGAATACCTATAACCCTGGATGGAGGGACCACCCCAACTTCAAGTGGACCAACAATGAGAATGTTCAGAACCCTCTTGGTGGGAGTTTCCAACGTCCTCAAGGACCTTCATTCCAAGGACCTTCTTTTCAAAGGCCTTACATGCCTCCTCAACAGAACGTAGGGAATTCAAATTCCCACTATGATAAGACGATTGAGGCATTGACTAATTCCACTCAGGCATTGACTAGTGCCACACAGACTTTGCTACAAGGACAACAGAACCACACCAAGGACATTGCTGAACTCAAAAAGCAGATGGGACAAGTGGTGGACTTCATGACCAAGTTTCATGAAACTGGTAGGCTTCCGAGCAACACAATTCCAAACCCAAAAGGAGGCTCTGAAGGCCCACCCAACTGAGGACGAGAGGAAACCAAGTCTAGGCTGAAAGACTATAAACATTAAGCGCTGCTTGGGAGGCAACCCAATTCAGAAGTAGCTGTGGAGGAGCCTTCAACGCAGATTTTCTTCTTCTTCCCTACTTCTTTATTTTTGTAACTTTTGTTTTTCTTTGCACTTTACTTTCGTAAATTCCATCTCTATATGCTTAAGTGTTTCATTGCATGCTTATAATTGATTACATTGAGGACAATGCAATATTTAAGTGTGGGGGAAGGGATTTACATTTTTGTCTTTTATTTTGAGTCATATATATTGAAAAATACAAAAAAAATCGAAAAATGTCATAAAAATAACAAAAATTTTCGTTGCTTTTGTTTTTGTTTTGAGTCTTAGGATGCCCTTTCAACTGTCTAGGATGATTCTATATCTCTAAAATCATGACTAAAAGAGGATCACGAAATTGAGATGATTTTAACATGGTATTCTTTGGTTAATTGAGATGTATGAAAAATATGTGCCTTGTAGTGGATATGGATTTCGAAACTTTGGTACAGAATATAAGCATGTTAAGATGAGTTTTGATTCATATAAACCCATGTGAGATAATTGAACCATGTTCCTTTTTCTTGGAGTGAAAATGAAAATATATTCTTAATTTCTTGGCGATGTTTTGATGATCTCATTATTCTTTCATCTTGATTGACTACTTGCCATAGATTAAGTTTGATGGACTAGAGAATGCTAGAATTCGCTCTTGTGCTTGTTGAGACGTTATATCAATACATGGCCCTGATTCTGGAAGGGATAGAGGCACCCTAGGAACTACCACCATTGCCAAATGAACCTGTGTCCCTAATTGTGCCCGTCGTGGGACTCCCCTAGATAAACCCCTTTGAGCCTACGTTAAGCCTTTTCTTTCATCACCCTTAAAATCTTTAACCTAAGCCTTAGTATAGCTATAACCCTACCCTTTGTCCTAAGGACTTAGTGGAGCTAAATTGAGACTTTACTTGAAGATTTTTGACGTCAATTTTGAAGAATAAGAAGAGGTGAAGGTTCAAGTGTGGGGGTAAACTTGTCCATAAACGAAAAATGTATGAAAAAGCCGAGAAAATGAAAAGAAAAGAAAAATGTACACGGCTAGAAAAGAAAAGAAAGAAATATCTACGGATTTTAGTCCCCCATACTTAGTGATTTCGGAGTTTACTTTAAATTGAAGGCCCACTACAGAAAAATTTGGCCTTTGTCCATTTCACTAGAGTCAAGGGAAGTTTACATTGAAGATTGGGCCCAACCTGAAGACATTTGGCCCTTTTATGTGATCTATATGGGGAAGTGACGTTTTTGAAATGCCTTGGTGGATTTTTCGAGATCTCTACTTTCATATGAGCTCTACTAGGTTTTAGGACAAATTGATAAATCCTCACCTTTCGTTTCTTTAAACCTCGAGCCTGAGCCCCATTACAACCTTTGAGAAGACCTTCTTGATCCTTAAGATGGGACAGCCCTTGATGTGGAGATGAGTTACAAGAGTTGAACCTATGGCTTGGGTCCATCTGTGCAAGTAGTTGATATCCTTCATGAGATCTTTAAAAGAAAATTATACTTGTGCTTTCGTTTCTTGCATTATGTGATATACTTGCTATCTTTCACATATACTTGAGTGTATAAGCTTTTAAGCATTGCCATGATCTGAGAGAAGAAAGAGTGGATATACCTTGTGAGGAATTGAATCAAACTTGTTTGAAGCATGCTTAACAGAAACCATCACCACAGTTCCAACCAAGTCCTACTTGTGTATATGTGCATTATGTGTTTTAATTAACTCTCGAATGCCTAAACATTGATTCTTGGTGAAGTGCTAATCTTGGTGTTGTGAAAGTAAGAGATTGCTGAGACAAATAGTTGAAGGGCAATAGAGTCTTTGTTTGTTTGAGTCTTTAATTTTCGTTGAGTCTTAGTGTGTGTCTTTGTTTGATTTTGCTAAGGGACTAGCAAAAGCTAAGTGTGGGGGAATTTGATAGGAGCATTTTAATGCGACGTTTTAACTGCATTTCCTTACATTTCTTGCGTCATTTCCTTAGTAAAACTCTGTTTAGGAAAGTTTCCATTCTTTGATTGGGAAAGTTCCTATTTGTAGAAAGTTTCCATTTTTCTTAGTTTCTATTTTCCATTTTTAGAAAGTTTCTATTCTTGTAGTTTTTATTTCTCATTTCTGGCAAGTTTCTATTTTTCATTTTTAGTAACTTTCTATTTTTTCATTTTTGGTAAGTTGCTATTTTTCATTTTAGGAAAGTTTCTATTTTTCTTACTAGTTTCTATTTTCAGGACCTCCGAGCTAGAAAGTGGAAATGAACTCACAAATGGAAAGAGGAGCTTGCGATCACCAAGAGGAGCAAATATGAGAGGAAACGGTCCACACAATTGAGCAGAAATGAAGAAACAAGCTTTCCTAGTGCAACCAGGAAACCCTGCGAAATGGAGGAGAGCTTACCAATGAAGTTTCCAACGCAACTATGAAAAGAAATGAAGAAAATAAAGTGTTGTGCCGTTGGAAGATGACATGGCATAGAAGTGACGCATGGAGGCCCAAAAACTCTCAAGACTTGTTGGATTTTCGGCTAATTGGATAAAAGCCCACCAAAGCCCATGGAACTAGGGTTTGTGACGCAAACCCTAGCCCTAAAGATGTTTTGCCGTGAATTTGCAAGAGAGAAACAAGGAAGAGGCGTCCAAAAATCAGAAATTAAAAAGAGATTTTCTAGGGAGAATATCTAGGGCTATTTTTATGGAAAGAAAACACTTGGAGATAAACCCTAGAAGCTTTGCCGTGAAAAAGGAAGAGATAAACAAGGGAGGACGTGAAAATCCTAGGGTTTTGGACGGCAAAGATATTCCCTAGAGAGTTTTAAGGAAAGAGAAAAAGGTGGAGACCAAGAAAAGCTCAAATGAAGACTAGATACATTCCTACATTCCCTAAAGAGTTTTGGCCGAATTTAAAGACAGAAAATCAGAAATTATCTCAAGAATTTCGGCAAGAAAATCAAGGGAAATATTCTAGGAAATTATGTGATTGGTTGAGACACCTCATAGGGCTTATGTGGCAAGAAGTCATTGGAGGAAATTATGTGGAAGTGCAAGCAATAGCCGTGAGCTTTTCTAGGGTTTTGGACGGCATGGAGACCTAGGGGCCGTCCCCTATATATTCCTCTCTTCTCTCAACGTCAAGGGTTCCCACTTTTGCGTTTTACACTTTGAAAAAAAAATCAGAAAACTCTTTCTAGCCTAGCCGTGTTCTTCTCCATCCTCTAGGGCAACCACGAAGTTCAAGCAAGGCCAAGGAAGAAGAGGACAAGCCGTGCACATCATCCATCACCATCCTTGAAGATTGCTTTCGAAATTCAAGAGACCATTCATTCCATCTCCATCTCTTGGTGTAATTCGATTCTTCCTTGTAACCTTTGCTTTGTAATTTTCGTTGGTTATGCCCTAGTTGACACATGTGTTTGAACAATTTTCGAATTCTGAAATTCTATGATTAATTACTAATTTTCAGATTCATGTTTTGCGATTTATGGTTGCTTATGTGTGAGTGTTTGATTAAATTTGCATGATAGAAATCTTTTATATGTTAATCTTAAAGGGTTCGAAACTTTTAGGGTTTTTATATAATTGGTGCTACGAATTTAAGAACATGAATCAACTTTTTGGTTTTGTGTTCTTAAATCAATAAGTAGTAAAGGTTTTGTACAAAAACCGAATTTAATCAAAGAAGATTGCAATTAGGTGGACTTTTTCATACTAAGTTGCACATTTGAATTGATAGCCTTTCTAGATGCTTATTGCGTTAAACATGTATGATTGACTAGCTTTCTAGGGCTTGAATGCATGTTTGATAGGATTAGTCTATGTGCTTTCACTTAGATTAATTAGCGTTGAAAGTAAAATATGGGAAATTGTTTGCTTTGAACGTTTCACATGATCAATTCCTCTTGCATGACTATGATGAACAATGATGAACTTGGATTAATTTTGATCATATGTTTCGATTTTGATCTTTGTTCTTGCATTCCATTTATATTTTTATGTTTTAGCATTTTAATTATTTTGTTAACTTAGTTTAATTTTCAGAAAAACCAAAATCGAAAACCCCCTTTTAATTCGTAAATAATGTGCATATGTGTAAATATTATACTTTGTTTTAATTTTAATTGTTTAATTGTTTGACAATGACAGGTGTACCCTCAATCCCCGGAATAGAACGATCCCTATTTACTTTGTACTACTAATGACATTTCAGGGTTAAATTATGCGCTTGCTCAAAGCGTATCAATTTTTGTGAAATGGTGTCTAGGAATGGGACAACGTTCATGACGGGTTCTGGATCCAGAAGTGCTTCCAAATGGGCCTAAACCACTATGTGGGAGTAGCTCATGCCAAAATGGATTCTGCCTCTCGTGGTCGCCCTCCCCTACCTGGCCATTTCAGTAAGGTTGCCCAAAGGATGTGAAAGGGAGTTTGTGTCTAGGCGACTATACTTGGGCCGCACGTCCACTTGATTTACCGCTTGGAATTAGATTTGATATCAATAATATTTATAACAAAAAAAAAAAACACTTTTAAAAATACTAATCACTTGTGTTAACTTGTGTCTTGTGTCTTGTGTACAATGTACTTGTTCATTATACTTGTAGTTTGTAATTCATAGTTGTACTTGTTTTTATATTTTGTATTTCTTTGTTAATTATAGATACTAACTTTTTAATTTCTATTCCGTCTGGCTGAAAGACGTTAAACTCAAGCGCTGCCTGGGAGGCAACACAAACACAGATTTGCTTTCTCTTTCCCTATTTCTTTTTATTTTTCATTTTTTCTCTTTTGTTTTTATTTTATAATTTTTTTTTCGTAAATTCCATCCCTATATGCTTAATTGTTTCATTGCATGCTTATGATTGATTACATTGAGGACAATGCAATATTTAAGTGTGGGGAAGGGATTTATATTTTTGTTTTTATTGAGTCATATATTGAAAAATACAAAAAAAATGGAAAAATGTCAACAAAAAAAAAAAAAAATCTTTTTGTTTTTGGTTTTTGAGTCATAGGATGTCTTTCAACTTTCTAGGATGATTCAATATCTCTGAAATTATGGCTAAAAGAGGATCACAATATTGAGATGATTTTAAAATGGTATTCTTTAGTTAATTGAGATATATGAAAAGCATGTGCCTAAGTAGTGGATATGGATTTCGTGACCTTGGTACAGAATATGAGCATGTGAAGATGAGTTTTGATTCATAAAAGCCCATGTGAGATTTGAGCCCATGTCCCTTTTTCTTGGAGTGATAAATGAAAAATATACTCTTATTTTGTTGGCGATGTTTTGATGATCTCATTATTCTTCATTTGATTGATTGCTTGCCATAGATTAAGTTTAATGGACTAGAGAATGCTAGAATTCACTCTTGTGCTTGTTGAAACTTTTGTCAATACGTGGCCCTGATTCTGGAAAGGATAGAGGCACCCTAGGAATTACCACCATTGCCAAATAAGCCTGTATCCCTATTTGTGCCCGTCGTGGGACTCCCTTAGATAAACCCCTTTGAGCCTACATTAAGCCTTTTCTTTCATCACCCTTAAAATTCTTAACCCTGAACCTTAGTATAGTTAAAACCTTACCCTTTGTTCTAAAAACTTAGTGGAGCTAATTGTGAGACTTTACTTGAGGATTTGGTGACAAGGATGGAGATTGAGAAGAGGTGAAAGTTCAAGTGTGGGGGTAGACTTGTCCATGAATAAAATAAAATAAAGAGAGAAAAGAAAAAAAAAATGTTTATGAATTTTAGTCCCCCATACTCGGTGGATTTGGAGTTTACTTTGAATTGAAGGCCCACTATTGAAAAAATTGGTCTTTGTCCAATTCACAAGAGTTGAAATGAAGTTTAGAATGAAGACTAATGTCCCTTTATTTTACCTCTATGGGATTGTGACGATCTGTATGCCGTGGTGGATTTCTAGAAGTCTCTACATCTACATGAGCTCTACTAGGTTTTTAGGATACTTTGTTAAATCCTTTACCATTTGTTTCTTAAAACCTTGAGCCTTGGCCCCAATACAACCCTTAATAAGACCTTTTTGATCCTTAAGATGGGACAGCCTTTGATCTGTGGAGATGAGTTATAAGAGTTGAACCTATGGCTTGGGTCCATTCGTGCAAGTAGTTGATATCTTTCATGAGATCTTTTGAAAAAAATTATATTCACAAAGTGCTTTTTGTTTCTTATATATGTGAGCTATTTGATTGCCTCAAAATATTTTCTCTCACATATAATTGAGTGATTATAAGCTTTTAAGCATTGCCTTGATCTGAGAGAAGAAAAAGTGGATATACCTTGTGAGGATATGAATCATACTTGTCTGAAACATGCTGAGCTCCACCCCATCACCATTGTTACAACCAAGTCCTACTTGTGTATGTGTGGATTATATGTTTGAATTAACTCTCGAATGCCTAAATATTGATTCTTTGTTGAGTGCTAATCTTGATGTTGTGAAAGTAAGAGATTTCTAAGAAAAATAGTTGGAAGGCTTAGTAGTTTTTGAGTTAAGTGTCCTTGAGTCTTTTACATTTTCTATACTTAGTGTTTTTGATGAGTCATTGAGTCTTTGTTTTTAGTTTCTTTGTTTTGATTTTGCTAAGGGACTAGCAAAAGCTAAGTGTGGGGGAATTTGATAGGAGCATTTTTATGCGATGTTTTAATAGTTATTTCCTCATATTTTGCTTAGTTATTTCCTTTACTTAATAATTTTTAATTTAGTTTCTATTTTCTAGGTACATCGAATAAATGGAGAAGAAATGAGCTTAAAGGCAGAAGGGATGCAGAAATGAGCTGAAATGAAGAAATGAAGTTTTCCTGGTCCGACTAGGAATCCTAGTGTGAGACCCCGGAAATTCGTTATTAATTTCTAATGGTTTCCGGGAATTAGTAAAGTGTTCGTTTGTACGATTTCGTGACTCGTGAATGGAGCGGAAGTGTTTCGGACGAATTATTAGTCGAAGAGTATGGTTTTTGGGGGGGTGCGAAGATTGACTTTTTATGCGTTAGGATTCTATGAAAATTTCCTTCACAAAAGTCGTGGAGCGCGTCGATACGAGTTCGTGGACATGTGGAACGCGGAAATCGGAGTTCGTATGAGAAAGTTATGAGCGATTGAAATTTGGAGAAATTTCTATAAATATGAGAAATTTCTGGTTTTTTTTCATAAATCCCAAAAGTTCCGAAAATCCTATTTTCCTCCTCAGTTTCTCTCCGTTCTCTCTCCTCAAAACCCTCGGGTTCCGATCGACCCGACCCGGCGTTTTCTTTCTGTTCCGGCGTCCTCCGGCCACGACCCGGCCTCCCCGAGCTCGCCTCGAGCCGCCCTCTGCCGTCGCTTTGCCGAACCGCTGCCCTCAGACCCGGATCGAAGATGCCCTGCCAAGCGAGACCGACCCGATCGGATCTTGGCCTTGCCGGCGTTGCACGGGCCGATCCTCCTCCTAATCATGCTCATATCCTCCTTGCATCACGATTTGAGGTGTAGAGCGCTAGATCAAGGTTTGACTTTTTTATGGTCCTGATTCGATCTGGAATCTGATCAGACGCACGAGATTAATCCAACTTCCAAGCTTGATCTAGGGCGATCTAGACCGAATCTCACTTTGCTCCAGGTATGAAAGTGGCTCATTTCTTCATTTTGAACATGTTTGTAGTTGGTGACTTTGGCATCGGAGGTGGTTGATCCGGCGTTGACCGCCGTGGTTGACCACAATCTGAACCACCGCTTGTGGCGGCGCGTGGAAGCGCGTCAGACCATATTTTTGTGTTCTGTTTTCAGTTTATGCATCTACGCATTGATACGGTCGTTTTGATATATTATAAGGTTATTTTGGAGAAGGTTGATGCATGTTAGGGTTTTAGGGTTTTCGATTCGTTTCGGTTTTCGATCCGTGAGGATTTGGCCGTCCGATCGACTTGTAGTTTTGATTTGTTGATCGTAGAGCTGTTCCGATGACTTTGTGTGGTAACGGATGAGGATCCGACCGTGGGATCGTCGTTTAAGTGTGTTTTTTGAATCGGTTGCTAAGTTAAGGTCGTATTTGTTTAGGTGATTGACGGTTTTGGTTGAGCGAACGGTTGTGATTGTGATTTTGGGATGTATTGAAGACGCAGCTGGATTTTGAGGTGAGTAAATCTCACGGTGTTTCGATTGATAAAGTAGTTACGTTTTAATTTAGTATATTTAATTGTTAGCATGAATAATCATATTTATCAAAATAAATTATTTGTTTTAAAATATATGAACTTGATCGACAACGGTTCATGGGTAAGTTAAAACATGGTTTTGATATAAAATGATTTTCGAGTGGTAAATTTATAAAACTATAGTTGGTATTAGTGGTCATTCCTGCGTGAATGACTACGTATATATATATTTACATGGAATATATATATGGATGGGGTGGCCTTGTGATACGTATATGTTTGATGGTTATATTGTTGAAAGAGTGAATTGAAAATGTGTGGTGACATTGGTGAAGTAATGATTGAGAGTGTCTGCCAGGGTACTGCTTAGGGAATAACCTTGTGTTATTGTATGCCTTTGAGTACAATGTACTGCTTAGGGAATAACAAGTTATTGTATGCCTTTGAGTACAATGTACTGCTTGGGGAATAACTTTGTGTTATTGTATGCCTTTGAGTGCAATGTACAGCTTGGGGAATAACTTTGTGTTATTGTATGCCCATGGGTATAATTGTTAAAGGGAGTGTTGGTGTCCCTTCTTTTGTCGTCCATTTGGGACTTGATTTCAAATGAGTTGATGACACGCTTTTTGCAAGCGCATAATTTAACCCTGAAAAGATCGTTAGTAGTATAAGCAAATAGGGATCGTTCTATTCCGGGGATTGAGGGTACACCTGTCATTGTCAAATAATTAAACAATTAAAATTAAAACAAAGTATAATATTTACAAAGATATAACAAAATATATACATATTTACGAAAAGGGGGGATTTTTGGTTTTGATTTTCGAAAATAAAACTAAATAAGTAAAACAAATAAAATGCACAAACATAAAGATAATGATGGAATGAGAGAACAAAGATCAAAACCGAAACCATGATTAAAATCGATTCAAACCCTAATATTGTTCATCTAAATCATGAGAAAGGAGTTGATCATGTGAAACGTTAGAAAGCAAACAATTTCCCATTTTTTACTTTTCAATGCTAATTAACCTAAGCGAAAGCACCTAGATTAATCCTATCAAACATGCAATCAAATCCTAGAAAGCTAGTCAATCATGTTATGTTCAACGCATAAAGCACATAGAAAGGCTATCAACTCAAGTGTACAACTTAGTATGGAAAAGTCCACCTAATTGCAATTCTCTTTAATTAAATTCGATATTTGTACAAAACCTTTACTACTTTGATTCAAGTCTACACAAAACGAAAAGTCGATTTCATGTTCTTAAACCTAGCACCAATTATATCGAAACCCTAAGTGTTTGCAACCACATAAGATTAAAATACAAAAGTTATCTAGAACGCAAATTTAATTAAGCAAACCCACATAAGCAACTCTCGAAGAACAATAATATGAATCTGAAAATTTCATTTAATCATAAAAAATTCCAGAAATTAATATTCATTCAAACACATATGTCAACTAGTTCATAACCAACGAAATTCAAAGCAAAGGTTACAAAGGAGAATCGGATTACACCGTGAATGAAGATGAGATGGATGATAAACGTTGTGGGCTCTTGAATCTCGAAAGCAAGCTTCAAGGATGGATATGGATGGTGATGCTCACGGCTTCTCTTCTTCTTCCTTTGGCCTTGCTTGAACTCGTGGAGATGACTAGAGGATGGAGAAACTCACGGCTATGCTAAGGGGATTTTCTGATTTTTTTCTAAAGTGTAAATTGTATGGGAGAGGACGAACTTTAGACGTTGAGAGGAGGTGAGTATATATAGGGAACGGCCAAACTTGGTCTCCAAGCCGTGTAAACCTCATGGAATTAATCTGAAAATTCCACATAATTTCTTCCAATAATATCTTGCCAAATAAGCCCTATGAGGTGGTCCAACCAATCACAAAATTCCATTTAATTCCCTAATAATCTTGGCCGAAATACCATGGATATATTCTGATTTTATACTTTAAATTCGGCCAAAACTCCTTTAGGGAATATAGGAATGTATCTAGACTTCTTTTGAGCTTTTCTTGGTCTCCACCTTTTTCTCTTTCCTTAAAACTCTCTAGAGGATATCACTTTGCCGAAATCTCTAGGGTTTCTTCTTGATATTGCACGGCAATCCCTTCTTTTCCTCTTGGCTTGGACGGGAAGGAGTCTCTTAGGGTTTATCTTTCCATAAAAATTACCCTAGAAAATCTCTTGCCGAAATCTTCTAGGTTCTTCTTGATTCTCACGCCACTTTCTCTCTCCTTCTTTGTATTTTCACGGCAAAAGGCTTCTAGGGTTTAATCCATTGCGTCACAACCCTAATTCCATGGGCTTTCATGGGCCTTGATCCATTTTGCCGAAAATCCACTTCATTCTTGAGAGTTCTTGGGCTTTGTTGCTTCAACTTTAAGCCTTGTCATCTTCCAACGCCATCACACTTTATTTTTCCATTTCTTTTTCATAGTAACGTTGGAAACTTCATTGGTAAGCTTTCCTCCTTTTCGCAGGGTTTCCTGGTTGAAGCAGGAAAACTTCTTTTCTTCATTTCTGCTCATTTCTGTGGCTCATTGTTCCTCATTTTTGCTCCCCTTGACTTTCGCAAGCTCCTCTTTCCATTTGTGAGTTCATTTCCACTTTTTAGCTCGGAGGTCCTGAAAATAGAAACTAATAAGAAAAATAGAAACTTTCCTAAAATGAAAATTGGCAACTTTCCTAAACTGAAAATGGGAAACTTTCTAAAATTGAAAAATAGAAACTACCAAAAATAGAAACTTTCTACAAATAGGAACTTTCCCAATCAAAGAATGGAAACTTTCCTAAACAGGGTTTTAATAAGGAAATAACGCAAGAAATGTAGGGAAAAGCAAGTAAAACGTCGCATTAAAATGCTCCTATCAGATTCCCCCACACTTAGCTTTTGCTAGTCCCTTAGCAAAATCACACTAAGATACTAAGACTCAACGAAAATTTTAAAGACTCAAACAAATATAAAGACTCTATTGCCCTTCAACTTTTTGTCTCAGCAATCTCTTACTTTCACAACTCCAAGATTAGCACTCAACCAAGAATCAATGTTTAAGCATTCGAGAGTTAATTAAAACATATAATCCGCACATACATAAGTAGGACTTGGTTGTAACAATGGTGATGGGGTTAAGCTCAGCATGCTTCAGACAAGTATGATTCAAATCTCACCAAGTATATCCCTCTTTCTTCTCTCAGATCATGGCAATGCTTAAAAGCTTATAATCACTCAAGTATATGTGAGAGAACATATTTTAAGGCATTCAAATAGCTCACATATATATAAGAAACGAAAGGCACATATAATTTTTCTTTTAAAGATCTCATGAAAGATATCAACTACTTGCACGAATGGACTGCCATAGGTTCAACTCTTGTAACTCATCTCCACATCAAGGGCTGTCCCATCTTAAGGATCAAGAAGGTCTTCTCAAGGGTTGTAATGGGGCCAAGGTTCAAGGTTTAAAGAAATGAAAGGTAAGGATTTATCAAAATGTCCTAAAAACCTAGCAGAGCTCATATAAATGTAGAGACCTCGAAATATTCCACCAAGGCATTGCAAAAACGTCACTTTCCCCTAGAGGTAACATAAAAGGGCCAATTGTCTTCATGTTGGGCCCAATCTTCATTGTAACCTTCCCTTGAACTCTAGTGAAATGGACAAAGGCCAAATTTTTCTGTAGTGGGCCTTCAATTTAAAGCAAACTCCAAAATCACTAAGTATGGGGGACTAAAATCCATGAATATTTCTTTCTTTTCTTTTCTAGCCGTACACAATTTTTTTCTTTTCTTTTCATTTTTCACGGCTTTCACATATTTTTCTCTTTATGGATAAGTCTACCCCCACACTTGAACTTTCACCTCTTCTCAATCTTCAACCTTAGCACCAAACTCATGTAGTATGTCTCAAAAGATAGCTCCGCTAGGTTCTTAGAACAAAGGGTAGGGTTGTAACTATACTAAGCTTCATGGTTAAGGATTTTAAGGGTGATGAACGAAAAGGCTTAATGTAGGCTCAAAGGGGCTTATCTAGGGGGGTCCCACGACGGGCACAAATAGGGACACAAGTTTATATGGCAATGGTGGTAATTCCTAGGGTGCCTCTATCCCTTCCAGAATCAGGGCCATGTATTGATATACGTCTCAACAAGCACAAGAGCGAATTCTAGCATTCTCTAGTCCATTAAACTTAATCTATGGCAAGCAGTCAATCAAGATGAAAGAATAATGAGATCATCAAAATATCGCCAAGAAATTAAGAGTATATTTTTCATTTTCACTCCAAGAAAACGGGACATGGCTCAATTATCTCACATGGGCTTTATGAATCAAAACTTATCTTAACATGCTCATATTCTGTACCAAGGTCACGAGATCCATATCCACTACACATGCATACATTTTTCATATATCTCAATTAACCAAATAATACCATGTTAAAATCATCTCAATATTGTGATAATCTTTTAGCCATAATTTCAGAGATAAAGAATCATCCTAGACAGTTGAAGGGGCATCTTATTGATGCGGCTGAAATAGCCTCACAATTTAACCCTGCAAAATGTAGTTGTCAGTATAGGATAAGCAGGGATCGTTCAGTCCGGGGATTGTAGGGTACACCTACACAAAAAGGTCAATTAACAAATAAAAGAATAAAATGGGGGTTTTGAGATTTGGTTCCTAATCTACTTAAAATAAAAACAAAACAAATAAAACTATATACAATGATCGACTTCCCTAACCATGACCAATACCACTCAGAAATTCATTTCAACATGCTACAAAACTGTGCCAATCTTGAATGCATAGATAAGAGCCCAAATGAAAAGCCTCAGCGGATCAATCCATTTATCTGATTCGTTCTAATGTAGGCTTGGATCGGAAAAGTCCTTACCAAGCCTAATACTACTAATTTTCAAAAACACTCAGCGTAATTCTCTTAACTAGTAGTATTATCTAACCCTCGAATCAACTCACACGTGCAAATTAACCATTACACATAGAATTTAACACGTAATTTCCAAAATCGTTTAATCATTAAAGCATGATTTTTACCACTTTTTAGAACTAATTGCTACTTGTTTAACTCAGCGCCTTAACAAATAATAATTACTCTTGGCAAATTAAGCAAACACGCAAGAACTCTCACCGTTATTCTAGCATGCAAACTTATTAACCTAACTCTGAAAATTACCTAAACACATAAAAGGGCACAAGATTGTGACATGCATCATCAAAGAATTCTCGAAATTAACTCAATAATAAACTGAAAATCTCAAAAATATTAATAAAAATATTCTGAAAATCTCATGTCTCCAATTACACAACTCGCAACTCCAAACACACAAAACCGAAATAAAAATTGTAAGTAGAGTCATAGTTACACTTTGAAGCTTTCCTCAGCGGCTTGGCAACAAGGTGATGAACTCGTCTCTGCTATGGTGGTGGAGCGTCCTTGACTCAGCGCCTAAGAACTTCGTAGAATGATGGATGGATGGTGGTCACGGTCTTGTAAGTGATGGAAGTTTGAGAAGTGAATTAGGCCGGGAAGTGATAGGCCGGGAAGTGATGCTAATTCTGTTCTGGACATTGCCTATTTATAGGGGAGCATTGGTTGGCTTTTGTCGATCATACCCTTCATCATTGGACGGATGGGATTGCATCATAATTCCTTTAATTTCCCAAATGAAACGTCTCCTTTATGGCCTTAATTCCTCTCATAATGGGGTCTTTTAACAAGCTGAAACGTCTTTCTCTTATTTATTTTCCAGTTGAAACATCTTTTTTCTTTATTCCCCAACTGAAAAACGTCTTTCTCCTTTATTCTCCAACTGAAAACGTCTTTCTCCTTTATTTCGCGTCTTCATTGCTTGGTCAAATGTCTTAAATGTTTTATTTTATGACTCCATCGTTGTTGTTTCCAAGAGTTCCACCAGCCAAGGTTTCCTACAACAAGCAGGAGAATATCAGAATTTTCTAGAGAAAATAAAGGGAATTAAAATGTAAAGACCGCAAAAACAGTCGACAGTGAGGAATCCTAATCCAGCTAGGATTTTTCATGAATTTATCTTTTTCCGCTTATTTCACGCTAAACACTCTACAATACTCTTAAAATGACTCGATGACTCAAAACACGAAACTTAAGGGAGAAACAAGGCTAAAATGGGGCATATACTCAATAATATCGTCGCACTTTATGCTCCTATCACCTATGACTCAAAATAAAAACAAAAGCAACGAAATTTTTTTTTTTATATTTTTGACATTTTTCATTTTTTTTTTTTTTTTTGTATTTTCCAATATATATGACTCAAAATAAAAGACAAAAATGTAAATCCCTTCCCCCACACTTAAATATTGCATTGTCCTCAATGTAATCAAGAATAAGCATGCAATGAAACACTTAAGCATATAGAGATGGTGATATGAGCATTTTAATGCGACGTTTTACTTGCTTTTCCCTACATTTCTTGCGTTATTTCCTTATTAAAACCCTGTTTAGGAAAGTTTCCATTCTTTGATTGGGAAAGTTCCTATTTGTAGAAAGTTGCTATTTTTGTAGTTTCTATTTATCATTTTTAGTAAGTTTCCATTTTCGGTAGTTTCTATTTTTCATTTTTTAGAAAGTTTCCCATTTTCAGTTTAGGAAAGTTGCCATTTTTCATTTTAGGAAAGTTTCTATTTTTCTTATTAGTTTCTATTTTCAGGACCTCCGAGCTAAAAAGTGGAAATGAACTCACAAATGGAAAGAGGAGCTTGCAAACGTTAAGGGGAGCAAAAATGAGGAACAATGAGCCACAGAAATGAGCAGAATTGAAGAAAAGAAGTTTTCCTGCTTCAACCAGGAAACCCTGCGAAAAGGAGGAAAGCTTACCAATGAAGTTTCCAACGTTACTAATACGCTTTTTGCAAGCGCATAATTTAACCCTGAAATGTCATTAGTAGCATAGAATAAATAGGGATCGTTCTATTCCGGGGATTGAGGGTACACCTGTCATTGTCAAACAATTAAACAATTAAAATGCTAAAACAAAGTATAATATTCACACATATGCACATTATTTACGAAACAAGGGGGGTATTTTTGATTTTGGTTTTCTTCGAAAATTAAACTAAGTTAACAAAACAATTAAAATGCTAAAACATAAAAATACAAATGGAATGCAAGAACAACGATCAAAATCGAAACATATGATTAAAATTAATTCAAGTTCATCATTGTTCATCATAGTCATGCAAGAGGAATTGATCATGTGAAACGTTCAAAGCAAACAATTTCCCATATTTACTTTCAACGCTAATTAATCTAAGTGAAAGCACATAGACTAATCCTATCAAACATGCATTCAAGCCCTAGAAAGCTAGTCAATCATACATGTCTAACGCATTAAGCATCTAGAAAGGCTATCAATTCAAATGTGCAACTTAGTATGAAAAAGTCCACCTAATTGCAATCTTCTTTGATTAAATTCGGTTTTTGTACAAAACCTTTACTACTTATTGATTCAAGAACACAAAACCAAAAAGTTGATTCATGTTCTTAAATTCGTAGCACCAATTATATAAAAACCCTAAAAGTTTCGAACCCTTTAAGATTAACATACAAAAGATTTCTATCATGCAAATTTAATCAAACACTCACACATAAGCAACTATAAATCGCAAAACATGAATCTGAAAATTAGTAATTAACCATAAAATTTCAGAATTCGAAAATTGTTCAAACACAAGTGTCAACTAGGGCATAACCAACGAAAATTACAAAGCAAAGGTTACAAGGAGAATCGGATTACACCGTGATGAAGATGGGATGAATGGTCTCTTGAATTTCGAAAGCAATCTTCAAGGATGGTGATGGATGATGTGCACGGCTTGTCCTCTTCTTCCTTGGCCTTGCTTGAACTTCGTGGTTGCCCTAGAGGATGGAGAAGAACACGGCTAGGCTAGAGAGAGTTTTCTGATTTTTTTCTAAAGTTGTAAAACGCAAAAGTCGGAACTCCTTCACGTTGAGAGAAGAGAGGAATATATAGGGGACGGCCCCTAGGTCTCCATGCCGTCCAAAACCCTAGAAAAGCTCACGGCTATTGCTTGCACTTCCACATAATTTCCTCCAATGACTTCTTGCCACATAAGCCCTATGAGGTGTCTCAACCAATCACATAATTTCCTAGAATATTTCCCTTGATTTTCTTGCCGAAATTCTTGAGATAATTTCTGATTTTCTGTTTTTAAATTCGGCCAAAACTCTTTAGGGAATGTAGGAATGTATCTAGACTTCATTTGAGCTTTTCTTGGTCTCCACCTTTTTCTCTTTCCTTAAAACTCTCTAGGGAATATCTTTGCCGTTCAAAACCCTAGGATTTTCACGTCCTCCCTTGTTTATCTCTTCCTTTTTCACGGCAAAGCCTCTAGGGTTTATCTCCAAGTATTTTCTTTCCATAAAAATAGCCCTAGATAATCTCCCTAGAAAATCTCTTTTTAATTTCTGATTTTTGGACGCCTCTTCCTTGTTTCTCTCTTGCAAATTCACGGCAAAACATCTTTAGGGCTAGGGTTTGCGTCACAAACCCTAGTTCCATGGGCTTTGGTGGGCTTTTATCCAATTAGCCGAAAATCCAACAAGTCTTGAGAGTTTTTGGGCCTCCATGCGTCACTTCTATGCCATGTCATCTTCCAACGTCACAACATTTTATTTTTCCATTTCTTTTTTCCATAGTAACGTTGGAAACTTCATTGGTAAGCTCTCCTCCATTTCGCAGGGTTTCCTGGTTGCACTAGGAAAGCTTGTTTCTTCATTTCTGCTCAATTGTGTGGACCGTTTCCTCTCAAATTTGTTCGTCTTGATGTTCGCAGGCTCCTCTTTCCATTCGTGCGTTCATTTCCACTTTTTAGCTCGGAGGTCCTGAAAATAGAAACTAGTATGAGAAAATAGAAACTTACCTAAAATGAAAAATAGAAAGTTACTAAAAATGAAAAATAGAAACTTGCCAGAAATGAGAAATGAAAACTACAAGAATAGAAACTTTCTAAAAATGGAAAATAGAAACTAAGAAAAATGGAAACTTTCTACAAATAGGAACTTTCCCAATCAAAGAATGGAAACTTTCCTAAACAGAGTTTTACTAAGGAAATGACGCAAGAAATGTAAGGAAATGCAGTTAAAACGTCGCATTAAAATGCTCCTATCAGTTACTATGAAAAAGAAATAGAAAAATGAAGTGTTATGACGTTGGAAGGTGACAAGGCTTGAATAAGAAGCAACAAGGCCCAAGAACTCTCAAGAATGAAGTGGATTTTCGGCAAAATGGATCAAGGCCCACAAGAGCCCATGCAATTAGGGTTTGTGACGCATGGAACAAACCCTAGGAGAGTTTGCCGTGAATATCAAGAGAGAAACAAGGAGTTTGCGGTGAGAAAAATCAGAAAATAAGAAAAGATTTCGATGGAGATTTCTTAGGGAGATTTTAAAGGAAAGAGAATATGTGTTGAACACAAAAAGCTCTCAAAGGAGTCTAGATTCGTCCCCAATATTTTCTAAATATATTGTTGCCGAAATTGGTGAAGAAAATCAGAATATATCTCTATATATTTCGGCAAGATTATTTAGGGAATTAACATTGGAATTTTGTGATTGGTTGGACCATGTCATAGGGCTTATGTGGCAAGCTACCATTGGAGAAAATTATGTGGAGTTATCAAGCAATTGCCGTGAGGATTCTTAGAGCTATGCACGGCTTGGAGAGCAAGGAAGCCATCCCTTATATATACTCTCTCATTCTCAACGTCTAAGGCCCTCTTCCTTTACGTTTTAATTTTAGAAAAAATTCAGAAAGGTTCTTTAGCATAGCCGTGAGTTTCTTCATCCTCTAGAGCAAGCCACGAGTTCAAGCAAGGCCAAGGAAGAGAAGAAGAAGCCGTGACCTATTCCTCCACCATCCACCTTTGAAGCTTGCTTTCGAGTTTCAAAGGAAACGATCATTATCATCTTCCATCCACGGTGTAATTCAATCTCTACTTTGTAACTGATAGGAGCATTTTAATGCGACGTTTTAACTGCATTTCCCTACATTTTTCTGCGCCATTTCCTTGAAAAATCCTTGTTTTGGAAAGTTTCCATTCTTTGATTGGGAAAGTTCCTTATTGTAGAAAGTTTCCATTTTTGTAGTTTTCATTTCTCATTTCTGGCAAGTTTCCATTTTCAGTTTAGGAAAGTTTCTATTTTTCATTTTTAGTAAGTTTCTATTTTTCATTTTTAGAAAGTTTCTATTTTTAGTACAGTTTCTATTTTCAGGACCTCCGAGCTAAAAAGTGGAAATGAACGCACGAATGGAAAGAGGAGCTTGCGAACATCAAGACGAACGAATATGAGAGAAAACGGCCCACACATTTGAGCAGAAATGAAGAAATAAGCTTTCCTAGTCCAACCAGGAAATCCTACGAAATGGAGGAAGGCTTCCCTAGCAAGTTTCCAACGCAACTATGAAAAAGAAATGGAAAAACAATGTGTTTTGCGTTGGAAGATGAGAAGGCTTGAAGATGAAGCAACGAGGCCCAAGAACTTTATGGATTTTCGGCAAAATGGATCAAGGCCCATCAAAGCCCATGACACTAGGGTTTGTGACGCAAAACCCTAACCCTAGGGATGTTTTGCCGTGAAAATCAAAGGGGAGAGAGAGAAGGTGGCGTGAAAATCAAAAGAAGAATAAAAGATTACACAAGAGATTTTCTAGGGTGAAGTTTATGGAAAGAATTCATTCCTAGAAACCCTAAGCATGTTTTGGCTGAAATATCAAGAAGAAAATCAAAAAATATTCAAGGAATTTCGGCAAGAATATATTAGGGTATCTTCTTGGAGTTTTATGATTGGTTGGATGACACACTAGGGCTTACTTGGCAATTTCTCATTGGTGGAAGCTATGTGGAATTATTAATTTAATTCCTTGGAAGAAAATCAGAAAACTCACGGCTTGGAGGCCAAGACTTGACGTTTCCTATAAATACTACACCCTAGACGTCTCAAAGAAGACCACTACACAATTCAGAAAATTCTCTCTACGCGCGGAAGCTCTCTCCATTCTCTAGTTCAACTTTTGGCGTTTTCAAGCAAGGAAGGAAGAAGCAAGACTAGGCCGTGAGCATCATCATCCATTCCACCTTGAAGCCGTGCACTTTGAAGCTTGCTTTCAAGTTTCATTCGTTCATCATTCAAGTCATTCATCCATCTCTCCATTCACGGTGTAATTCAACCTTCTTTCTTGTAATCACTTTTGATTCTCCTTGTTTGATTTCGTTGGATGTTGCTCTAGTTAACATTGATGTTTGAACAAGGTTTATAATCTGAAATTTTATGATTGAATAAAGGATTTCGAATTCTATGTTGTGATTCCAAAGTTGCTTATGTGTGATTGGTCGATTGAATTTGCTTTATAGATATCTCTTGTATGTTAATCTTAATTGGTTCGAAACTTTTAGGGTTTATGTATGAGTGGTGCTAGATTTAAGAACATGATTCAACTTTTTGTGTTATGAACTTAAATCAAAAGTAGTAAAGGTTTTGAACAAAAATCGAATTCAATTGAAAAAGGATTGCAATTAGATGAACTTATTCATACTAAGTTGTACACTTGAGTTGATAGCCATTCTATGTGTTTCTTGCGTTGAATATGTATGATTGACTAGCTTTCTAGAGCTTGATTACATGTTTGATAGGATTAATCTTTGTGCTTTCACTTAGGTTAATTAGCGTTGAAAGTAAAATATGGGAAATCGTTTGCTTTCGAATGTTTCACATGATCAACTCCTTTCACATGACTTGGAAGAACAATGTAGGGTTAATTCGAATTTAATCATGAACTTGGTTTTAATCTTTGTTTCTTACATTGTATTCTTGTATTTTTGTTTTTGTTTATACTTAGTTTTAATTCTTATTTTTAATTTTCGAAAAACAAACCAAAAACCTAAAAACCCCCCTAAATTCGTGAATAGTGTTTATATGTGTAAATATTATACTTTGTTTTATTTTAATTGTTTAAATTGTCTTACATTGACAGGTGTACCCTCAATCCCCGGAATAGAACGATCCCTACTTGCTTATACTACTAATGATATTTCTAGGGTTAAATTATATGCTTGCTTTGAGCGTATCAATTTTTGGCGCCGTTGCCGGGGATTGAAAAAGCATTTGTCACTTTGTGAATATATTGTGTTGTTTATATTGTGACCGAAAAAAAAAAAAAATTTACTTGTTAATTATTTTGTAATTGTCGAAAATTAGTTAATTAATTACTTAGGTTGTTATTTTTATTGTTGAACACGAGTTTAATTGTTAGTTGTAAATTAAAGAAGGAATAGGTGAAGTCGTGTTTATTAATATTGGCCTAAACCCCTTATTGGTACCTAGTTCAGGTCCCTTAAGGTTGAGGGCGGCCTTTATTAACATTCATTGAACTGTTTTCACACTTAGGACCTTTTTACTTCCAAGTAAGTATAGCCTATGTGAGATGGTGTCTAGGAAGGGGACAACGTTCATAACGGGTTCTGGTTTCAGAAGTGCTTACAAATGGGCGTAAACCACTATGTGGGAGTAGCCTATGCCAAAATGGATCGTACCTCTTGTGTTCGCCCTCCCCTACCTGGCCATTTCAGTAAGGTTGCCCAAAGGATGTAGGAGGGACTTAGTGTCTAGACGATTATACTTGGGCCGCACGTCCACTTGATTTACCGCTTGGAATTAAATTTGATATCAATAATATTTATGACAAAAGAAAATGTAAGAATATGTTGTTGGTACGTGCAAAAGCATCGCCAATTTAAACCCTGAAAAATATCATCGTTAGTATAGAGCAAATAGGGTATCGTTCAAAACCGGGGATTGAGTGTGCTAACATGTGAGAACAAATTAAAGAGAAAGAATCTACAAAAGTTACGAAAATATTAAGAACATATACAAGTTACACGAATTTAGAAATTTTACAAGTTTACAAGAAAGAATTATGAAACAACAAAGAGTTAGAGAGCACACATACATGTTCACACGAATTAGAGAGCAAGGAATGAGAAAAACAAATATACAAGTCTACATATATATAAGATCGAAAATTAGAGAGAAAACTAAGTTAGAAAAGGTTTTGGAAATCCTACTCCTATTTATACACAATTTACAAATCCATATCACATAGGGAATCCATATACAACAAGGAAACAAAAATCCCTAAAGAACACCACCAAAAATCCCTAAGAAACACAATTCCTAAAAAACACCAAAGAAATCCCTATTTTTTAGCAATCCCTAAAAAACACAAGACAATTTCCTAAAAACCACTAAATTAATTCCTAGAAAACACTAACACATATTTACTATTCACGGATCACTATTCACGAATTTTAAAAACAATTTTTTTATTTTATTTTACTTTATTATTTATATGAACATGCTACCTAAAAACTCTAAGTTAATTTTAATTATTTACAAATATACAAAAACACATAACATAAAAGATAAGGGGGTTTTTTGAAGATTGAAAATAGAAATTTTCGAAAACAAATAAAAAGTAAAAATCGTTTCTATACAAAGGTGGGAAAAGAAGAATTTTCGAAGAACAACTTATCAAGAACCAATCAAGAACAACATATTCATGCATCCCTTAATCTTCATTAGTTACCATGGAAAACTATCAACCAAGAACACAAAGATCAAAGCAACCATTGTCCCCTTTTAACTTTCTTTCTTAAGTCAAATCGAAATAGCAGAACCAAATCAATTTTATTTTGAAAAGTTCGATATCACACACTCAAAGCAACTGTGTTGAAAAATCCCGTTTTCAAATCATTAAGTTCAAGAAAGAATCAATAGACATGCAAATCCAAGCACGTCACAACTTATCATCACATGCATAATCTGATTTCGACTCAAAGCAAGCCTTTACTACTTATTCGAATTAGGTTTCACAAAGCATCAAACCTAATTACTAGCAAGTTACATGCAAGTCTTCCTATGTTTGCAACCACAAGAACGTTACATATAATGAAGCACAAAATCAAATTATCATTCCATATATTCGGCAACTAAGCAAGATTAAGAACACATAAACACATCAATCATAGAAGAGAACATCAAAATTATACTTGAAAACAGTTTTGCATACTCAAAAGATTCGGTTTACACGTAGATAATCCAAAGCAGAAAATCCATCTAACAATTACACATAAACCGTGAGTTAATGTATGTTAAAGCTTATGAACAACCCTTAGTTACGTCCCAAGGTCCAAAGCAGCTCCTTAGCACAGCAACAAGTGATGAACACGGCAATGGAGGAAGATGGCACGGCTTAGCTCCTTGAAGAATTATGAAAACTTGAAACTCAAGAGCACTCAAGTGAGAATACAAAATTGTGGAGAAAATTGTTCACCTTGAGACGTCTAATACACTAGGTATATATAGGAGAACGTCTCAAAGCACTCCCAATTCGTTTCTACTTGGTTTCTTCAAAGTTGTGTTGATCTAGGACTTGTTTGGCACAAAGCAGATTTCCGGCAGACTTGACCTCAGTGCACTAAAACTACCATAACTTCTTCTAGAAAATAGATATCGCTGAGCTGTAAAATGTTATGGAAACTAGACATCTGTAGCTTTCCAACCATATGAAGATAATAATTTTCTGAGCTCTGAGCGATTTTCTATGCTCCGTTGAAGTTGACTGATCTGCACAGGCAGTAATCCGAATCTGTAATGGATTTGACTTTTAAAGCACAACTTAAGTCCAACTCGGTTTTCCTTCACATCACATGCCTCTCACATGTCTTCCACACCTTATTGAAGAATGAAACGTCAAGAACTCCCTAGAACCTTCAAGAATCTCACGGCAATTCCAATCCATACTCAACTAGAAATCCAAACTCCACATTGCTTTGAAATCCGAATTCCTTGTTGCTTTCTCTTCCATGTGCACGGCATATGATCTTCTTGAGACTTCTAGATACTTCATGAACGTTCCAAGGCTCTCCTAGTATGAGTAGAACTCCATATGCAAGTAGGTTTCCTAGTTGAATACTGCTTTCTTTTCCGAGATGCTTCTACACTCTTCCGGAACCTTCTTGAGTAATCCTTATCCAACAGGGACTCCTTGTCATACTAGTATTCCTTATCTGAGTAGAATTGGGTTTCCTTGTCCAAGTAGAACTCCTAGTCCAAGTCAGCTTCAGACTCCTACTTCAACTGTGATTCCTTTTCCTAGCCAAACTGGGAAAACTTCCATTTCTTCATTTTTCTTCATTTCTGCGCCACTTGTGCCTTCCTTAGCCATTTTTGGACTTTGAGACTCCATTTTACCTGTAAAACACTAACTAAGTTAAATTGATCAAGATAAAGGAAATAACTTAGCAAAATATAGGGTTTAAACATTATAAACGTCGCATTTTATGCTCCTATCAGTTGTGATGCTTTAAGGTATATTGGATTAAACATAATCTTGGAAAGGTAGCTGTTACAGCCCATTGCACTCCGAGATTCACTGTTCCCGTACACAAGTGTTGAAATAATTGTAAATAAAAGAAAAGAAATTAAGTTTAATTGTATAAAATTTTCGTGAATAGTAAAAATCAGGTTTATGGAAGTATGAATTTTATTATGAGTTTTTGACCATAATGGAATAGGTGAAGGACTTTGTCTTTAACATTAGTCTTGCACCCTTCTCTTTCATGTGGCACACCTTAGTAGCATAGGGTGTCTTGGTTGATTGGATACGAGAAGTGCTAGCAAAGGGTCTTGTCCCCTGCTAAACAAGTGAGCTGAGCTCTGCCACAATCGTTCCTTTGCTACCTGGCTCTGTGTGAAAAGAGTTACCAAAAGATTGAGGAGGGCGACTAGTATTAAGGATCGAGCCCTTGGGCCGCACGTCTAAACTTTGGTTAAGAGCTTATAATGGGATTCAAGCTTTTATTAACTATGTCACACCCTAACTAAACTTGGACATAAAGGTGACGTTTTCTATTGTGGAAATTTTGTGTATTTTACTTCTCTTTATACTTGTAAAAAAAAAAAAAAACATAGTGAATAGTAAATCGTGAATAGTAAGTTTTGTGCATATTTTTGTCTAATTATATTTGTAAAGAAATAGAATTAAAGAAAATAAAATGGAGTTATGAATTTTGTTAAATACTTAATTGTTGTGAGTATGTAAAATCGTATGAGTAGACAGGGGCCCTTTTGTTAATATTGGCCTTAACCCCTCATTCGTATGAAGAAAGACTTGCTCGTTTGAAGAATCCTCCACAACTTGAGTACAGAAGACCTTCTTCTTTGCAATTCAAAGAGTACACATTTAACGAGCCAGGGAAGAGGATCTACTCTTCTGAGGAGTCTACATCACCTACACCCACTCCATCTCCTCTTTCACGTTCACCTTCACCTGTGGTTTCGTCCAACTCTACACCACCACTTTCACCACCACCTGAAGAAGTCAAAGAAGAGAGAATGGCATCTATTAGGGAACTCTCCACAGCAACTGTCCAAGGAGGACCCCCTTCGGGCATCATATACCCTGCCCCTGCAGCAGGAAGACAGGCAGAGTTTGAGCTTAAGAGTGGATTGTTGCACAAGCTCCCTATGTTCCATGGCCTCAATATGGAGGACGCCAACAAGCACATCAGAGAATTCCAGTCTGTGTGTGCAAATATGCAACCACAAGGAGCAGATGAAAACATTCTGAAGATGAAGGCATTTCCCTTCTCCTTAGCTGACAGAGCCAAAGATTGGCTATATGAGCTCCCTGCTGGACGTATCACATCATGGGAAACAATGAGGAAGGCCTTCTTGGAAAAATACTTCCCAACTTCAAAGGTCATCAGACTGAGGAAGAAGCTCAGTGGAATTGAGCAAGCCCATGATGAGTCCTATGGTGCCTACTATGAGAGGTTCAATTCCTTACTTGCACAATGCCCTCAACATCAGATGAAGGATGAGACCCTACTTACTTGCTTCTACGAAGGACTTTTGCCCTTGGAAAGGCAAATGCTTGATGCTGCAGCTGGAGGAGCTTTTGTGGACAAGTCACCTGCAGCTGGGAGGGA
This sequence comes from Rosa rugosa, assembly GCF_958449725.1. Classification (NCBI taxonomy): domain Eukaryota; kingdom Viridiplantae; phylum Streptophyta; class Magnoliopsida; order Rosales; family Rosaceae; genus Rosa; species Rosa rugosa. The sequence continues at coordinate 30,070,237 of NC_084821.1, read as the reverse complement.
ACTTATTGAAAATCGTGCCCTAAACACTCAACAGTATGAGGGTGTGAGACAGACCACTCGCAGGGTCAATGAGGTGAGCACTAGTCCTGCCATTGCGGATCAATTGAGCAAACTCACCCTTCTTGTGAACAAAGTGGCGACTACTCAAGGCCAAGGAGGACCTTCTGCTTGTGGGGTATGCTTTACCCAAGGACATCCTACGGATCAATGTCCTCAACTAAGTGAGAATGGTGGTTGGGAGTCTGTGAATGCCCTAGGAGGATATCAAGGGAACCAAGGGGGTCCCCAACGTCCAAGGTATGATCCATATTCGAATACCTATAACCCTGGATGGAGGGATCACCCCAACTTCAAGTGGACCAACAATGAGAATGTTCAGAACCCTCTTGGTGGGAGTTTCCAACGTCCTCAAGGACCTTCATTCCAAGGACCTTCTTTTCAAAGGCCTTACATGCCACCTCAACACAACGTAGGGAATTCAAATTCCCACTATGATAAGACGATTGAGGCATTGACTAATTCTAGTCAGGCATTGACTAGTGCCACACAAACTTTGCTACAAGGACAACAGAACCACACCAAGGACATTGCTGACCTTAAGAAGCAGATGGGACAAGTGGTGGACTTCATGACCAAGTTTCATGAAACTGGTAGGCTTCCGAGCAACACAATTCCAAACCCAAAAGGAGGCTTTGAAGGCCCACCCAGCTGAGGACGAGAAGACACCAAGTCTAGGCTGAAAGACTATAAACATTAAGCGCTGCTTGGGAGGCAACCCAATTCAGAAGTAGCTGTGGAGGAGCCTTCAACGCAGATTTGCTCTTTTTCCTCCCTACTTCTTTATTTTGTCCCTTTTATTTTTCTTTGAGCTTTAGTTTCGTAAAATTCCATCTCTATATGCTTAAGTGTTTCATTGCATGCTTATTCTTGATTACATTGAGGACAATGCAATATTTAAGTGTGGGGGAAGGGATTTATATTTGAGTCTTTTATTTTGAGTCATATATATTGAAAAATACAAAAAAATCGAAAAATGTCAAAAATATAAAAAAAAAAAAAAAAAAAAAAAATTTTGTTGCTTTTGTTTTTATTTTGAGTCTTAGGATGCCCTTTCAACTGTCTAGGATGATTCTATATCTCTGAAATCATGACTAAAAGATGATCACGAAATTGAGATGACTTAAAATGGTATTCTTTGGTTAATTGAGATATATGAAAAAGATGTGCCTTGTAGTGGATATGGATTTCGTGACTTTGGTACAGAATATGAGCATGTTAAGATGAGTTTTGATTCATATAAACCCATGTGAGATAATTGTGCCCATGTCCCTTTTCTTGGAGTGAAATGAAAAATATATTCTTAAATTCTTGGCGATGTTTTGATGATCTCATTATTCTTTCATCTTGATTGACTACTTGCCATAGATTAAGTTTGATGGACTAGAGAATGCTAGAATTCGCTCTTGTGCTTGTTGAGACGTTATATCAATACATGGCCCTGATTCTGGAAAGGATAGAGGCACCCTAGGAATTACCACCATTGCCATATAAACCTGTGTCCTTATTTGTGCCCGTCGTGGGACTCCCCTAGATAAACCCCTTTGAGCCTACGTTAAGCCTTTTCTTTCATCACCCTTAAAATCTTTAACCTAAGCCTTAGTATAGCTATAACCCTACCCTTTGTTCTAAGAACTTAGTGGAGCTAAATTGAGACTTTACTTGAAGATTTTTGGCGTCAACAATGAAGGATAAGAAGAGGTGAAAGTTCAAGTGTGGGGGTAGACTTGTCCATGGAAGAAAATGTATGAAAAAGCCGAGAAAAAGAAAAAGAAAAAAAATATATATATGCACGGCTAGAAAATAAAAAGAAAGAAAAAGAAAGAAATATCTATGGATTTTAGTCCCCCATACTTGGTGAGTTTGGAGTTTACTTTGAATTGAAGGCCCACTACAGAAAAATTTGGCCTTTGTCCAACTCATTAGTGACCAAAGGAAGTTTAGAGTGAAGTTTGGGCCCAACATGAAGACATTAGGCCCCTTTATAACACCCCCATGGAATAGTGACATTTTTGCATACTTGGTGGATTTCTAGAAGTCTCTCTACATTTACATGAGCTCTGCTAGGTTTTTAGGACACTTTGTTAAATTCCTTACCCTTCGTTTCTTTAAACCTTGAGCCATAGCCCCATTACAACCCTTGATAAGACCTTCTTGATCCTTAAGATGGGACAGCCCTTGATGTGGAGATGAGTTACAAGAGTTGAACCTATGGCTTGGGTCCATCTGTGCAAGTAGTTGGTATCCTTCATGAGATCTTTAAAGAAAATTATACTTGTGCTTTCGTTTCTTGCATTATGTGATATACTTGCTATCTTTCACATATACTTGAGTGTATAAGCTTTTAAGCATTGCCATGATCTGAGAGAAGAAAGAGTGGATATACCTTGTGAGGAATTGAATCAAACTTGTTTGAAGCATGCTTAACAGAAACCATCACCATTGTTCCAACCAAGTCCTACTTGTGTATATGTGAATTATGTGTTTTAATTAACTCTCGAATGCCTAAACATTGATTCTTGGTAAAGTGCTAATCTTGGTGTTGTGAAAGTAAGAGATTGCTGAGACAAATAGTTGAAGGGCAATAGAGTCTGTTATGTGTCGAGTCTTTAATTTTCGTTGAGTCGTAGTCGTGTCTGTGTTGTGATTTTGCTAAGGGACTAGCAAAAGCTAAGTGAGGGGGAATTTGATAGGAGCATTTTAATGCGACGTTTTAACTGCATTTCCCTACATTTTTCTGCGCCATTTCCTTGAAAAATCCTTGTTTTGGAAAGTTTCCATTCTTTGATTGGGAAAGTTCCTTATTGTAGAAAGTTTCCATTTTTGTAGTTTTCATTTCTCATTTCTGGCAAGTTTCCATTTTCAGTTTAGGAAAGTTTCTATTTTTCATTTTTAGTAAGTTTCTATTTTTCATTTTTAGAAAGTTTCTATTTTTAGTACAGTTTCTATTTTCAGGACCTCCGAGCTAAAAAGTGGAAATGAACGCACGAATGGAAAGAGGAGCTTGCGAACATCAAGACGAACGAATATGAGAGAAAACGGCCCACACATTTGAGCAGAAATGAAGAAATAAGCTTTCCTAGTCCAACCAGGAAATCCTACGAAATGGAGGAAGGCTTCCCTAGCAAGTTTCCAACGCAACTATGAAAAAGAAATGGAAAAACAATGTGTTTTGCGTTGGAAGATGAGAAGGCTTGAAGATGAAGCAACGAGGCCCAAGAACTCTATGGATTTTCGGCAAAATGGATCAAGGCCCATCAAAGCCCATGACACTAGGGTTTGTGACGCAAAACCCTAACCCTAAAGATGTTTTGCCGTGAAAATCAAAGGGGAGAGAGAGAAGGTGGCGTGAAAATCAAAAGAAGAATAAAAGATTACACAAGAGATTTTCTAGGGTGAAGTTTATGGAAAGAATTCATTCCTAGAAACCCTAAGCATGTTTTGGCCGAAATATCAAGAAGAAAATCAGAAAATATTCAAGGAATTTTGGCAAGAATATATTAGGGTATCTTCTTGGAGTTTTATGATTGGTTGGATGACACACTAGGGCTTACTTGGCAATTTCTCATTGGTGGAAGCTATGTGGAATTATTAATTTAATTCCTTGGAAGAAAATCAGAAAACTCACGGCTTGGAGGCTGATAGGAGCATTTTAATGCGACGTTTTAACTGCATTTCCTTACATTTCTTGCGTCATTTCCTTAGTAAAACTCTGTTTAGGAAAGTTTCCATTCTTTGATTGGGAAAGTTCCTATTTGTAGATAGTTTCCATTTTTCTTAGTTTCTATTTTCCATTTTTAGAAAGTTTCTATTCTTGTAGTTTTCATTTCTCATTTCTGGCAAGTTTCTATTTTTCATTTTTAGTAACTTTCTATTTTTCATTTTTGATAAGTTGCTGTTTTTCAAATTAGGAAAGTTTCTATTTCTCATACTAGTTTCTATTTTCAGGACCTCCGAGCTAGAAAGTGGAAATGAACTCACAAATGGAAAGAGGAGCCTGCGAACATCAAGACAAACAAATATGAGAGAAAACGGTCCACACATTTGAGAAGAAATGAAGAAAATAAAGTGTTGTGACGTTGGAAGATGACATGGCATAGAAGTGACGCATGGAGGCCCAAAAACTCTCAAGACTTGTTGGATTTTCGGCTAATTGGATAAAAGCCCACCAAAGCCCATGGAACTAGGGTTTGTGACGCAAACCCTAGCCCTAAAGATGTTTTGCCGTGAATTTGCAAGAGAGAAACAAGGAAGAGGCGTCCAAAAATCAGAAATTAAAAAGAGATTTTCTAGGGAGATTATCTAGGGCTATTTTTATGGAAAGAAAATACTTGGAGACAAACCCTAGATGTTTTGCCGTGAAAAAGGAAGAGATAAACAAGGGAGAACGTGAAATTCCTAGGGTTTTGGACGGCAAAGATATTCCCTAGAGAGTTTTAAGGAAAGAGAAAAAGGTGGAGACCAAGAAAAGCTCACATGAAGACTAGATACATTCCTACATTCCCTAAAGAGTTTTGGCCGAATTTAAAGACAGAAAATCAGAAATTATCTCAAGAATTTCGGCAAGAAAATCAAGGGAAATATTCTAGGAAATTATGTGATTGGTTGAGACACCTCATAGGGCTTATGTGGCAAGAAGTCATTGGAGGAAATTATGTGGAAGTGCAAGCAATTGCCGTGAGCTTTTCTAGGGTTTTGGACGGCCTTGGAGACCAAGAAGCCGTCCCCTATATATTCCTCTCTTCTCTCAACGTCAAGGGTTCCCACTTTTGCGTTTTACAACTTTAGAAAAAATTCAGAAAAGCTCTCTAGCCTAGCCGTGTTCTTCTCCATCCTCTAGGGCAACCACGAAGTTCAAGCAAGGCCAAGGAAGAAGAGGACAAGCTGTGCACATCATCCATCACCATCCTTGAAGATTGCTTTCGAAATTCAAGAGACCACATCACCTTTTCGTTCATCACCATCTCCATCTCTTGGTGTAATTCGATTCTTCCTTGTAACCTTTGCTTTGTAATTTTCGTTGGTTATGCCCTAGTTGACACATGTGTTTGAACAATTTTCGAATTCTGAAATTCTATGATTAATTACTAATTTTCAGATTCATGTTTTGCGATTTATAGTTGCTTATGTGTGAGTGTTTGATTAAATTTGCATGATAGAAATCTTTTGTATGTTAATCTTAAAGGGTTCGAAACTTTTAGGATTTTTATATAATTGGTGCTACGAATTTAAGAACATGAATCAACTTTTTGGTTTTGTGTTCTTAAATCAATAAGTAGTAAAGGTTTTGTACAAAAACCGAATTTAATCAAAGAAGATTGCAATTAGGTGGACTTTTTCATACTAAGTTGCACATTTGAATTGATAGCCTTTCTAGATGCTTAATGCGTTAAACATGTATGATTGACTAGCTTTCTAGGGCTTGAATGCATGTTTGATAGGATTAGTCTATGTGCTTTCACTTAGATTAATTAGCGTTGAAAGTAAAATATGGGAAATTGTTTGCTTTGAACGTTTCACATGATCAATTCCTCTTGCATGACTATGATGAACAATGATGAACTTGGATTAATTTTAATCATATGTTTCGATTTTGATCTTTGTTCTTGCATTCCATTTATATTTTTATGTTTTAGCATTTTAATTATTTTGTTAACTTAGTTTAATTTTCAGAAAAACCAAAATCAAAAACCCCCTTTTAATTCGTAAATAATGTGCATATGTGTAAATATTATACTTTGTTTTAATTTTAATTGTTTAATTGTTTGACAATGACAGGTGTACCCTCAATCCCCGGAATAGAACGATCCCTATTTACTTATACTACTAATGACATTTCAGGGTTAAATTATGCGCTTGCTTTGAGCGTATCAGAGGCCAAGACTTGACGTTTCCTATAAATACTACACCCTAGACGTCTCAAAGAAGACCACTACACAATTCAGAAAATTCTCTCTACGCGCGGAAGCTCTCTCCATTCTCTAGTTCAACTTTTGGCGTTTTCAAGCAAGGAAGGAAGAAGCAAGACTAGGCCGTGAGCATCATCATCCATTCCACCTTGAAGCCGTGCACTTTGAAGCTTGCTTTCAAGTTTCATTCGTTCATCATTCAAGTCATTCATCCATCTCTCCATTCACGGTGTAATTCAACCTTCTTTCTTGTAATCACTTTTGATTCTCCTTGTTTGATTTCGTTGGATGTTGCTCTAGTTAACATTGATGTTTGAACAAGGTTTATAATCTGAAATTTTATGATTGAATAAAGGATTTCGAATTCTATGTTGTGATTCCAAAGTTGCTTATGTGTGATTGGTCGATTGAATTTGCTTTATAGATATCTCTTGTATGTTAATCTTAATTGGTTCGAAACTTTTAGGGTTTATGTATGAGTGGTGCTAGATTTAAGAACATGATTCAACTTTTTGTGTTATGAACTTAAATCAAAAGTAGTAAAGGTTTTGAACAAAAATCGAATTCAATTGAAAAAGGATTGCAATTAGATGAACTTATTCATACTAAGTTGTACACTTGAGTTGATGATAGGAGCATAAAATGCGACGTTTATAATGTTTAAACCCTATATTTTGCTAAGTTATTTCCTTATTCTTGATCAATTTAACTTAGTTAGTGTTTTGCAGGTAAAATGGAGTCTCAAAGTCCAAAAATGGCTAAGGAAGGCACAAGTGGCGCAGAAATGGAAAGAAATGAAGAAATGGAAGTTTTCCCAGTTTGACTAGGAAAAGGAATCCCAGTTGAAGTAGGAGTCTGAAGCTGACTTGGACTAGGAGTTCTACTTGGACAAGGAAACTCAATTCTACTCAGATAAGGAATACTAGTATGACAAGGAGTCCCTGTTGGATAAGGATTACTCAAGAAGGTTCCGGAAGAGTGTAGAAGCATCTCGGAAAAGGAAGCAGTATTCAACTAGGAAACCTACTTGCATATGGAGTTCTACTCATACTAGGAGAGCCTTGGAACGTTCATGAAGTATCTAGAAGTCTCAAGAAGATCATATGCCGTGCACATGGAAGAGAAAGCAACAAGGAATTCGGATTTCAAAGCAATGTGGAGTTTGGATTTCTAGTTGAGTATGGATTGGAATTGCCGTGAGATTCTTGAAGGTTCTAGGGAGTTCTTGACGTTTCATTCTTCAATAAGGCGTGGAAGACATGTGAGAGGCATGTGATGTGAAGGAAAACCGAATTAGACTTAAGTTATGCTTTAAAAGTCAAATCCATTACAGATTCGGATTACTGCCTGTGCAGATCAGTCAACTTCAACGGAGCATAGAAAATCGCTCAGAGCTCAGAAAATTATGATCTTTATATGGTTGGAAAGCTACAGATGTCTAGTTTCCAGAACATTTTACAGCTCGTCGATATCTATTTTCTAGAGGAAGTTATGGCCGTTTTAGTACACTGAGGTCAAGACTGCCGGAAATCTACTTTGTGCCAAACAAGTCCTAAATCAACACAACTTTGGAGAAACCAAGTAGAAACGAATTGGGAGTGCCTTGCGACGTTCTCCTATATATACCTTGTGTATTAGACGTCTCAAGGTTGACACATATTCTCCACAATTTCGTTTCTCACCGGTTTGCTCTTGAGTTTCAGGTTTTCGCATCTTGCAAGTTCTTGCCGTGCCATCCTCCATCCTTTGCCGTGATCTTCATCTTGTGTTGCTGCCTTGGATCTGCTTTGGACCTTGGGACGTAGTCAAGGGTTGTTCTTACCATCTTCATCATGTTTTCTTCTCGGTTTTGTGACTTGTTAGATAGAAATTCTGTTTTTGTTTTTCTTTGTGTAAAACCGAAACCATGAGTTAACTTTCTGAATTTTGGATGCAATTTTGATATGCTTTTCTATGATTGATGTGTTTGTGTGTTTTTGATCTTGATTAATTGCCGAAATATGGAATGATAATCTGGTTTTGTTTTATAGATAACTTTTATGTGTTCTTGTTCTTTGGTGGCCAACTTAGGATGATTGCATGTAATTGGAGCTAGTAATTAGGTAAAACGCTTCGGGACCCTAATTCGATATAGTAGTAAAGGCTTTGTACAAAGGTCGAGATCAGATTATGCATGTAATGAAAAGATTCGCTTCGAGTACTTGAATTTGCATGTTTATTGACTAAACTTTCACTTGCTCTTAATGATTTGAATGCATGAGATTATGAGTCGCTTCGATTGTGTGATACTTGCATTTGAAATATGTTGGTTTGGCGCTTCGTCGATCAATTGCGTAAAGGGAAGTCATATAAGGGACATTGGGCGCTTGTAACTTTGTTTCTTGGTTGATATCTTTCCATGGTAATTAACAAGATTAAGGGATGCATGAATATGTTGTTCTTGAAAGGTTCTTGATAAATTGTTTTCCAAAAATTCTTCTTTTCCCACCTATGTAAATAAAATGTTTTTAATCTTTTATTTGTTTTCGAAAATTATAGTTTAAATCTTCAAAAACCCCCCCTTGTTTCGTTTGTTATGTGTTTTTGTATATGTGTAAATAATTAAAATTAACTTAGAGTTTTTAGGTAGCATGTTAACTTAGATAATTAAATAAATAAAAAAAAATGTTTTTAAATTCGTGAATAGTGTCTCCGTGAATAGTAAATATGTGTTAGTGTTTTCTAGGAATTAATTTGGTGTTTTTTAGGGATTTGTTTTGTGTTTTTTAGGGATTGCTAAAATTTAGGGATTCTCTTGGTGTTTTTTAGGGATTTTGTTTTCTTGTAGATTAAGTAATTCTAAGTAGATAATAACTAGTAATCCTTGTTGTATATGGATTCCCTATGTGATATGGACTTGTAAATTGTGTATAAATAGGAGTGGGATTTCCAAAACCTTTTCTAACTTGTTTTCTCTCTTTCCTTCGAATTCTTTGTGTATATATATGTGATTTTCGTTGCTCTCTATTGTTCATTGTTCTCTAGATTCGTGTGAATGTATGTATGCTCTCTCTCTTTTCTTTTGTTGTTCGAAATTTATGCATGCTTGTTCTTGTAAACTTGTAATATTTTCGTGAACTTGTATATGTTTGTTATTTGATTTCGTAAATTGTATATTTTATTCTTTAATTTGTTTCTCACATGTTAGCACCCTCAATCCCCGGTTTGTTCGATACCCTATTTGCTCTATACTAATGATGATATTTTTCAGGGTTTAAATTGGCGATGCTTTGCACGTATCAATTTTTGGCGCCGTTGCCGGGGATTGAAAAGTCTTCATGTGATGAAAACGCCACTAAGGTATGATTTTGGTAAGGGATTATGAACTATTATGGAATAGGTGAAGTCTCTTTTGTTGACATTAGCCTTAACCCCTTATTAGCGCCTAATTTAGGTCTCTTAAGGTTGTGGGCGGCTTTTGTTAACACTTGAAAAATGTCTTGCACTTAATTTTTCCCTTATCTTAGTAAGCATAGCCTATGTGAGATGGTGTCTAGAAAGGGGACAACGTTCATGACGGGTTTTGAAATCAGAAAGGCAATGCCAAAATGGTTTCTACCTCTCGTGCTCGTCCTCCCCCGCACTGGCCATTTTCAGTAAGGTTGCCCAAAGGATTTGCGAAAAAATATGTGTAAAGACAAGGACTTGGGCCGCACGTCCAAAACAATAGTCCATGATGTTTTATTAAAATCATATACTTAGACAATTTTCGAGAAAATTGGTTTTGGTAAGAAGAAAGTAAGTCATAACGGAATAGGTGAGAGTTCTTTTATTAATACTTGTCAAGCAACCTCCTTTATCAAGTAGGCGCACCTTAGTAGCATAGAGTGTCTAGGTTGATTGGATACGAGAAGTGCTGACAAAGGGTCTCGTCCCCTGTCAATCAAGTGAGCTAAGCTCCGCCAAAATCGTTCCTCTACTACCTGGCTCTGTGTGAAAAGAGTTACCAAAAGATTAAGGAGGGGAGACTTGTATTAACATTAGAATCTCTGGGCCGCACGTCTAAACTTTGACTTACAATTCTCTTATTAAAGTTGATTATTTCGAAAGTTGTAAAAGATTGTAACTAACCACTATCAAAATTTTCGTTGGCCTTGTGTATACTTGCATATATGTGACGTTTTAATGTGTATACCTTGGTCCACGTCTTGTTTATACCTTACTAACTTTACTCTTTTGTTTTACTACAGATCAATGAATGTCTGGATCGTCTGAACCACCCAAGTACACCAAAACGCCCCTTCACGTCATTCAAGAACGAATTGCAAGGCTAAAGCAGAATTCGGACATCTTTGACGTTCAAGCCTCCACTCCACTTCAAATTCGTGAGCTTGAATTGGATAGTGAAGGGAACAGAATAGAGGGAGGATTAGAAGCTTCAACCACTTCATCGGATCAATCACCACCACATACCCCACATTCACCACATCAAGAACCACCCAACGCCCCTCTCCCTTTGATTTTACCACCACCACCACCACCAATGGCTCTCACCATAAGGCAACTCTCTACATCCGTCATCCCACCTGGGGGAGTGCCAACCTGCATAACCTACCCTGCTGCAGCTGAGGGATTAACAGCTGATTTTGAGTTGAAGTCTGGGTTGCTTCATCGTCTTCCTACCTTCCATGGACTCCCTATGGAAGATCCCAACAACCACTTGATGGAATTCCAGTTCATATGCACTAGTATGAAGCCTCAAGGAGCGGATGAGAATATTTTGAAGTTGAAAGCCTTCCCATTTTCGTTGGCTGACAAGGCAAAGCAATGGCTTTATGAGTTGCCTAGTGGACGGATTACTTCTTGGGCAGACATGATGAAGGCGTTTCTTGAGAAATTCTTTCCTACATCTCGCATCATCATGCTTAGGAAGAAGATAAGTGGCATTCAACAAGGGCAAGATGAGTCCTACGCAGAATACTATGAGAGGTTCAAGTCTCTTATCACTCAATGCCCTCAACATGGCATGAAGGATGAGACCTTGCTCACTTGCTTTTATGATGGTCTCACACCTTTGGAAAGAGACATGTTAGATGCTGCTTCTGGTGGATCTTTTGTTGACAAGGAGCCTGCGGCTGGAATGATCCTTATTGAGAATAGGGCCTTGAATCAACAACAATATGGGAGCTCTAGGTCCAAGACCACCACCACACGTGAAAGGGTCCATGAGGTAAGTGCTTTGGCTAAAATGGAAGATAAAATTAACAAACTTACTTCTCTTATGTCTCAGGGAACTCATGGACAAGTCATGGTGTGTGGAGTATGTTCTATGCAAGGGCATGTGTCTAACCAATGCCCTCAACTCATGGAGGAAGGAGGACTTGAAGGTGTTAACGCCATAGGGTTCCAACAAGGTGGTCAACCTCCAAGAAACGATCCATTCTCAAATACTTACAACCCTGGATGGAGGGATCACCCTAACTTTCGTTGGAGGAACAATGAAAACGTGCAAAATACACATCAAGGCTTCCAACAGCGTCCTCAAGGCTTTTATCAAAAGCCTCAAGCTCCTAACTCTACTCCTTTAAATTCAAACTTCAATTCAAATTCTTCTTCTGCTTCTAATGATGAATTGATCAGAACTCTAACTCAATCTACTCAAGCTTTGATTGCAGGTCAAACTCATCATGAGAATCAAATCAATGCCTTATCCACGGATGTATCAGAGATGAAGAAGCAAATGAGTCAAGTTGTAGAGTTCATGGGTAAGTTTCATGAGCAAGGGAAGCTTCCTAGCAACACAATTCCAAATCCTAAGGGAGGCTTTGGGGGCGCCACCAACTAAGGAGTGAAGGTGAAAGTCTAGGCTGAAAGACTTTAAACATTAAGCGCTGCATGGGAGGCAACCCATTTCATCCGTAGCTGTGGAGGAGCCATCAACGCAGATTTGCTTTCTTGAACTCTTCCCTTCTCTTTTATTTTCGTCAACTTTGCTTTTCTTTTAGGATTTGTTGCGTTAACTATTCTTCTATGCTTGATTGATGCTTTGCATGCTTTATAATTGTTTATACATTGAGGACAATGTATGATTTAAGTGTGGGGGAAGGGTTTAACGTTTCACTTTGTTTTTAGATAGCTAGTTTTGTGGTCTTAAAAAAAAAAAAAAAAAAAAAAAAAAAAAAAAAAAAAAAAAAATTATTTTCGTCACTTTATTAATAATAAAAAAAACGTCACTGTTCAAAAAATAAAAAAATAAAAAAATAAAAAAATCTTTTTGTTTTTTTTTGTGTTGTTTTGTTTTGTGATCGAGTCTTAGGATGCCCTTTTAACTGTCTAGGATGTGCTTATATCTCTGAAATTAAGGCTAAAAGAGGATCACAAGATTGAGATAATGTTTGATGATATTCTTTGGTTAATCATGATTTATGAAAAGCATATGAATGTGTAGTAGATATGGTGCATGCGTAACTTTGGTACAGAATATGAACATGTGGAAGATAAGTTGTGATTCATAACAACCCTAAGTGAGAATTTGAGCCATGTGCCCTTTCTTTGTGAGTGATTAACGAAAAAAATGATTATACTCTTATTTTCTTGGCGATGATTTTGTTGATCTCATTATTCTTTCATCTTGATTGACTACATGCCATAGCTCTTTAATGGACTATAGAATGCTAGAATTCACTGTTATGCTTGTTGAGACGTTTATAATCAATATATGGCCCTGATTCTGGAAAGGATAAAGGTACTTACTTAGGATTATACCACCATTGCCAAATATAGCCTGTGTCCCTATTTGTGCCCGTCGTGGGACCCCCCTAGTTTAACCCCTTTGAGCCTACATTAAGCCTTTTCTTTCATCACCCTCAAAATTCCTTAACCCTTAACCTTAGTATAGTTATATCCATACCCTTTGTTCTAAAGACTTAGTGGAGCATATTTTGAGACTTTGCTTGGAGTTTTGGCGTCAAGGATGAATTTTGAAGGCATGAAGAAGTTCAAGTGTGGGGGTAGACTTGTCCATAAGAAAAATTGTATGTAATTGCCGAAAAAGAAAAGAAAAATAAAAAAATTCGAAAGAAAAAGAATATGTTTCGGCAATTAAATGAAAGAAAAAAATGTGTATTCTTGTTTAAGTTCTATGGATTTTAGTCCCCTATACTTTGTGGATTTGGAGTTTGTTTTGAATTGAAGGCCCATTGTTGAAGAATTTGGTCTTTGTCCTATTCACACTTGTTCAAAGAAGGTTAGAATGAAGTTTGGGCCCAACATGATGACACTTGGCCCTTTTATAAGCCCAAAGGAGGACATGACGTTTTGCTATGCTTGGTGGATTTCGAAGATAGTCTCTCTACATGAACAAGTGCTCTGCTAGGTTTTTAGGACACTTTGTGATTTTCCTATCCCTTCGTTTCTTTTAAACCTTAAGCCTTGGCCCCATTACAACCCTTAATTGAAAGACCTCTTTGATCCTTAAGATGGGACAGCCTTTGATGTGGAGATGAGTTATAACTGTTGAACTTATGGCTTGGGTTCATTCGTGCATGTGGTTGATATCTTTCATGAGATCTTTAAAAAGAAAAAATATATATGCTTTCGTTTCTTATGTATGTGATCTACTTTGTAATCTTTCACATAAACTTGAGTGATAAGCTTTTAAGCATGAACCTTGAATCTGAGAGAAAAAAGAGTGATATATCTATGTGAGGTTGAATCATGACTTGTTTGAAATGTGTTGAGAACCCCCATCACCATTGTTTACCCCCAAGTCTTACATGCTTATATGTGGATTATATTTTGTAATTAACTCTCGAATATCTTGAAGATGTGATGCTTGGTTAAGTGCTAATCTTGGCGACTTGAAAGTATGAGATTGCTGAGACAATATGTTAAAGGGCTTAGAAGTCATTGTGTGTGTCAACGTTGGAGTCTTTGTTTGTGATGTTTTTGTGTTGATTTTGTTTAAGTGTTTTTGACGTTTTTCTTGAGTCTTGAGTCCTTGTGTTTTTCGTTTTCTATACTTGGTATTTTCGTTAGTTCTTTGTTTTGTTTTGTTTCTTAGTCTTTTGGTTTGTTATGTTGATTTTGCTAAGGGACTAGCAAAAGCTAAGTGTGGGGGAATTTGATAAGAGCATAAAATGCGACGTTAATAATGTTTAAACCCTATATTTTGCTAAGTTATTTCCTTTATCTTGATCACTTTAACTTAGTTAGTGTTTTTACAGGTAAAATGGAGTCTCAAAGTCCAAAAATGGCTAAGGAAGGCACAAGTAGTGCAGAAATGAAGAAAAATGAAGAAATGGAAGTTTTCCCAGTTTGACTAGGAAAAGGAATCCCAGTTGAAGTAGGAGTCTGAAGCTGACTTGGACTAGGAGTTCTACTTGGACAAGGAAACTCAATTCTACTCAGATAAGGAATACTAGTATGACAAGGAGTCCCTGTTGGATAAGGATTACTCAAGAAGGTTCCGGAAGATTGTAGAAGCATCTCGGAAAAGGAAGCAGTATTCAACTAGGAAACCTACTTGCATATGGAGTTCTACTCATATTAGGAGAGCCTTGGAATGTTCATGAAGAATCTAGAAGTCTCAAGAAGATCATATGCCGTGCACATGGAAGAGAAAGCAACAAGGAATTCGGATTTCAAAGCAATATGGAGTTTGGATTTCTAGTTGAGTATGGATTGGAATTGCCGTGAGATTCTTGAAGGTTCTAGGGAGTTCTTGACGTTTCATTCTTCAATAAGGCGTGGAAGACATGTGAGAGGCATGTGATGTGAAGGAAAACCGAATTAGACTTAAGTTATGCTTTAAAAGTCAAATCCATTACAGATTCGGATTACTGCCTGTGCAGATCAGTCAACTTCAACGGAGCATAGAAAATCGCTCAGAGCTCAGAAAATTATGATCTTTATATGGTTGGAAAGCTACAAATGTCTAGTTTCCAGAACATTTTACAGCTCGTCGATATCTATTTTCTAGAGGAAGTTATGGCCGTTTTAGTACACTGAGGTCAAGACTGCCGGAAATCTACTTTGTGCCAAACAAGTCCTAAATCAACACAACTTTGGAGAAACCAAGTAGAAACGAATTGGGAGTGCCTTGGGACGTTCTCCTATATATACCTTGTGTATTAGACGTCTCAAGGTTGACACATATTCTCCACAATTTCGTTTCTCACCGGTTTGCTCTTGAGTTTCAGGTTTTCGCATCTTGCAAGTTCTTGCCGTGCCATCCTCCATCCTTTGCCGTGATCTTCATCTTGTGTTGCTGCCTTGGATCTGCTTTGGACCTTGGGACGTAGTCAAGGGTTGTTCTTACCATCTTCATCATGTTTTCTTCTCGGTTTTGTGACTTGTTAGATAGAAATTCTGTTTTTGTTTTTCTTTGTGTAAAACCGAAACCATGAGTTAACTTTCTGAATTTTGGATGCAATTTTGATATGCTTTTCTATGATTGATGTGTTTGTGTGTTTTTGATCTTGATTAATTGCCGAAATATGGAATGATAATCTGGTTTTGTTTTATAGATAACTTTTATGTGTTCTTGTTCTTTGGTGGCCAACTTAGGATGATTGCATGTAATTGGAGCTAGTAATTAGGTAAAACGCTTCGGGACCCTAATTCGATATAGTAGTAAAGGCTTTGTACAAAGGTCGAGATCAGATTATGCATGTAATGAAAAGATTCGCTTCGAGTACTTGAATTTGCATGTTTATTGACTAAACTTTCACTTGCTCTTAATGATTTGAATGCATGAGATTATGAGTCGCTTCGATTGTGTGATACTTGCATTTGAAATATGTTGGTTTGGCGCTTCGTCGATCAATTGCGTAAAGGGAAGTCATATAAGGGACATTGGGCGCTTGTAACTTTGTTTCTTGGTTGATATCTTTCCATGGTAATTAACAAGATTAAGGGATGCATGAATATGTTGTTCTTGAAAGGTTCTTGATAAATTGTTTTCCAAAAATTCTTCTTTTCCCACCTATGTAAATAAAATGTTTTTAATCTTTTATTTGTTTTCGAAAATTATAGTTTAAATCTTCAAAAACCCCCCCTTGTTTCGTTTGTTATGTGTTTTTGTATATGTGTAAATAATTAAAATTAACTTAGAGTTTTTAGGTAGCATGTTAACTTAGATAATTAAATAAATAAAAAAAAATGTTTTTAAATTCGTGAATAGTGTCTCCGTGAATAGTAAATATGTGTTAGTGTTTTCTAGGAATTAATTTGGTGTTTTTTAGGGATTTGTTTTGTGTTTTTTAGGGATTGCTAAAATTTAGGGATTCTCTTGGTGTTTTTTAGGGATTTTGTTTTCTTGTAGATTAAGTAATTCTAAGTAGATAATAACTAGTAATCCTTGTTGTATATGGATTCCCTATGTGATATGGACTTGTAAATTGTGTATAAATAGGAGTGGGATTTCCAAAACCTTTTCTAACTTGTTTTCTCTCTTTCCTTCGAATTCTTTGTGTATATATATGTGATTTTCGTTGCTCTCTATTGTTCATTGTTCTCTAGATTCGTGTGAATGTATGTATGCTCTCTCTCTTTTCTTTTGTTGTTCGAAATTTATGCATGCTTGTTCTTGTAAACTTGTAATATTTTCGTGAACTTGTATATGTTTGTTATTTGATTTCGTAAATTGTATATTTTATTCTTTAATTTGTTTCTCACATGTTAGCACCCTCAATCCCCGGTTTGTTCGATACCCTATTTGCTCTATACTAATGATGATATTTTTCAGGGTTTAAATTGGCGATGCTTTGCACGTATCAAAAAACAAACCAAAAACCTAAAAACCCCCCTAAATTCGTGAATAGTGTTTATATGTGTAAATATTATACTTTGTTTTATTTTAATTGTTTAAATTGTCTTACATTGACAGGTGTACCCTCAATCCCCGGAATAGAACGATCCCTACTTGCTTATACTACTAATGATATTTCTAGGGTTAAATTATATGCTTGCTTTGAGCGTATCAGTAACCTTTGCTTTGAATTTCGTTGGTTTTGTTCTAGTTGACATATATGTTTGAACGAATATTAATTTCTGGAATTTTATGATTAATTGAGAATTTTAAGATTCATATATTGTGATTCTAATGTTGCTTATGTGAGTTTGTTTAATTAAATTTGCGTTATAGATAACTTTTGTATTTTAATCTTATGTGGTTGCAAACACTTAGGGTTTCGATATGAATGGTGCTAGGTTTAAGAACATGAAATCAACTTTTTGTTTTGTGTAAACTTGAATCAAAGTAGTAAAGGTTTTGGACAAAGATTGAATTTAATTAAAGAGAATTGCAATTAGGTGCACTTTTCCATACTAAGTTGTACACTTGAGTTGATAGCCTTTCTATGTGTTTCATGCGTTAAACATGTCATGATTGACTAGCTTTCTAGGGCTTGATTACATGTTTGATAGGATTAATCTAGGTGCTTTCGCTTAGGTTAATTAGCATTGAAAAGTAAAATATGGGAAATCATTTGCTTTCGAATGTTTCACATTATCAACTCCTTTCTCATGACTTAGATGAACAATTTTAGGGTTTGAATCGATTTTAATCATAGTTTTCGATTTTGATCTTTGTTCTCTCATTCCATTCGTGTTTTTATGTTTTTGTATTTTATTTGTTTTTTTTACTTAGTTTAATTTTCGAAAAAACCAAAAACAAAATCCCCCTTTTCGTAAATAATGTTTATATTTGTGAATATCTTTGTGAATATTATACTTTGTTTTAATTTTAATTGTTTAATTGTTTGACAATGACAGGTGTACCCTCAATCCCCGGAATAGAACGATCCCTATTTGCTTAAACTACTAATGATATTTTCAGGGTTAAATTATGCGCTTGCTTTGAGCGTGTCAATTTTTGGCGCCGTTGCCGGGGATTGAAAAATCATTTGTCACTTTGTGAATATATGTTTTGTTTATATTGTGACCGAAAAAAAAAAAAAAATTACTTGTTAATTATTTTGTAATTGTCGAAAATTAGTAGATTAATTACTTAGGTTGTTATTTTTATTTGTTGAACACGAGTTTAATTGTTGATGCGGCTGAAATAGCCTCACAATTTAACCCTGCAAAATGTAGTTGTCAGTATAGGATAAGCAGGGATCGTTCAGTCCGGGGATTGTAGGGTACACCTACACAAAAAGGTCAATTAACAAATAAAAGAATAAAATGGGGGTTTTGGAATTTGGTTCCTAATCTACTTAAAATAAAAACAAAACAAATAAAACTATATACATTGATCGACTTCCCTAACCTAGACCAATTCCACTCAGAAATTACTAAGTGTAAAAACAGAAAATTCATTTCAACATGCTACAAAAATGTGCCCATCTTAAACGCTTAGATAAGAGCCCAAATGAAAAGCCTCAGCGGATCAATCCATTTATCCGATTCGTTCTAATGTAGGTTTGGATCAGAAAAGTCCTTACCAAGCCTAATACTACTAATTTTCGAAAACACTCAGCGTAATTCTCTTAACTAGTAGTATTATCTAACCCTCGAATCAACGTACTCATACGTGCAAATTAACCATTACACATAGAATTTAACACGTAATTTCCAGAATCATCTAACCATTGAACATGATTTTTACCACTTTTTAGAACTAATTGCTACTTGTTTAACTCAGCGCCTTAACAAATAACAATTACCCTTGGCAAATTAAGCAAACACACAAGAACTCTCACCATTATTCTAGCATGCAAACTTATGAACCTAACTCTGAAAATTACCTAAACACATAAAAGGGCACAAGATTGTAAAATGCATCATAAAAGAATTCTCGAAATTAACTCAATAATAAATTGAAAATCTCAAAAATATTAATAAAAATATTCTGAAAATTTCATGTCTCCAATTACACAACTCGCAAATCCAAACACACAAAACCGAAATAAAAATTGTAAGTAGAGTCATAGTTACACTTTGAAGCTTTCCTCAGCGGCTTGGCAACAAGGTGATGAACTCGTCTCTGCTATGGTGGTGGAGCGTCCTTGACTCAGCGCCTAAGAACTTCGTAGAATGATGGATGGATGGTGGTCACGGTCTTGTAGGTGTTGGAGATTTGAGGAGTGAATTGGGCAGAGTCTTGGAAAAGTTTTTGGCCAGGAAGTGATAGGCCCGGAAGTGATCTTGGCTAGGAAGTGATCTTGGCTAGGAAGTGATAGAAATTCTGTTCTGGACGTTTCCTATTTATAGGGGAGCATTGGTTGGCTTTTGTCGATCATACCCTTCACCATTGGACGGATGGGATTGCATCATAATTCCTTTAATTTTCCAACTGAAAACGTCTCCTTTATGGCCTTAACTCCTCTCATAATGGGGTCTTTTAACAGCTGAAACGTCTTTCTCCTTTATTCCCGAACTGAAAACGTCTTTCTCCTTTATTTATTTTCCAGCTGAAACGTCTTTCTCCTTTATTTCCCTTCTTCATTGCTTGGTCAAACGTCTTAAATTTCCTACAAAAAAGGTGGAGAATATCAGATTTTTTAAGAGAAAATAAAGGGAATTAATGTAAAGACCGCAAAAACGTCGACGGTAAGGAATCCTGATCCTGTTAGGATTTTTTTTCATAAATTTCGCATTTTGCGCCTATTTTACGCCAAACACTGTACAAGACTCTTAAACTGACTCGATAACTCAAAACACGAAACTTAAGGGAGAAACAAGTCTAAAATGGGGCATATACTCAATAATATCGTCGCACTTTATGCTCCTATCAAATACCCCACACTTAGCTTTTGCTAGTCCCTTAGCAAAACAAAAATACAAAACAAAATAGAGACTCGACTAAAAGCAAGTAAATGACTCTACTACCCCTAACTGTTGTCTCAGAGACTCCAAACTCATGGCTTTCACGTTAAACACTTAATCAAAATCGCATAGATAATTCCATGGTTAATAAACATGTAACGCTCATATGACTAAGTAAGATGTGGAGAACTTAAGTTATACAGTGAATGATAGCATGTTTCGAACAAGTCCAATCCAAACTCACAAGGCATACTCTCGATTTTTCTCTCAGAAATGGCTATGCTTAAAAGCTTCACACTCAAGTATATGCAAGAGAACAAATTGTAAGGCTGTAACAGCTTGCATATTTCATCAATAAACGCATTTTGTGAAGAATTATTAAAGACCTCAAGAAATGACTAAGTGCACAAATGGACCTAAACCATAAGCTCGACTGCGTACCTGACTCCACTAACCAAAGACTGCCCATCTCAAGGATCAAGTCAGCACTTCAAACAGGTTGTAATGGGGCTAAGCTAGGGTTTTCGAAATGAAGATTAAGAATACAAAAATCCTAAGGACCTAGCAGAGCATATATGGACCACCTTATGTCATCATTTTTGTAGACCAAATATCATTGTTTTGGGCCAAACCTTCACTCTAACCAACATGGGAATGGACAAAGGCATAATTTTCAACTTTGAGCCTTCTACAAATATGAAAGTCCAAAACCACACTTCAACAATTTCCCAAGAGTTTTCTTTTCAATTTTTCTTCTCTTTTGCCACTTTTCTTTCTTTCTTTCTTTTTCATTTTCATTTTCTTTCAATTTTTTTTTTTATGGCAAATTTTTTTTTCTCTTCTTTTTTTTTTCTTGGATTTTCCCCACCCCACACTTGTCTTTCATCGTCACCCCTACACATTATGTCATGCTCTACTAAGTCCCTAGGACAAGGGTAGAGATATCCTGTACTAAGCTCATGGTAGGGTAGTGAGGGTGATGAAACAAAGGTTTTAAACGTAGGCTCAAAGGGGTTCACTCTAAGGAGTCCCACGACGGGCACAATTGGGGACACATGCTTGTTTGGCTATGGTGGTTACCCTAATGCCTTCTATCCTATCCAGGATCAGTGCATATTATGGCATACAAGTTTTGACAGTCACAACAGCCGAGTTCTAGTACTCTCTAGTCCATTAAAATCTATGGCACATGATCATTGGATTTTCAAAGAATGATGAGGTTTTGCAAATACAGCCACGAAATTCTAGAATTATCAATTAAGCACTCGAAAAGAAAGCATTTTAGCTCAAAAGCTCACTTAGGGTCAAATGAATCAGACTTAATCCTAGCATGCTTAATGAACCAAGTTACAATCCTATCTCAAATCTTCATACAAGTATCACAACGTCGATTAACCACAGAATTCAATTAAGTCCTATTTCGATTGTGAAAACCTTCAGCCATGAATTCAGAGACATGTTCATCCTAGACGTTAGGAGCATCCTAAGACTCAAACAAACAAAAAGATTATAAAACCAACAAAATAAATTTTTTTTTTTTTTTTTTTTTTTAAACTGAAAAAAATTCTGAAAATAAAGGTGTAAACCCACCCCATACTTAGAATCTACATTGTCCTCAATGGGAAGGGTAAAATAAACAAACAAACAAACAAAGACACAAGTACAATTCAACCTAAGCAAGTGAAGGGATAGAAATGTCAAACTCTCGTTGATGGCTCCTCCACAGCTTCTGTTGAAATGGGTTGCCTCCCATGCAGCGCTTAATATTTATAGTCCTTCAGCCGGGACTCTTCTCCTTGTTCACACGTCATGGGGTGCCTCCTGGAGGGGTATCTCTTCCAATGTGTGCCCCACGAAGGACTCATAGTAGGGCTTGAGACGATGCCCATTTTCCTTGAACTCCTTCCCCGTCTTCTCACTCTTGATCTCTACAGCACCATGAGCAAACACATTTGTAACTATAAATGGGCCAACCCAACGAGAACGAAGTTTACCAGGGAATAGCTTAAGTCTGGAATGGAATAACAGAACTTTCTGGCCCACTTGGAAGCTTTTTCCGCGGATCATTTTGTCATGGTAGGCCTTTGTCTTCTCCTTGTAGATCCATGAAGCATCGTAGGCCTCATTCCTTATCTCCTCAAGCTCATTTAGCTGTAGCTTCCTATGTAGGCCCGCTTCATCATAATCCATGTTGAACTTCTGGACAGCCCACCAAGCCTTGTGCTCTAGCTCCACTGGAAGGTGGCATGCCTTTCCGTAGGCCAACCTAAAGGGAGACATCCCAATAGGCGTCTTGTAGGCTGTTCTGTAGGCCCACAATGCATCATCTAATCTCTGGCTCCAATCCTTCCTTGTTGGGCCCACTGTCTTTTCGAGTATCCTCTTGATCTCCCTGTTGGACACCTCTGCTTGGCCACTGGTCTGAGGGTGGTAGGGCGTGGACACCTTATGGGTTACCCCATACTTCTTCAGCAAAGCCTCGATTGTCCGGTTGCAAAAATGAGAACCTCCATCACTGATCAGCACACGTGGCACACCAAACCTGGAAAATATGTTAGTTTTCAAGAAACCTGCAACCACTTTTGAATCGTTAGTCCTGGTGGCTTTTGCTTCCACCCACTTTGATACATAGTCCACAGCCAATAGTATATATAAACAGCCATTAGACGAAGGAAATGGGCCCATAAAGTCAATGCCCCAAACATCGAAAATTTCTACAGTTATTATTTGGCTCATGGGCATTTGATCTTTTGGGCCAAGATTACCAGTCCGTTGGCATCTATCACAAGAAATACAAAACAAGTTTGCATCCTTGAAGATAGTGGGCCAATAAAATCCACAGTCTAAGACCTTCAAGGCCGTTCTACGAGGCCCAAAGTGGCCTCCACAAGCCTCACTATGGCAAAATGACAGAATTGACCTATGCTCAGACTCTGGGACACATCTCCTAATGACTTGGTCACTACAATGTTTCCATAAATAGGGCTCATCCCAAATAAAGTGCCTAGCCATTTTCTTCAATTTATCCTTACTAGCTTTGGAAAGTGTGTCAGGAAATGTCCTAGTGACTAAATAGTTAACTATATCCGCATACCAGGGCACACTAACCTCTATCCCAAAGAGCTGCTCATCTGGGAAAGTTTCCTGTAGGGGCTGGATGTCCTCCTCATGTACTATCCTGCTCAAATGGTCCGCCACCACATTCTCGCTTCCCTTCTTGTCCTTGATCGCTAGGTCAAACTCCTGCAGCAGCAAGATCCATCTAATCAATCTGGGCTTGGCCTCCTTCTTGATCATCAGATATCTCAAGGCTGCATGGTCAGAGTAAACAATTACTTTAGAGTGCAATAAATAAGAACGAAACTTATCTAAAGCAAAGACTACAGCCAAGAGTTCTTTTTCAGTGGTGGAGTAGTTGAGCTGGGCGTCGTTGAGGGTCCGAGAAGCATAGTAAATAGCATAGGGCTTCTTATCCTTCCTCTGGCCCAACACAGCTCCAACAGCATAGTCTGATGCATCACACATAAGCTCGAAGGGTAGACTCCAATCCGGTGGGCACATGATGGGGGCCGTGGTCAACAACTCCTTGAGCTTTTCAAACGCCTTCTTGCAATCCTCATTGAACACAAAGGGCACGTCCTTTTGCAATAGGGCACACATAGGTCTCGCCACCTTGGAGAAGTCTTTGATGAACCGCCTGTAAAATCCTGCATGGCCAAGAAAAGAGCGTACCTCCCTCACAGTTGTGGGGGAGGGTAAGTGACGTACAAGATCAACCTTAGCCTTATCTACCTCAATGCCCCTAGCAGATATTATGTGTCCTAACACTATCCCTTGTGTCACCATGAAGTGACACTTCTCCCAATTCAGCACAAGGTTAGTTTCTACACACCTCTCAAGTATCAATCCTAGATTCTCTAAACAAGTATCAAAATCTTTACCGAAGACACTAAAGTCGTCCATAAAGACTTCAATAATATTTTCAATGTATTCTGAGAAAATGGAAAGCATACATCTTTGGAAAGTACCTGGTGCGTTGCATAAGCCGAAGGGCATGCGCCTATAAGCAAAGGTCCCAAAGGGGCACGTGAAGGTCGTCTTCTCCTGATCCTCGTGGGCTATGCAGATCTGGTTGTACCCACTATATCCGTCCAAGAAGCAATAGTAGGAATGGCCCGCTAAGCGCTCCGACATCTGGTCAATAAAAGGCAAGGGCATATGATCCTTCCTCGTTGTGGCATTCAGCTTCCGGTAGTCGATACATACCCTATGACCAGTCACTAATCTCTGGGGCACTAGCTCATTATCCTCGTTCTGTACCACTGTCACCCCAGACTTCTTGGGCACCACTTGCACTGGAGAGACCCACTTACTATCAGAAATGGGGTAGATCACCCCACAATCTAGCAACTTGATCACCTCGTCTTGGACCACCTTCATCATGGGCGGATGTAGACGCCTTTGGGCTTCTCTTGTGGGCTTGGCGCCATCTTCTAACAGGATCCGGTGGACACACGTGGTTGGGCTGATCCCCTTGATATCTGCTAGAGTCCAACCAATGGCAGTCTTGTGCTTCTTCAACACGTCCACCAACTTCCTTTCTTGCTCTACCTCCAGCGTTGACGATATGATCACTGGGAGGGTCTCCTTTTCTCCTAGGTACGCGTACTTCAAATGCTCAGGGAGTACCTTCAATTCCAACTTGGGTGCCTGAACAATAGAGCGTAGCATTTTATTAGTAGAAACCGGAATTGACAAATAGGAAATTGACCTCTTTATAGGCTGAGCCTCCAGTGAGGCCACAGTCTTGATCACTCTAGGCTCCTCAACGTCCCACTCAACCTTGGGGATAGGTACCCCATTTGCATCATATCTGACCCCCTCCTCTAGGGTCAGAGCCAATTCATCCTCAACCATTGCTTCAGAAAAAACCTGCGCGAGTGAATCAACTACATCAATAGCAAAGCACGGTTTCAAGTCAGAAACAGGGTACCTCATGGCTTCAAGAATGTTGAAGCGTATAACATCACCATCAAACTCCATGGTGAGAGTCCCTTTGTACACGTCGATCTTCGTTCTTGCAGTCCTCATAAAGGGACGCCCTAAAAGTAATGGAGTGGTATTTAGGGGTGATTCCTCCATGTCCAATACGTAGAAATCCGCAGGGAATATCAGATGGTTTACCTGCACAAGAACATCCTCAACATACCCTTGAGGGTATTTGTTAGACCTATCAGCAAGTTGAATGACAACATTATCCCTTTTAAGAGGGCCTAGACCTAGGGACACATACAAATTATAAGGCATAACATTTATGGATGCCCCTAAGTCTAACATCACATTTTCAAACCTGGTGTCACCAATGATACAGGGAACAGAAAAACTCCCTGGGTCCTTCAACTTTGGGGGTAGTTTCCTCTGGATAACGGCTGATACCGTCTCGCTCATTTTCACCACCTCCTTCAATCTTGTCTGCCTCCTTGTGGTGCAAAGCTCCTTCAAGAACTTGGCGTATTTAGGCACTTGTTTGATGCACTCAATCAGGGGCATATTCACTTGAACCTTCTTGAAGATTTCCAAGATCTCTTGATCAGATTTATCTTTCTTCGTCTTGGCAAACCTGCTTGGGAAAGGTATAGAAACAACTGGGTTAGTCTTAATTAAACCACTAGAGTTAGGAATTGTACCTTTGGGTGCCTCAGCTTGGGGCACGTTAACTTCCACCCTTGATGTAGCTAGGTCCTTCTCAACATCCTCCTTAGACACCTCCACAACGTCTTCTTCTTCATTATGGGCCGCTTGGATCTTCTTGTGGGCTCTGGGAGGGTCAACTAGTACGCGTCCACTCCTAGTGATGATGGCTTGGGCGTGCTCATTCCTTGGGTTAGGCACTGTGTTGCTCGGTAGCTTCCCTGTTTCAGCAATTCGACCCATGAAATCCACCACTTGGCCCATTTGATTCTTGAGCTCTGCAATATCCTTTGAATGGGTCGCCTGTCCTACAACCAAAGCTTGAGTAGCCGTGTTAAGTTGTTGTTGCCCCGCAGCAAGGGACTTCAACAGTTCATCATAATTAGGGGCACTCAAAGTATTAGAAACAGGAGGTGGAGGGACAGAATTGGGAATACCAAAAGTTTGAGGTACCTGAGGCCTCAAAAACAAACCTGGTGGGCGCTGAGAATTCTGACCTGGGCCTTGAGGTGGTCTCAAGGTGTTATCATTGTTGGCCCAACGAAAGTTGGGGTGATCTCTGAGCCCAGGATTGTACGTATTGGAGTAAGGGTTGTACCTCGGGCCGCCTTGACCTCCATGATACCCTAGGGCGTTAACAGATTCCCATCCTTCTGGAGAGGCAAGCTGGGGACATTTATCAGTGGGGTGCCCTTGAGTCGAGCACATCCCACACACTTGAGCCATTGCTCCTCCTCCATTACCGTTTAAGACTTGAGACAGCAGAGTAGACATCTTGTTGACCTTGTCTTCAAGAGCAGAGTTAGTGGACACCTCATGTACCCTCCGTTGAGAGGAAAGCACCCCCTCATATTGCTGATAGTTTAGTGCACGATTAGTAAGTAGTTCCCTTGCATCAGCAGGTGTCTTATCCATAAAGGACCCTCCAGCAGCAGCATCTAACAGACCACGCTCATTAGCGGTGAGTCCTTCATAAAAATAGGTAAGGAGGGACCCCTCACTCATCCCATGGTTAGGGCATGATGCTACAAGGCTCTTAAACCTGTCCCAATAATTGCAGAAATTCTCCTCATGTCCTTGCGTGATTCCACTAATCTGCTTCCTCAAAACAGTGACCTTTGAGGCAGGAAAGTACTTCGTAAGGAACTCGCCCTTCATCCTATCCCAAGTGTTGATAGTCCCAGCAGGCAGCTCAAATAGCCAAGTCTTGGCCTTGTCCTCCAAAGTAAAGGGGAATGCCTTCATCTTCAAGATATTGATATCAGCTCCTTTAGGGCACATACTCCCACAGACAAACTCGAACTCCTTGAGATGCTTCTTGGTGTCTTCACTACTCATCCCATGAAACTTGGGTAGGTGATGCAGAAACCCACTCTTTAACTCAAAATCATCATTAAGCCCCTCTCCTGGTTCTGGATAGGCAATGCATAAGGGCGCAGCACCCCCACCTCTAGGATTAGACAGTTGCCTAATAGTCTCAGCCATTGGTGCTTGTACTTGCTCAACACGGGCGTGCTCTTCCTCTTCTTCCTCTTCTGTATTCGCAACGTCCTCTTCAGTGACCTCCTCTTCCTCCTCTTCAAAGACTTGTTCTTCTCCTTCTTCAGAATGGTCAGGTTTGTTGATCTCCTCGGTTGATCTAGTTGAGGAGTTATAACCTGAATAGTTAGAGTCCTGAGAATCCCTCCTTTCTAGAAGAGGGCGGTCTGAAAAAGTGAGTTCTGCCCTTTGCTTAGCACGTTCCAATTTCTCAAAGAGCTCCTTAGTCTTATCAGAGACAGTGGACATTCATGGACCTTTAAGACCAAATCAAGTGTTAGTAACATATACAAGGTTCGAAATACAAACATTATGTCTTTCCTACTTTCTAAGTTACTTTTACATTTACATACTTAGGTACTGGAACAGAGGACCTCGTTTGTGCAATGGGACTATAGAACAGCTACCCTCGACAAGGTCATGTTTAATCCAATATACCTTAAGCATGTCACATAACATTTTTTATTTTTTTTTTATCTTTTTTTTTTTTTTAAGTTTAAGTTTGTTATAAACTTAGTTAATATCTCAATTGATTTCAAGTTGTAAGTCGAGCCCAATAGAAACCACTACTATTGGTGAGATACGATATAGGGATAGTCGCCTAGACATAAGTCTCTTTCCGTGGTTTCAGAAGGCCAGATAGCCAGATTAAGAGGTAAGTGAGAGGGAGGACTCATTTTGGTGATACTACGGAGGCTACTCCCTCATTGAGGTTTACGCCCCTATTGGCTACTTCCACATTGTGGTTTACGCACAGTCTATAGTATCTCTGAGATCCAATTTGAACCCATCACCCAGGGTCTCAACCTAAGACACCATCTGTAATGCCCCTTACTCAGTTTGGAAATTAACTCATGTGTTAGACTGTTCTCCAAATGCTAATAAAGGCCGCCCTCAACCTCAAGAGACCTTAGAAAGGTACTAATGAAGGGTTTAGGCCAATATTAACAAAAGGGCCCTTGTCTACTCATACGATTTTACACACTTACAACAATTAAGTATTTAACTAAATTCATGACAACATACAATTTACAACAATTAAGTATATTAATCTAAGTGAAACACATACAATTTACAACATGCTTTAAAAAAAACTCATTCTACAATTTACAATATGCTTAAAAACTTCTACAAATTGTACAACAATTATAAAAGACATGCTTAATTTCGTAACACTCATAAAACTTAAACTAAATCACAATTATAGCTTGGCCAAACATAAATCGCAATTTGTCACCATTCCACAAGTGTAGTACAAAAATTTAGCATGCATTCTATATACAACAAAATCGATGACACTTTATATGTTAGGGATTTTAACAATCCCCGGCAACGGCGCCAAAAATTGATGCGGCTGAAATAGCCTCACAATTTAACCCTGCAAAATGTAGTTGTCAGTATAGGATAAGCAGGGATCGTTCAGTCCGGGGATTGTAGGGTACACCTACACAAAAAGGTCAATTAACAAATAAAAGAATAAAATGGGGGTTTTGGAATTTGGTTCCTAATCTACTTAAAATAAAAACAAAACAAATAAAACTATATACATTGATCGACTTCCCTAACCTAGACCAATTCCACTCAGAAATTACTAAGTGTAAAAACAGAAAATTCATTTCAACATGCTACAAAAATGTGCCCATCTTAAACGCTTAGATAAGAGCCCAAATGAAAAGCCTCAGCGGATCAATCCATTTATCCGATTCGTTCTAATGTAGGTTTGGATCAGAAAAGTCCTTACCAAGCCTAATACTACTAATTTTCGAAAACACTCAGCGTAATTCTCTTAACTAGTAGTATTATCTAACCCTCGAATCAACGTACTCATACGTGCAAATTAACCATTACACATAGAATTTAACACGTAATTTCCAGAATCATCTAACCATTGAACATGATTTTTACCACTTTTTAGAACTAATTGCTACTTGTTTAACTCAGCGCCTTAACAAATAACAATTACCCTTGGCAAATTAAGCAAACACACAAGAACTCTCACCATTATTCTAGCATGCAAACTTATGAACCTAACTCTGAAAATTACCTAAACACATAAAAGGGCACAAGATTGTAAAATGCATCATAAAAGAATTCTCGAAATTAACTCAATAATAAATTGAAAATCTCAAAAATATTAATAAAAATATTCTGAAAATTTCATGTCTCCAATTACACAACTCGCAAATCCAAACACACAAAACCGAAATAAAAATTGTAAGTAGAGTCATAGTTACACTTTGAAGCTTTCCTCAGCGGCTTGGCAACAAGGTGATGAACTCGTCTCTGCTATGGTGGTGGAGCGTCCTTGACTCAGCGCCTAAGAACTTCGTAGAATGATGGATGGATGGTGGTCACGGTCTTGTAGGTGTTGGAGATTTGAGGAGTGAATTGGGCAGAGTCTTGGAAAAGTTTTTGGCCAGGAAGTGATAGGCCCGGAAGTGATATTGGCTAGGAAGTGATCTTGGCTAGGAAGTGATAGAAATTCTGTTCTGGACGTTTCCTATTTATAGGGGAGCATTGGTTGGCTTTTGTCGATCATACCCTTCACCATTGGACGGATGGGATTGCATCATAATTCCTTTAATTTTCCAACTGAAAACGTCTCCTTTATGGCCTTAACTCCTCTCATAATGGGGTCTTTTAACAGCTGAAACGTCTTTCTCCTTTATTCCCGAACTGAAAACGTCTTTCTCCTTTATTTATTTTCCAGCTGAAACGTCTTTCTCCTTTATTTCCCTTCTTCATTGCTTGGTCAAACGTCTTAAATTTCCTACAAAAAAGGTGGAGAATATCAGATTTTTTAAGAGAAAATAAAGGGAATTAATGTAAAGACCGCAAAAACGTCGACGGTAAGGAATCCTGATCCTGTTAGGATTTTTTTTCATAAATTTCGCATTTTGCGCCTATTTTACGCCAAACACTGTACAAGACTCTTAAACTGACTCGATAACTCAAAACACGAAACTTAAGGGAGAAACAAGTCTAAAATGGGGCATATACTCAATAATATCGTCGCACTTTATGCTCCTATCAATTGTGAGTTGTAAATTAAAGAAGGAATAGGTGAAGTCGTGTTTATTAATATTGGCTTAAACCCCTTATTGGTACCTAGTTCAGGTCCCTTAAGGTTGAGGGCGGCCTTTATTAATATTCATTGAACTGTCTAACACACTTAGGAACTTTTACATCCAAGTAAGTATAGCCTATGTAGGGTGGTGTCTAGGAAGGGGACAACGTTCATAACGGGTTCTGGATTCAGAAGTGCTTACAAATGGGCGTAAACCTCAATGAGGGAGTAGCCTATGCCAAAATGGATCCTACCTCTTGTGTTCGTCCTCCCCTACCTGGCCATTTCAGTAAGGTTGCCCAAAGGATGTAGGAGGGACTTAGTGTCTAGACGATTATACTTGGGCCGCACGTCCACTTGATTTACCGCTTGGAATTAAATTTGATATCAATAATATTTATGACAAAAGAAAATGTAAGAATATGTTGTGATGCATTAAGGTATATTGGATTAAACATAATCTTGGAAAGGTAGCTGTTACAGCCCATTGCACTCCGAGATTCCCTGTTCCCGTACCTAAGTGTTGAAAATATTTGTAAAATAAAAGAAAAAAAAAATGAGAAAAGAAAACGAAAAAAAAAAAAAAGATAATTAGATGTGAATAGTGACGTTTTGTACATGTATTTGTGTGAAAGTTTTGTGCTTTTCTTGTCTAATTATTTTTTGTAAAGAATTATACTTAAAGAACATACAAATGGAGTTATGACTTTTGTTAAATACTTAATTGTTGTAAGTGTGTAAATTCGTATGAGTAGACAAGGGCCCTTTTGTTAATATTGGCCTTAACCCTTCATTCGTACCTTTCTAAGGTCTTATGAGGTTAAGGGCGGCCTTTATTAGCATTTGGAGAACAGTTTAACACATGAGTAATTTCCAAGCTGAGTAAGAGGCATTACAGATGGTGTCTTAGGTTGAGACCCTAGGTGATGGTGATACGCTCAAAGCAAGCGCATAATTTAACCCTAGAAATATCATTAGTAGTATAAGCAAGTAGGGATCGTTCTATTCCGGGGATTGAGGGTACACCTGTCAATGTAAGACAATTTCAACAATTAAAATAAAACAAAGTATAATATTTACACATATAAACACTATTCACGAATTGAGGGGGGTTTTTAGGTTTTTGGTTTGTTTTTCGAAAATTAAAAATAAGAATTAAAACTAAGTATAAACAAAAACAAAAATACAAGAATGAAATGTAAGAAACAAAGATTAAAACCAAGTTCATGATTAAATTCGAATTAACCCTACATTGTTCTTCCAAGTCATGTGAAATGAGTTGATCATGTGAAACATTCGAAAGCAAACGATTTCCCATATTTTACTTTTCATTGCTAATTAATCTAAGTGAAAGCACAAAGACTAATCCTATCAAACATGTAATCAAACCCTAGAAAGCTAGTCAATCATACATGTTCAACGCAAGAAGTTCAAAGAAAGGCTATCAACTCAAGTGTCCAACTTAGTATGAATAAGTTCATCTAATTGCAATCCTCTTCAATTGAATTCGATTTTTGTCCAAAACCTTTACTACTTTGATTCAAGTTCACACAAAACGAAAAGTCGATTTCATGTTCTTAAACCTAGCACCATTCATATCAAAACCCTAAGTGTTTCGAACCACATAAGATTAAAATACAAAAGTTATCTATAAAGCAAATTCAATCGAACAATCACACATAAGCAACTTTGGAATCACAAGGTATGAATCGAAATCTTCATTCAATCATAAAATTTCAGAATATAAATCTTGTTCAAACATCAATGTTAACTAGAACAACATCCAACGAAATCAAACAAGGAGAATCAAAAGTGATTACAAGAAAGAAGGTTGAATTACACCGTGAATGGAGAGATGGATGAATAACTCGAATGATGAATCAATGAAACTTGAAAGCAAGCTTCAAAGAACACGGCTTCAAGGTGGAATGGTGGAGATGCTCACGACCTAATCCTTGCTTCTTCCTTCCTTGCTTCAAAACGCCAAAAGTTGAACTAGAGAGTGGAGAGAGCTTCCGCGCGTAGAGAGAATTTTCTGAATTGTGTAGTGGTGTCCTTGAGACGTCTAGGGTAGAGAGTATATATAGAGAACGGCCGAACTTGGTCTCCAAGCCGTAGGTTTCTGATTTATTTTCCAAGGAATTAAATTAATAATTCCACATAGCTTCCACCAATGAGAAATTGCCAAGTAAGCCCTAGTGTTTCATCCAACCAATCATAAAACTCCAAGAAGATACCCTAATATATTCTTGCCGAAATTCCTTGAATATTTTCTGATTTTCTTCTTGATATTTCGGCCAAAACATGCTTAGGGTTTCTAGGAATGAATTCTTTCCATAAACTTCACCCTAGAAAATCTGTTGTATAATCTTTTATTCTTCTTTTGATTTTCACACCACCTTCTCTCTCTCCCCTTTGATTTTCACGGCAAAACATCCCTAGGGTTAGGGTTTTGCGTCACAAACCCTAATGTCATGGGCTTTGATGGGCCTTGATCCATTTTGCCGAAAATCCATAGAGTTCTTGGGCCTCGTTGCTTCATCTTCAAGCCTTCTCATCTTCCAACGCAAAACACATTGTTTTTCCATTTCTTTTTCATAGTTGCGTTGGAAACTTGCTAGGGAAGCCTTCCTCCATTTTGTAGGATTTCCTGGTTGGACTAGGAAAGCTTATTTCTTCATTTCCGCTCAAATGTGTGGGCCGTTTTCTCTCATATTCGTTCGTCTTGATGTTCGCAAGCTCCTCTTTCCATTCGTGCGTTCATTTCCAGTTTTTAGCTCGGAGGTCCTGAAAATAGAAACTGTATTAAAAATAGAAACTTTCTAAAAATGAAAAATAGAAACTTACTAAAAATGAAAAATAGAAACTTTCCTAAACTGAAAATGGAAACTTGCCAGAAATGAGAAATGAAAACTACAAAAATGGAAACTTTCTACAATAAGAAACTTTCCCAATCAAAGAATGGAAACTTTCCAAAACAAGGATTTTTCAAGGAAATGGCGCAGAAAAATGTAGGGAAATGCAGTTAAAACGTCGCATTAAAATGCTCCTATCAAATTCCCCCACACTTAGCTTTTGCTAGTCCCTTAGCAAAATCACAACACAGACACGACTACGACTCAACGAAAATTTTAAAGACTCAAACAAATATAAAGACTCTATTGCCCTTCAACTTTTTGTCTCAGCAATCTCTTACTTTCACAACGCCAAGATTAGCACTCAACCAAGAATCAATGTTTTGAGCATTCGAGAGTTAATTAAAACATATAATCCACACATACACAAGTAGGACTTGGTTGGAACAATGGTGATGGTTTCTGTTAAGCATGCTTCAAACAAGTTTGATTCAATTCCTCACAAGGTATATCCACTCTTTCTTCTCTCAGATCATGGCAATGCTTAAAAGCTTATACACTCAAGTATATGTGAAAGATAGCAAGTATATCACATAATGCACGAAACGAAAGCACAAGTATAATTTTCTTTAAAGATCTCATAAACGATACCAACTACTTGCACAGATGGACCCAAGCCATAGGTTCAACTCTTGTAACTCATCTCCACATCAAGGGCTGTCCCATCTTAAGGATCAAGAAGGTCTTCTCAAGGGTTGTAATGGGGCCATGGCTCAAGGTTCAAAGAAACGAAGGGTAAGGAATTTAACCAAGTGTCCTAAAAACCTAGTAGAGCTCATGTAAATGTAGAGAGACTTCTAGAAATCCACCAAGTATGCAAAAACGTCACTATCCCATGGGGGCGTTATAAAGGGGCCTAATGTCTTCATGTTGGGCCCAAACTTCACTCTAAACTTCCTTTGGTCACTAATGAGTTGGACAAAGGCCAAATTTTTCTGTAGTGGGCCTTCAATTCAAAGTAAACTCCAAACTCACCAAGTATGGGGGACTAAAATCCATTGACATTTCTTTCTTTTTCTTTCTTTTTATTTTCTAGCCGTACACTTTTTCTTTTTCACTTTCTTATTCTCGGCTTTTTCACATATTTTTCTTTCATGGACAAGTCTACCCTCACACTTGAACTTTCACCTCTTCTTATCTTTCAATATTGACGCCAAAAATCTTCAAGTAAAGTCTCAATTTAGCTCCACTAAGTTCTTAGAACAAAGGGTAGGGTCATAGCTATACTAAGTTTTAGGTTAAAGAATTTTTTTAGGGTGATGAAAGAAAAGGCTTAACGTAGGCTCAAAGGGGTTTATCTAGGGGAGTCCCACGACGGGCACAAATAAGGACACAGGTTTATATGGCAATGGTGGTAATTCCTAGGTTGCCTCTATCCTTTCCAGAATCAGGGCCATGTACTGATATAACGTCTCAACAAGCACAAGAGCGAATTCTAGCATTCTCTAGTCCATCAAACTTAATCTATGGCAAGTAGTCAATCAAGATGAAAGAATAATGAGATCATCAAAACATCGCCAAGAAAATAAGAATATATATTTTTCATTTTACTCCAAGAAAAGGGACATGGGCACAATTATCTCACATGGGTTTATATGAATCAAAACTCATCTTAACATGCTCATATTCTGTACCAAAGTCACGAAATCCATATCCACTACAAGGCACACATTTTTCATATATTTCAATTAACCAAAGAATACCATTTTAAGTCATCTCAATTTCGTGATCATCTTTTAGTCATGATTTCAGAGATATAGAATCATCCTAGACACAAAAACAAAAGCAACGAAAATTTTTGAATTTTTTGACATTTTTCGATTTTTTTTTTTTTTTTTTTTTTTTCAATATATGACTCAAGATTAAATCCCTTCCCCCACACTTAAATATTGCATTGTCCTCAATGTAATCAATCATAAGCATGCAATGAAACACTTAAGCATATAGGGTAGAAATTGACGAAAATAACTACTAAAACAAAGAAAAATTGGAGAAGTAAAAGGGGAAGAGAAAGCAAATCTGCGTTGATGACTCCTCCACAGCTACGTCTGAATTGGGTTGCCTCCCAAGCAGCTCTTAATGTTTATAGTCTGTCAGCCTAGACTTGGTTTCCTCTCGTCCTCAGCTGGTTGGGCCTTCAAAGCCTCCTTTTGGGTTTGGAATTGTGTTGCTCGGAAGCCTACCAGTTTCATGAAACTTGGTCATGAAGTCCACCACTTGTCCCATCTGCTTCTTAAGGTCAGCAATGTCCTTGGTGTGGTTCTGTTGTCCTTGTAGCATAGTCTGTGTGGCACTAGTCAATGCCTGAGTGGAATTAGTCAATGCCTCAATCGTCTTATCATAGTGGGAATTTGAATTCCCTACGTTGTGTTGAGGAGGCATGTAAGGCCTTTGAAAAGAAGGTCCTTGAAATGAAGGTCCTTGAGGACGTTGGAAACTCCCACCAAGAAGGTTTTGAACATTCTCATTGTTGGTCCACTTGAAGTTGGGGTGGTCCCTCCATCCAGGGTTATAGGTATTCGAATATGGATCATACCTTGGACGTTGGGGACCCCATTGGTTCCCTTGATAGCGTCCTATGGCATTCACAGACTCCCAACCACCATTCTCACTTAGTTGAGGACATTGATCCGTAGGATGTCCTTGGGTAAAGCATACCCCACAAGCAGAAGGTCCTCCTTAGCCTTGAGTAGTCGCCACTTTGTTCACAAGAAGGGTGAGTTTGCTCAATTGATCCGCAATGGCAGGACTAGTGCTCACCTCATTGACCCTACGAGTGTTCTGTCTCACACCCTCATACTGTTGATTGTTTAGGGCACGATTAGCAATCAATTCTTTCCCAGCAGCAGGTGACTTATCCACAAAAGCTCCTCCAGCTGCAGCATCAAGCATTTGCCTTTCCAAAGGTAGGAGTCCTTCATAAAAACATGTAAGGAGGGTCTCATCCTTCATCTGATGTTGAGGACATTGCGCAAGTAAGGAATTGAACCTCTCATAGTAGGCAGAATAGGACTCATCTTGGGCTTGCTCGATTCCACTGAGCTTCTTTCTGAGTGTGATGACCTTCGAAGCTGGGAAGTACTTTTCCAAGAAGGCCTTCATCATTGTGTCCCATGAAGTGATACGTCCAGCAGGAAGCTCATATAGCCAATCTTTGGCTCTGTCAGCTAAGGAGAAAGGAAATGCCTTCATCTTGAGAATGTTCTCATCTGCTCCTTGTGGTTGCATATTTGCACACACAGCCTGGAATGCTCGAAGATGCTTGTTGGCGTCCTCCATATTGAGGCCATGGAAAATAGGGAGCTGGTGCAATAATCCACTCTTCAGCTCAAACTCTGCCTGTCTTCCTGCAGCAGGGGCAGGGTACACAATACTCGAAGGAGGTCCTCCTTCGACTGTTGCTGTGGAGAGTTCCCTAATGGATGCCATTTTCTCTTCCTTGACTTCTTCAGGTGGTGGTGAAGGTGGTGGTGTCGAGTTGGACGAAACCAAAGGTGAAGGTGTACGTGAAGGTGGAGATGGAGTAGGTGTAGGTGATGTGGACTCCTCAGAAGAATAGATCCTCTTCCCTTGCTCGTTAAATTTGTAATCTTTGAATGGCAAAGAGGAAGGTATTCTGTACTCAAGTTGTGGAGGATTCTTCAAACGAGCAATTCTTTCTTCAATCTCTCGTGCACTAGGGATTTTAGAAGGCTCGGTCATTCATGGATATCCTGAACAACATTAAGAAGTACACAAGTTAGTAATTTACAAAATACACAAAATACAAGTTAATATTTTATACAAAAACGTCACTATTCACAATTCAACAAAAGAGACTTACAAAGTTTGGAACAGTAAGAGAAGTAAGAAAACAAACCATTTTACATGTGAAGGGTATGTACAAGTATTTTATTTTTACATGGAAATGTTATAAACATAGTTAATCACTCAATTGATTCCAAGTTGTAAGTCGAGCCCAATAGAAACCGCTACTATTGGTGAGCTACGATATAGGGATAGTCGCTTAGACATAAGTCACTTTCCTTTGTTTCAGAAGGCCAGATAGCCAGATTAAGAGGTATGATACGCTTTGAGCAAGCGCATAATTTAACCCTGAAATGTCATTTGTAGCATAGAATAAATAGGGATCGTTCTATTCCGGGGATTGAGGGTACACCTGTCATTGTCAAACAATTAAACAATTAAAATTAAAACAAAGTATAATATTTACACATATGCACATTATTTACGAATTAAAAGGGGGTTTTCGATTTTGGTTTTTCTGAAAATTAAACTAAGTTACCAAAATAATTAAAATGCTAAAACATAAAAATATAAATGGAATGCAAGAACAAAGATCAAAATCGAAACATATGATCAAAATTAATCCAAGTTCATCATTGTTCTTCATAGTCATGCAAGAGGAATTGATCATGTGAAACGTTCAAAGCAAACAATTTCCCATATTTTACTTTCAACGCTAATTAATCTAAGTGAAAGCACATAGACTAATCCTATCAAACATGCATTCAAGCCCTAGAAAGCTAGTCAATCATACATGTTTAACGCAATAAGCACCTAGAAAGGCTATCAATTCAAATGTGCAACTTAGTATGAAAAAGTCCACCTAATTGCAATCTTCTTTGATTAAATTCGGTTTTTGTACAAAACCTTTACTACTTATTGATTTAAGAACACAAAACCAAAAAGTTGATTCATGTTCTTAAATTCGTAGCACCAATTATATAAAAACCCTAAAAGTTTCGAACCCTTTAAGATTAACATATAAAAGATTTCTATCATGCAAATTTAATCAAACACTCACACATAAGCAACCATAAATCGCAAAACATGAATCTGAAAATTAGTAATTAATCATAGAATTTCAGAATTCGAAAATTGTTCAAACACATGTGTCAACTAGGGCATAACCAACGAAAATTACAAAGCAAAGGTTACAAGGAAGAATCGAATTACACCAAGAGATGGAGATGGAATGAATGGTCTCTTGAATTTCGAAAGCAATCTTCAAGGATGGTGATGGATGATGTGCACGGCTTGTCCTCTTCTTCCTTGGCCTTGCTTGAACTTCGTGGTTGCCCTAGAGGATGGAGAAGAACACGGCTAGGCTAGAAAGAGTTTTCTGATTTTTTTTTCAAAGTGTAAAACGCAAAAGTCGGAACCCTTGACGTTGAGAGAAGAGAGGAATATATAGGGGACGGCCCCTAGGTCTCCATGCCGTCCAAAACCCTAGAAAAGCTCACGGCTATTGCTTGCACTTCCACATAATTTCCTCCAATGACTTCTTGCCACATAAGCCCTATGAGGTGTCTCAACCAATCACATAATTTCCTAGAATATTTCCCTTGATTTTCTTGCCGAAATTCTTGAGATAATTTCTGATTTTCTGTCTTTAAATTCGGCCAAAACTCTTTAGGGAATGTAGGAATGTATCTAGTCTTCATTTGAGCTTTTCTTGGTCTCCACCTTTTTCTCTTTCCTTAAACTCTCTAGGGAATATCTTTGCCGTCCAAAACCCTAGGATTTTCACGTCCTCCCTTGTTTATCTCTTCCTTTTTCACGGCAAAGCTTCTAGGGTTTATCTCCAAGTGTTTTCTTTCCATAAAAATAGCCCTAGATATTCTCCCTAGAAAATCTCTTTTTAATTTCTGATTTTTGGACGCCTCTTCCTTGTTTCTCTCTTGCAAATTCACGGCAAAACATCTTTAGGGCTAGGGTTTGCGTCACAAACCCTAGTTCCATGGGCTTTGGTGGGCTTTTATCCAATTAGCCGAAAATCCAACAAGTCTTGAGAGTTTTTGGGCCTCCATGCGTCACTTCTATGCCATGTCATCTTCCAACGTCACAACACTTTATTTTCTTCATTTCTTTTCATAGTTGCGTTGGAAACTTCATTGGTAAGCTCTCCTCCATTTCGCAGGGTTTCCTGGTTGCACTAGGAAAGCTTGTTTCTTCATTTCTGCTCAATTGTGTGGACCGTTTCCTCTCATATTTGCTCCTCTTGGTGATCGCAAGCTCCTCTTTCCATTTGTGAGTTCATTTCCACTTTCTAGCTCGGAGGTCCTGAAAATAGAAACTAGTAAGAAAAATAGAAACTTTCCTAAAATGAAAAATAGCAACTTACCAAAAATGAAAAAATAGAAAGTTACTAAAAATGAAAAATAGAAACTTGCCAGAAATGAGAAATAAAAACTACAAGAATAGAAACTTTCTAAAAATGGAAAATAGAAACTAAGAAAAATGGAAACTTTCTACAAATAGGAACTTTCCCAATCAAAGAATGGAAACTTTCCTAAACAGAGTTTTACTAAGGAAATGACGCAAGAAATGTAAGGAAATGCAGTTAAAACGTCGCATTAAAATGCTCCTATCAAATTCCCCCACACTTAGCTTTTGCTAGTCCCTTAGCAAAATCAAACAAAGACACACACTAAGACTCAACGAAAATTAAAGACTCAAACAAACAAAGACTCTATTGCCCTTCAACTATTTGTCTCAGCAATCTCTTACTTTCACAACACCAAGATTAGCACTTCACCAAGAATCAATGTTTAGGCATTCGAGAGTTAATTAAAACACATAATGCACATATACACAAGTAGGACTTGGTTGGAACTGTGGTGATGGTTTCTGTTAAGCATGCTTCAAACAAGTTTGATTCAATTCCTCACAAGGTATATCCACTCTTTCTTCTCTCAGATCATGGCAATGCTTAAAAGCTTATACACTCAAGTATATGTGAAAGATAGCAAGTATATCACATAATGCAAGAAACGAAAGCACAAGTATAATTTTCTTTTAAAGATCTCATGAAGGATATCAACTACTTGCACAGATGGACCCAAGCCATAGGTTCAACTCTTGTAACTCATCTCCACATCAAGGGCTGTCCCATCTTAAGGATCAAGAAGGTCTTCTCAAAGGTTGTAATGGGGCTCAGGCTCGAGGTTTAAAGAAACGAAAGGTGAGGATTTATCAATTTGTCCTAAAACCTAGTAGAGCTCATATGAAAGTAGAGATCTCGAAAAATCCACCAAGGCATTTCAAAAACGTCACTTCCCCATATAGATCACATAAAAGGGCCAAATGTCTTCAGGTTGGGCCCAATCTTCAATGTAAACTTCCCTTGACTCTAGTGAAATGGACAAAGGCCAAATTTTTCTGTAGTGGGCCTTCAATTTAAAGTAAACTCCGAAATCACTAAGTATGGGGGACTAAAATCCGTAGATATTTCTTTCTTTTCTTTTCTAGCCGTGTACATTTTTCTTTTCTTTTCATTTTCTCGGCTTTTTCATACATTTTTCGTTTATGGACAAGTTTACCCCCACACTTGAACCTTCACCTCTTCTTATTCTTCAAAATTGACGTCAAAAATCTTCAAGTAAAGTCTCAATTTAGCTCCACTAAGTCCTTAGGACAAAGGGTAGGGTTATAGCTATACTAAGGCTTAGGTTAAAGATTTTAAGGGTGATGAAAGAAAAGGCTTAACGTAGGCTCAAAGGGGTTTATCTAGGGGAGTCCCACGACGGGCACAATTAGGGACACAGGTTCATTTGGCAATGGTGGTAGTTCCTAGGGTGCCTCTATCCCTTCCAGAATCAGGGCCATGTATTGATATAACGTCTCAACAAGCACAAGAGCGAATTCTAGCATTCTCTAGTCCATCAAACTTAATCTATGGCAAGTAGTCAATCAAGATGAAAGAATAATGAGATCATCAAAACATCGCCAAGAAATTAAGAATATATTTTCATTTTCACTCCAAGAAAAAGGAACATGGTTCAATTATCTCACATGGGTTTATATGAATCAAAACTCATCTTAACATGCTTATATTCTGTACCAAAGTTTCGAAATCCATATCCACTACAAGGCACATATTTTTCATATATCTCAATTAACCAAAGAATACCATGTTAAAATCATCTCAATTTCGTGATCCTCTTTTAGTCATGATTTTAGAGATATAGAATCATCCTAGACAGTTGAAAGGGCATCCTAAGACTCAAAACAAAAACAAAAGCAACGAAAATTTTTGTTATTTTTATGACATTTTTCGATTTTTTTTGTATTTTTCAATATATATGACTCAAAATAAAAGACAAAAATGTAAATCCCTTCCCCCACACTTAAATATTGCATTGTCCTCAATGTAATCAATTATAAGCATGCAATGAAACACTTAAGCATATAGAGATGGAATTTACGAAAGTAAAGTGCAAAGAAAAACAAAAGTTACAAAAATAAAGAAGTAGGGAAGAAGAAGAAAATCTGCGTTGAAGGCTCCTCCACAGCTACTTCTGAATTGGGTTGCCTCCCAAGCAGCGCTTAATGTTTATAGTCTTTCAGCCTAGACTTGGTTTCCTCTCGTCCTCAGTTGGGTGGGCCTTCAGAGCCTCCTTTTGGGTTTGGAATTGTGTTGCTCGGAAGCCTACCAGTTTCATGAAACTTGGTCATGAAGTCCACCACTTGTCCCATCTGCTTTTTGAGTTCAGCAATGTCCTTGGTGTGGTTCTGTTGTCCTTGTAGCAAAGTCTGTGTGGCACTAGTCAATGCCTGAGTGGAATTAGTCAATGCCTCAATCGTCTTATCATAGTGGGAATTTGAATTCCCTACGTTCTGTTGAGGAGGCATGTAAGGCCTTTGAAAAGAAGGTCCTTGGAATGAAGGTCCTTGAGGACGTTGGAAACTCCCACCAAGAGGGTTCTGAACATTCTCATTGTTGGTCCACTTGAAGTTGGGGTGGTCCCTCCATCCAGGGTTATAGGTATTCGAATATGGATCATACCTTGGACGTTGGGGACCCCCTTGGTTCCCTTGATAGCCTCCTATGGCATTCACAGACTCCCAACCACCATTCTCACTTAGTTGAGGACATTGATCCGTAGGATGTCCTTGGGTAAAGCATACCCCACAAGCAGAAGGTCCTCCATGGCCTTGAGTAGTCGCTACCTTGTTCACAAGAAGGGTGAGTTTGCTCAATTGATCTGCAATGGCAGGACTAGTGCTCACCTCATTGACCCTACGAGTGGTCTGTCTCACACCCTCATACTGTTGAGTGTTTAGGGCACGATTTTCAATGAGTTCCTTTCCAGCTGCAGGTGACTTGTCCACAAAAGCTCCTCCAGCTGCAGCATCAAGCATTTGCCTCTCTAAGGGTAAGAGTCCCTCATAAAAGCATGTAAGTAGGGTCTCATCCTTCATCTGATGTTGAGGACATTGCGCAAGTAAGGAATTGAACCTCTCAAAATAGGCAGAATAGGACTCATCTGGGGCTTGTTCAATCCCACTGAGCTTCTTCCTGAGCGTGATGACCTTTGAAGCGGGGAAGTATTTTTCCAAGAAGGCCTTCCTCATTGTTTCCCAAGAGGTGATACGTCCAGCAGGAATCTCATATAGCCAATCTTTGGCTCTGTCAGCTAAGGAGAATGGAAATGCCTTCATCTTCAGAATGTTCTCATCTGCTCCCTGTGGTTGCATGTTAGAACACACAACCTGAAATGCTCTAAGATGCTTGTTGGCGTCCTCCATAGGAAGCCCATGGAACATAGGGAGTTGGTGCAATAGTCCACTCTTCAGCTCAAACTCTACATTTCTTCCTGCAGCAGGGGCAGGGTACACAATGCCTGTAGGGGGTCCTCCCTCGACTGTTGCTGTGGAGAGTTCCCTAATGGATGCCATTCTCTCTTCTTGAACTTCTTCAGGTGGTGGTGAAGGTGGTGGTGTGGAGTTGGACGAAACCAAAGGTGAAGGTGTACGTGAAGGAGGAGATGGGGTAGGTGTAGGTGATGTAGATTCCTCAGAAGGATAGATTCTCTTCCCTTGCTCGTTAAACTTGTACTCTTTGAATTGCAAGGAAGGTCTTCTGTACTCAAGTGTAGGAGGATTTTTCAAACGAGCGAGCCTTTCTTCAATCTCTTGTATGGAAGGGATTTTAGAGGACTCGGACATTCATGGAATTCCTGAACAACATTAAGATGTACAAAAGTGAGTAACTTACGAAAATAAACAAAATACAAGTTAATATTTTCATACAAAAACGTCACTATTCACAATGCAACAAAAGAGACTTACAAATTTTGTACAAGTAAGAGAAGTAAGAAAACAGACCAATTTACAAATGAAAGTTATGTACGAGTGTTTTATTTTTGTCATGGAAATGTCATAAACAAAGTTAATAACTCAATTGATTCCAAGTTGTAAGTCGAGCCCAATAGAAACCACTACTATTGGTGAGCTACGATATAGGGATAGTCGCTTAGACATAAGTCACTTTCCTTTGTTTCAGAAGGCCAGATAGCCAGATTAAGAGGTAAGTGAGAGGGAGGACTCATTTTGGTGATACTACGGAGGCTACTCCCTCATTGAGGTTTACGCCCCTATCGGCTACTTCCACATTGTGGTTTACGCACAGTCTGTAGTATCTCTGAGATCCAATTTAAACCCATCACCCAGGGTCTCAACCTAAGACACCATCTGTAATGCCCCTTACTCAGCTTGGAAATTACTCATGTGTTAAACTGTTCTCCAAGTGCTAATAAAGGCCGCCCTCAACCTCATACGACCTTAGAAAGGTACGAATGAAGGGTTAAGGCCAATGTTAACAAAAGGGCCCTTGTCTACTCATACGATTTTACACACTCACAACAATTAAGTAATTAACAAAATTTATAACTCCATTTTATTTTCTTTAATTCTATTTCTTTACAAGTATAATTAGACAAAACACAAAACTTTCACACAAAGTACAAAACGTCACTATTCACATCTAATTAACTTTTTTTTTTTTTTTCTCTTTTTTTTTTTTCTTTTTTTCTTTCTTTTTCTTTTTCTTTTTTCTTTTATTGTTAAATTTATTTTCAACACTTAGGTACGGGAACAGGGAATCTCAGAGTGCAATGGGCTGTAACAGCTTCCTTTCCGAGATTATGTTTAATCCAATATACCTTAAGTGTCACAACAATTTCTTACATTTTCTTTTGTCATAAATATTATTGATATCAAATTTAATTCCAAGCGGTAAATCAAGTGGACGTGCGGCCCAAGTATAATCGTCTAGACACTAAGTCCCTCCTACATCCTTTGGGCAACCTTACTGAAATGGCCAGGTAGGGGAGGGCGAACACAAGAGGTAGGATCCATTTTGGCATAGGCTACTCCCTCATTGAGGTTTACGCCCATTTGTAAGCACTTCTGAATCCAAAACCCGTTATGAACGTTGTCCCCTTCCTAGACACCACCTCACATAGGCTATACTTACTTGGATATAAAAGGTCCTAAGTGTGAAGACAGTTCAATGAATGTTAATAAAGGCCGCCCTCAACCTTAAGGGACCTGGACTAGGTACCAATAAGGGGTTTAGGCCAATATTAATAAACACGACTTCACCTATTCCTTCTTTAATTTACAACGAACAATTAAACTTGTGTTCAACAATATAAATAACAACCTAATTAATTAATTAACTAAATTTCGACAATTACAAATAATTTACAAGTAATATTTTTTTTTTTTTTTTTTTTTTTTTTCGGTCACATTATAAACAAAACAATATATTCACAAAGTGACAAATGATTTTTCAATCCCCGGCAACGGCGCCAAAAATTGATACGCTTTGAGCAAGCGCATA
This sequence comes from Rosa rugosa, assembly GCF_958449725.1. Lineage (NCBI taxonomy): Eukaryota > Viridiplantae > Streptophyta > Magnoliopsida > Rosales > Rosaceae > Rosa > Rosa rugosa. The sequence continues at coordinate 30,025,678 of NC_084821.1, read as the reverse complement.
ATTTAACCCTGAAATGTCATTAGTAGCATAGAATAAATAGGGATCGTTCTATTCCGGGGAAAAATATACAAAACGTCACTATTCAAAAATATACAAAAATATACAAAAATATAATTAGACAAAAAATATACAAAAATCTTTCACACAAATACAAAACGTCACTATTCACATCTAATTATCTCTTTTTTATTTATTTTTTTTTATTATTTTTTTGTTTTTTTTTGTTTTTTTTTTTTAGTTAGGGTGTGATATAGTTAATAAAAGCTTGAATCCCATTATAAGCTCTTAACCAAAGTTTAGACATGCGGCCCAAGGGCTCGATCCTTAATACTAGTCGCCCTCCTCAATCTTTTGGTAACTCTTTTCACACAGAGCCAGGTAGCAAAGGAACGATTTTGGCGGAGCTCAGCTCACTTGTTTAGCAGGGGACGAGACCCTTTGCTAGCACTTCTCGTATCCAATCAACCTAGACACCCTATGCTACTAAGGTGCGCCACATGAAAGAGAAGGGTGCAAGACT